>NW_027466910.1:825000-1340000 GCF_046128005.1 Genypterus blacodes | reverse complement strand
ACTGACAGACGGATACGGAACACGAGCTCGTTCCGAAAAACCCCAAACCGGGAGCGGCTACAGACGGAGAGATAAATAAATACCAAACGCCTCAGAGGAACAACACGGCTATCAGATCATTAAAGGCTGGCATCAATCAGCTGAGATAAGCAGGAATGACTCAGGGCCTGCTGGACAAATTGGGGGGAAAGGGGAGGGGCGAGTCGTCTCTCATGTCCATCATCTCACCCGTCACGCTCACCGTTCCTGTGGAGACGCCAAGAAGACTCTGAGGCTACGAGTGTCAGTTTGTGTGGAGATGATTTCACTCGCAAACAAGGCGAAGGCGCCGCAGAAGGAAATGAAGGGACGTGTCCGTGTCGCCCGCTCGCCCATCTGCTGCCGAGGCCACTCACACAATCTCATAAATGTAGATAGTGCGGAGACGTGTGTGTGTGTGCCGAGCGCGCGGGAGATTATGTGTGCACATGGCTGAGCAGGGGAGCGACTGCGTGCAACGAGCGAGAGAGCGAGCGGCACGCAGAGATCTTCACGCTTCATTGTCCGCCCCTTCACAACGGGTCAACATGTTGTGGCCACAGATGGAGCAGACGGAGACGACGTCTTTGTTCCGTTTCTCTCCGACCCTCAGAGAAACGCTGCAGCGCCGTCTTTACTGTGAACTAACTGCGATGGTTTTCACTCAGCACTTCATTTGTAAACGTCTCTACTGTTGTGTTTCTTTATTCACTATCTGGGGTTCTACAAATATTCTTACCTTCCATTCCCCTTTAGTCAGGGAAGGCAGAGACACACTGATGTTCTGCTGCCTTGGCTCGTTGTTTGGTCTCAGTGTAATAAGATCTCTGTGTGTGTGTGTGTGTGTGTGTGTGTGTGTGTGTGTGTGTGTGTGTGTGTGTGTGTGTGTGTGTGTGTGTGTGTGTGTGTGTGTGTGTGTGTGTGTGTGTGTTGTGTTGTGGTGCCTCTACCTGCTTCATGTAGGCGTAGCACATGGTTTCTGCCACACGCTTGCCCTCATCATAGCAGGCTCGGGGGCCGATGGGGTTCACGTGACCCCAGTACTCTTCATTTTGAGGGTGCACCTCTGGGTCTGGAACACACACACACACACACACACACACACACACACACACTGTCAGCTCCAGCCTTCAGACGTGTATGACACAGTGAAGGTTGCCCTCTGTTCTGTGGTGGAATGGAGATCAGGTATTCAAATCAGCAAATCCCTCTGCTTCCTCACGCACTCAGATTCAATATCAGTCAATAAAGAGGCAGGTGTGTGTGTGTGTGTGTGTGTGTGTGTGTGTGTGTGTGTGTGTGTGTGTGTGTGTGTGTGTGTGTGTGTGTGTGTGTGTGTGAGTCAATCAGTGCTTAACTCTGGAAGATTCCTTTTGGCCTTTTAATCCTGAGCTGTTGTCGCTGGGTGTCTCAAGCAAACTAAGGCAGTGTGTCCATCAACGAAGAGAAAGAACTGAGTGATGAAGGAGCACTTATCTGCTCTGACTGAGGTGAAGGGGAGAACATACTGCCACGCCTCGCTCTTACCTCCATAAACCTCTGAAGTAGAAGCCAGGAGAAGTCTGGCGCCCACACGTTTGGCCAGACCTGAGACACAAACAAGACAGTGAAGAAGAGGAGACAGAGACAGAGACAGAGGAGTCCAAACCCTGGATGAAGACTCAGCAGGAGCAACCAACGTTAATGAGTTTAAAGTGTGTGGGTTTGCTCACCCAGCATGTTGAGAGTGCCGATGGTGTTGGTCTTCAGGGTTTTGATGGGGTTGTACATGTAGTTGGGAGGAGAGGCTGGAGAGGCCAGGTGATAGATCTGATCCACTGTGGAGAGCAAGAGGAAGAGGAAGAGGAGTCATGTGAACTGACAAAACACTTTATACGGTCACTGTTTTCAAAGTGGTAAATCTTCTGGAGCTTCGAAAGAATCTCTCTGAAAGTGTGTATGATGATCTCCAAAAAGACATTGGAGATTGAGAGCCTTTACAGTTCCCCAGACCTGAGCCGGCCACATTGGCTTCCTCTCAGATAACTTGACAGATTAGAGGAGGAGGAGGGAGACGTGTGGATGAAGGTCAGTCTGTGTGTGTATGTCTGTGTTGGTGTTATGTCTCCAGTGCAGCCCAGTGATGGAGGGGAGTGCACAGTGAGTTGGAGTCAATGCTGGAAGACACAATAGAAAAAGATTGATGTAGTCCAACTAGACGTTACCGAGACAACAGATCCCCCTGCTTTAGAAGAGAAACAGGACTTTTTTTTCAATGTGGGATTAATGTGCAGAATAAAGTTCACAGCTGTGACTGATTGATCCGTCTCCTGTTAGTAAACACTGCAGCGTTACACAGCAGATTCCTCCTCCTCCTCCTCCTCCTCCTGCAGCCAAACCTCATTTTTCAGCTCACAGCCCAAAGCTCACGCCTGCGGGGTAAGAGTTGGAGAGTAGATCGATATTTGCCTTCAGGCTCTTCACGCTCTCTTCAACAAATCATCTTTGATACGGAGGGTGCGTCTCTCTGTCCTGCTCTCTCTCCTGAAGGAGGCCCTGGCGTTCTTTAGCTCCTTCCCTTGGGGCAGCGAGCCTCTCCCCGCTAAGAGAAGACGAGCCGCCGTGTTCCTGCAGAGAAGAGTGGCCTCAGGTTGGCCTCATCCCGTCTGCTTCACATCTGCTGCAGACAGACGCAGGCAGGCAGGCAGGCGGAGGTCACAGTTTGATGAAGTCAACAGAACTACGGCGTCCCGGCTAAAAGGAGCAGTTTAACCTGAAGGTCATTCAGGTCATTCAGGTGACTCAGGTGATTTCTCTGCCCTTTTCCTTGCATTCTGTTCCATCCTGCAATTTTCTAAAATGCCACATTTCTTATTTTCTCTTTTTCAAAGTCACCGTTTTGCCAACTGATTGCTTTGAACTTTTCACACTTTCCAGAACATTCTCACCTTCCACCTTCATTGGCAGCACCGACTAAAAGACTTAAGCTTCCTGTCTCCAGTGTAATGGTCCGTTTGATAAGACCCCCACACACACACACACACTTATACGACTGACTGCAGCAATGTGCCTGCTCATCTACGGCTGAGACACATTTTCAGTTTCAAAATTCTTATTTGCTTAAGCAGGAGAGTGTGTGGTCAATATATGGTTCACATCAATTGTATCTGGAGTGAACCTACAAATGAAATAACTGTACACCCTTCAGCTGTGATGATTAACAACAACAACAAGTAAAGTATAAGTAAGATAAGAATAATTATAAGAATACATGATTGAAGCTTAGAAGGTTAAATGAAGAGTATCTGAAAGCTAAATCTATATTTCTCCAAACACCTGGCAGTGAGTTCAAACCCGACCCAACATGAAGTCAAAGCCTCCAGGCAGCAGCTGTCAGTGTCTGGCATCAACCACAGACCTGAGTGTGTGAAGGCTGCTGGCTGAAGTACACAAGCGCAACAACAACAAATGGAGCCCGGCATCACTCCAAGCCCTCACACATGACGAAACAAAAGCAGGGAGCAGCCTGATCTCTCTCCAGCAGACACAGAGGAAATGAAGAAACGGCACTGGCCCCCGTCAAGGATCTCTACTGAATGGTGACAAACACGTTTCATAAGCTGTGTGCAGTCATAAGAGCAACCGGGACTTCATGAAATAAAGGAGCTCCACAGATAAGAGTCACTCACACATCATCACAGCTGTTATTTCCTTGAATACCCGTGTTAGGACAGCAGACTGAATGGACGGACGCCTGACGCCTGATTGAAAATTCTGTGTGATGGCCGAACGCTGTCATTTGCGTTTCAAAGGCAAAGCGAAACATTTTCTTTGCGGAAAAACAGAGCAACATACGGAGCGGAATAAAGGGAGAGCAGGGTTGTGTTAAGCATGTTATGTACACTTGATACACAATGGGCCTATTGTGTGTTCTTCCAGGTGCACAGTAAGCTACCGGGAGAAACACAATATTATTTATAATGAGCACTGATCCTGACGGGAGTGTTGACTGAAGCTGTGACACCAAATGCTCAGCCTGCAGGATTACAGGAGGGGAGCAGGGGCGGGATGGAAATAAAAGGAAAAGAGAAATAAAAATCTAATCAATGTGTGTGCTATTAAAAAATAATTTATATGAATTAATGATCTTAAATAGTGATCTTTTGTGTTTACTGTTGTGGTTGGTATTTGTCATTCTTTTAGACCTGGATGAGTTCTGGATGACGGACAGCAGCACATATAGAGTGTGTGTGAGTTCTTCTGGCTCACCCTCGATATAAAGCGGCTCCACCACGTCGTGATTGATCAGCTCGAAGTTCTCGTGGCCGAGCCAGTGCTCCACGTTCCTCTTCCTGCCCGTGAAGAAGTTGTCCACCACGGTCACCTCGTGGCCGTCCATCATCAGCTTGTCCGTCAGGTGGGATCCTACAAACCCGGCTCCACCTGTGATCTACAGGAGAGTCAACACATGACATCATCACCCTACTGACCACAACAACACAAGAGCCTTCAGACTGAAACATGTGATCTATTGATCAGGTGATCGATGGACTGCAGCAGTGCCACCGCACTACAGCAGCTTAGTGATAACACACACAACGACTCCATCATGTGCAGTGTGTTAGTGTGGCTTCAGCTGTCAGGAACACAGACCAGCAATGCAGCACGTGTCTCACACACACACACACACACACACACACACACACACACACACACACACACACACACACACACAGTGAAGGAGGATTTGTACATAGCTCACGATAAAGTAAGCGAAGGAACTGTGCAGCATGTACTGGCAGTGTGTGTCTGTGTGTGTGTGTGTTGCATACCAAAATCCTCTTCCGATCCTTCTCCGACAGGAATTTCACCGGTGGATATTTCTGAGAAAAACTGTAAGAGAAGATAAATGAGACAATAAGTCCAGAGTGACCTGCATACAGGATACATTCACCAGCTAAACTATACAATCATACACTTTACTCTACCACTTCTTTTAAAATCGACATTACGTTTTCTGACTGTGCTTAACTGTCTGTCAGCAGTGTGAGAGAGAGAGAGAGAGAGAGAGAGAGAGAGAGAGAGAGAGAGAGAGAGAGAGAGAGAGAGAGAGAGAGAGAGAGAGAGTGTTGTGACACATGTGGAGAATCATTCCAGCCGTTCACCGCAGCAGAAGAATCAGACGAGACAATGTAAGTCTCACGTGTCGCATTACGTTAGATTACATCACCAATTAGGTTGATTCCCTGATGTTCGATCCGTCTGCTAAGTGTGTTAGCTTGATGTTATTATGAGTGACAGCCCTGTGAAGTGGCTGCTGAGTGTTTCTGTCAGTTTGCTGGTGTCGTTGCTTGGCGTGTGTGTGTGTGTGTGTGTGTGTGTGTGTTAATATCTCCCTGCATCCCCCCGTACCTCGCCATGTTGACTCTATATTTTATATTTGTCTCTATTCTTGTTTATCTGCGTCTCTATTGCTTTGTGTGAGGCATCACGCTGACGCACTGCGCCTCAGGCCGGCGCCTCACCTTCAGGCTACGCTCACAGGCTCAGAGATTAATATTGAATCAAGTCATTCATTATTTAAGGAAATTAGAAAATTAGTATCTGCATTTCCACAGGAAACAGGGGAAGGAAGAGCGACGTGACAATCTGGATAAAGGAGTGAGGAATCATGAGGAGCCTGAAACATGCAGAACTGTCTCTGGATCAAAAGACGAAGAAGAAGCGTTTGCATCATAAATTCTTGCGTGCATGTTAGCTGTTTATACTTTATCACAGCTTTGGTACCCAGAGGCTTGCAGGTAAACTGATTGTGCCTCCCTCAGGTGTTGCAGCAGCTTCACACACACACACGCTGGTATTTCTTAGTGATAAAGTGAAAGTGCTTGAAAACCCTGGGTCCGCCTCGTCTCCACCCATTGCCTTTAAGGAGATAGAATCGTGTGTGATGACGTCTGCCCCTGAAAACAATCATTACCACGTACATTTTTTGTTTATCGTCCAAATAAAGAAGCTGTGTTTGAACAGTTTCCATTCATAATCCAGGGTTTACGCCCCAATTCCCTCCCTGTATCTTCCCCTGTGTTCAACGCAGATAAGGGCCAGGAATCAAATGGTAAGGATATTCAGGCAAGCAACTCATATCTGATTTATTCTAGGTACATTTCAGGTTCTTTAGCGTTTCCTCACTGGAGATTTATTCTATTTATTTGTTTGCTTCTCTGTTTGCTCCTTTGTTACAGTGATGTGGCCATGGAGTGGATGTGCCGGTGTAATTCCACACTAAAGGACACATCTCCATCATGAATAAAGAGCCAGCAGCTGTTTGTGTTAGAAATCCAGAATACAAACCTCTGTTCCAGATCGTGAATCTTCTCTCTGAGCGGTGCCACGGCCTGAAAGCGAGAGGAGAGGAGAGGAGAGGAGAGGAGAGGAGAGGAGAGTACGTCAAGGACAACTGAGTCATTTAGCCTTTGATGTACTGTCCCTTTAAGAGCCGTGTCAACACACAGAGCAGCATGAAGCGCCTGCACATCCATCTGAAGCAACAACGCTTTAAAAAAACAATCAGAGTCAAACGGGAGTAAACATGAAGACTCAGTAGGGGAGGTGATATTCTGCACACCTGGAAAATGAGCTTCCCTAGTGTCAACTATTAGATTGTAGCCAGAATATTGGGGTCGATTCCCGTGGCTCCTTGATTTGATCTTTCCAGCAGCAGGTTGGGAGGGAAGTGAACATATTGTGCGATGATCTTTTCACTCCTGCACATGGCATACATTACATTTGTCCGTGCTTTGCGACGGAGCCGTCAGACGGAGATCAGGGCCTGAAGAGCCCAGCGGCGCACTGGAGTGTGTAATGAATCGTGTGGAGTGAGAACCACCTGCTATGCCAACCACACACACACACCACACACACTAGCTCACGTACATCCTGGTTGTGTGTGTGTGTGTTGCATGCAGATCACCAATTGTAATGAATCATAATAAATACTAACAGGTGAGCAAACAGAAGTCTGAAGGAAATGAGTCTAATTTCTGCTCATAATCATGATATAGATTCTTTATCAAACCTCCAGCTTCAAACATTTCCTCTGAGACGTGAGGGAGGAAATGTCAGCAGACCACAAAGACAAGCCGGCTGTTTGAACTGTAAGGTTAATCCTGTGAATAATCTTATTTCAATTAAATAACATACTTAAGGTCGAGCCGATAACAAACTGAATTTATTTAACGCAGAAAAAGAGAAAGGAAGGAGCGCCTGCACAGGCATGGGGATGTAATGAGAGGATGATCACTCACTTCATCGATCCTCTGCTCAATCTTCATCTCTCCGTGCTCTTGTATTGATCTGTGACGGGAGAGAAGGGAGAGCGCTTGAGTTCAGGCACAGACGGCTGCATTCACACACATGTATTTGTTGTTGCTTCCTGAGGTCGAATCCTCAAATTCCCCATCTTGAGGAAACGCAACCCATTCATGATTATCTATCAACAAAAATCAATATCCGCCCTGTAATCCCTTAGGCTGTAGCTAATACTTCATTCATCTTCATCATCATTCACTGTTACCATCATCTTTAACCACGTCTAACTTCAGGGGACGGACAGAGCCCGCACATATGAACGCCACAAGCAACAATCGGGATCATGCAAGCTCTTCAAAACCAATGTGACGAGGAGCAAAGAGGGAGCAGCCATCTGTCCACACTCAGAGCGGGTTTGAGCTGAGGCCTGTGAGGGAGACAAACGTCACGCGACTCAAAGGCTGACGAGCTGCCAAAGCAGATGAACACCTGAGGAATAGGGTTTAGCTGAACCTGTTGAGCTTGTTGATGATCTACTCAACACAGGAAGATTGGACATGTGGGCTACCAGACGTCCAATCCCAGCATTATGGCAACAAAGGAGACAGAAGGTTCTTGCTCCGAAGCCTCTCTTACTTGTGCAACACCTTAATAACATTGTGTGGCTCTCAAAAAGGATTAATGGCTTTGTTTGCAGGTCAGATCGTCGTGTGTGTGTGTGTGTGTGTGTGTGTGTGTGTGTGTGTGTGTGTGTGTGTGTGTGTGTGTGTGTGTGTGTGTGTGTGTGTGTGTGTGTGTGTGTGTGTGTGTGTGTGTGTGTGTGTGTGTGTGTGTGTGTGTGTGTGTGTGTGTGTGCTACATCATTCATATACAGGTGCGGAGTTAGAATAGCATGTTCTGACCTTTTACCCTTAATATATTAATCAAGAGAGCGACTCCATCTCGCTCCCGGGATCCCACAGTGCGGCAGAATTCCATCATCACACATATTCATATAGTAATGACGGCGAATCAGGGGGCCAGAGCCAATCACAGAGTGTCTGGGAACTCTTGATGGAGTGAAGCGACCTCATCAAGCCAAGGTGTGAATAACTGCGGCGTGGCAGCGGTCACATCTCGATGGCGATCCATTACGTTCGTGTACTTGACGGTGAAAATGGGAACCTTTGACTCGGGCTTCTAAATTAATGCGGCGGTATTAAACTCTTCAGATCACCATGGCGACGGCAATTAAGTTTCACCGATAAATGTTTTCTAGGAAGTCTCTGTAGCAGACACACAGACGAAGATGATTCTAAAAGTGATTCACGGCTTTAACACCGATTTCCATCTGGATTCCTCGAGAGACATTTTGTTTATGTACGAGGCAAAAAATTGAGAATAAGGAAAAAGAAAAGACATTACCTCATGTTTGTATACGTTCCCCACACAGCTGGAAGAGAGAGAAAACATCTGGTCACAAAATTGCTTCCGTCAAATGTAAATGTAAACACTCAGTCTGCCTAATGGAGACAAAGAGCCAAGCTGCAGACACACAGAGATACAGAGTCAAAACAAGAGGACACTCATTAGAATAAGGATATTGGTTAAATTAGCACAGTCTGTCATGAAGTGTGTGGGGGAGAGAGAGAGAGAGAGAGAGACAATGGCTGCATTCCCTAAGGTCTTCAATTGTTTCCACATTTCCCTGCTACTTAATATCATCCAGTGGAAAAGGAAAGACGAAAGGGGAGGAAGGAGAGGAAGAGAGAAACGGCAATTTAAAGAAAATGAAATCTCCGCTCCTCATCTGCAGCTGAGGGCAGCGGCGGCACAGCTTGATCAGGTGTCAAGACGCCGCTCCGTACTGTCGTCATGGTCACAGGAGCAAATGGATGGGACGTATTCTGCTGTCATTGTTCACCATTCCCCCTGGCATCATATTGGCAGGGCGTTCTCACAACTACAGCAGAGTTTGTCTCGGTGGAATTCCGGACTGTTTAGCTTGGAGGGAACGGTCCGGGGAACATTCCTCCTACTGGCCTGAGTGGCATCTTGTTGGAGAAGTCACCCGTATGGAGAGCAGAGAGGGGGCAGCTGTGCTTTCAAGGAGGCAGGAAAAGAGGGAGGGAGGTAGGGGGGGGGGGGGGGGGGGGTTCATCCATAAAGCTTTGGTTGGTTAAATACATTAAGCCGGGGATCCAGCAGGGGTACATCCTGTCAGGAGACCCAGACTCTGAAACGCACCGGACCACACCAGCTGATTCTCTCACACTCTCACACACACACACACACACACACACACACACACACACACACACACACACACACACACACACACACACACACACACACGTGAAGTATCTGTGTACAGATATGTCTTATATGATAAATATCATTGATTTTTATATTATTATAAAGCTAATATATATTTAACCTCTAAGCACAGACGCTTGCCCTTATTCATTCATAATCACTTCTCAGCTTTATTAACTCTAATGACGTTGATGAATGTTTCACTCACTGGGGTTCTGTGCTGCCCTGAACTCTGCACTCACACTCACACTTCTCCTGTTTTATTTTATTTATTACCTCCTCTCATCAGCCAGCGCCCGGCCCAGCCTGTGCCAACAACACTGACACACACACACACACACACACACACACACACACACACACACACACACACACACACACACACACACACACACACACACACACACACACACACACACACACACACACACACACACACACACACACACACACACACACACACACACACAGGGAATGAGGCGCATAGTGTAATGAGTAGGATTATCTACAAGGCAGTGATATCAATAAAGCCTCTCTGATGTATTCATCCTGTGACTCGGGTGGAACATTACCCTTTGCGTGTTGGCGACAAATGAGATTCCCAGAAAGAAAACTACACGTCTTCAAAGAAATGTCTGGAAGTTGCACTAATGCAAAGATCAGGGAGCTCCGGTCGACTGAGCAGAGGAATAAGTCATTCCTCACAGCTACATAATAAGGTCAGATTCAGTCATACGCAGCAGAATACCAGCAAATCTTATCAGCGCCACATCCTGACTGATTCCTTATCTACATGTTGGCAGTCGGTTGCCTCCTCCTCTGTTGGAAGAATGTCTGAATATACAGTAAGAAGCTAAAAGACACTAAAACCCCCTGCTATCCTTGCCAAAGCTTTCAGGATCAATCACCAAACACACAGCACTTCACAGCCACACTTCCTTTTATGCATCTCCAGATGAAATCCGCCAACAACCCAAAGACATCAACCAAGGTCTATACAGGAGGCGATGTGAAATGGACTTGGCCCGGGACGAACACTTCCTTGTTCATGTGCGAGTCTAAAGAGAGTCACTGAGACAGAACAACAGACTGCTGTGCTGAAGAAATGATTCACAAAGAAGAAATAGTAATGGGTATAGAATTGGAAAAATCTGTGTTGTGACTGAATCCCTCCTGAGGCAGAGGAGCAAGGCATCGTACACACACATCCTCTGCATCCCAATTCAGGACCATCAGCTTCCATCTGGCTGAGGCCTTCACAGGACTCCAGTACCTCTTTCTCTTATAGACTGATCACTGAGACCTAAACCAATGCTGTCTCCTCCTCTACTAGTTAAATGAAATGTTTAAGTTTATACCTGACACCTGGAACAAACACAGGTGAGTCCCATGATGTCATTATGTACAAGACAGGTGACAAGACATGTTTCACTTCAACAACTGACACCATGTTTACAAGGAAACACATCCACACAGCTCCAGTTCATCTGCAATGTCAACAGAAACTCAAAGACGATCAGAAGCAACACTGAAGTTTAGAGAAACACTGTTCACGTCTGACAAGGACCAAACAGCTGATAGGACGGGTTTAGTCACAACATAATGGATAAAAGCACATTAAACTACTGACATGAAGTTGCTGATGGTTAGGAGGGTTGAATGGTCTACTTACAGGCAATGTAGGCGATCAAAGCGAGGGCGAAAAGGAGCTTCATCATTCTTCGATTTAATCCTGATGCCACCCAGATGACTCGCTTCATTATCTGCTCCGTGCAACAGGACCGGGAAACCGTCGAGCCGAACGCGTTCAGCTCAAACTAAAGCATTTTGACTCACAACCGGGCAACAATGTCTTCATTTCACGCAGTAATGTCGCAAAGTAACTAAGTGAGGAAAGCAAACCCGCTGCTACGTCGACACCGAGCCGCCGCAGCCGTCATACGTGGCTAGCGGGGCACGCACAGGTAGTCAACGGGCTACCAGGTGGAGAGCTACTCCGGCAGCCAAACGCTTCTAAGTGTCTACGGGCGCCGCAGCATCGTGTTCTAACACAGGGCGACGCTCGGCTCGGTCCGCGGGTCCATTTGCAACTGCGGCAACGGCACCAGAGCAACTAACAAGAAGAGCAATCTAGTAAGCAACACATTAGCATGTAGCTGCTAGCTGGCTAGTTTCTGAACTGAGGGGCGACTTCTCTTCCGTCCATAGCTGCCGCTGGAATAACAAACACCCTAGAACCCTAGCCCGCTCATATATTCATGGAAATGTCGAGACAACAAACCGAGTCTTCATGTTAGCGGCGCAGAAATGCGTAAATGTCGCAGTTTGTTCCTCTCAGTTGGGCCGAGACACTTCAGATGAGCGATGACTCTGCGCTCGATGCAGCAGCCTGGGATCTGCAGCTGGACTGAAAGAGTCAGTTGTGTGCGACAGTTACAGACTCGATCAGCACCGAACTGACGGTTCTTTGTTTACATCGTCGGTGTTTCGGTTAATAAGAACAAGTTATTGTAATGAGTTAAGTTTTATTATTCCATATTAAGACGTAGTTTACGCATGCAGATTGTTTTCACGTCAAGCACGAACACAATCGCTTCATTCATAAACACAGGTAACTTTCCACAGAGCAGCGGGGAAGTTACTTTGTTGCCTACCGAGTTTATTTTCCATTTCCAGCAACATGAACTTGTTTTGACGTTTATTTATATTTCTTTATTGACTTTGTACAAAAAAAACCCCGTAACTTGTTGAGTCATTCTCAGTAGTGACCACCTGTTATGCTGCTTGAACCAGGATGGCACCAGCAGGCAGCATTATAACCTTGGTGATCATGTCGTAAATGTAGTAAAGTGGTTTCAGCGTCTTAAAAGTACTCTTAAGCAAAGAAGTTAGAGGATAATTTATAATGAATTGTGTGTTGCAGATACCCTTTATATCAGGAGCCAAGGCCCAACAGCTGGAATATAAAAGGAAATCATGTCGTAAATTTAGTAAAGTGGTTCAAGTGTCCTAACCTTTCTGCAAACCTAAATCATGCCTTAGCTTCCAGATGTAATTTCTTATGAATATATTGTTCAGATAGCCTAAAGGTTAGTCCTAAGTAGATAAAGTGCCTCCACCAAGGCTCAACAGATAAAATATTATTGTGTTAACCCCCAACCACAACATCTGCTGACCAAACAACAAATTGAATCGTAGATCTATCTGTAGTAGTGAAGTAGGACAATGAGAATTTAACCCAATGGTGATTTAAAAAGTTTGTCACAGAGGTCTCACGTGTGCATATGTGTGCATGTTTGAATCTTGAATGTGTCGTACAGCATAAACGCTCGTAATGCTGGTCTAATAATTGGACTCTTACAGCCTCGTACAGACTTGTCAGTGTGTGGACAGTTGGAAAATGTGTGTAACAACATTCTGCTAACCTTGATCAGCTGTCCCCCTAGGCTACTGCCCATATTTGCTCTGATATATACCTCGCAAGGTTGAAGGTTTGTGCCATAAAGAAGAACTGGTGAATAGGAAGTAGTCAGCTTTTATTCATATATAATTATGGCCAAGTTAGGTCAAATTTGAGGCATAGATTGAAGTCTTTTCCTCTGCTTCTCACATTCATCTCTTAGGATTTGTACATTAATCTTTAAGATATCACGTTTTTCCTCCTGCCAAGCATAGCAACTCTATAAACACTGATCATGTAGTCCATATAAATAGGATGATATGTAAGAGGATATATATTCATATTAACGTTTTAAAGGTTGGAAACTTTGTGTACACCAGCATGTACAGGAAAGTGGGGATTCATGTTGCTGCATTATTAAATGCTGCCGTCTATTAAATAAAGAACCAGCTGCTCCTTCCTCATGTAATTTTAAAGCTGAATTTTAGAAGCAATGAAATGCACATTCACCATCAGCATGTTGGGGAATGTATAAACATTTAATGTACAACCATCTCCTAATTACCACTTTTGGCCACAGTGGCTACTCCACAATATAACTTTATTTACACTTTATTGTAAAGAAATGATACATTTGACATCAAATATGATGCAATGATTCAATTAATAATTACCACATGGAAAAAATAATAATGTAATTTAGCCAGAGTTCAGTCCTTTAACCTACACGATGAATGTAAATAGGGCAACTTGGGATTTAACAGAAAGTGTGTGAATATGAGGGTGAAACATATTCATGTTTGGTGTGGTTTTAATGGTCTTAATGGGTGAAATGATGTCACTCCCACAGTAATTCCCTCCAATTAACCCAGTAGAGAATCAAGCATGCATGCAAATTCTTCACCATCCTCCGGCTCCCAACCTCTGACTTGCATTTGAACAAATTATGTTTCCATCCAAGCAATTCAAATTGTAATGCAGCTGCTTCAAATATCATAAAAACCTCTGTTGTATACATTATCTTGATATATTGCATGTACGTTACAGGGTACTGCAAAGGTTTTTGATCGTGGCCCATTATTTATACTCTTGGTCCCTGAACTGTATCGTAAACAGGGTTAGCATACAAATGTCTATTCATAAACAAATCCATATTCAATTCAATATTCAAATAGTTATTGTTGAAATGTAAAGTAATTAATGCTCCCTTACACACACCTAGAAGCCTTCAGCCATGGTCCTGGATGGTTCTCACACAGGCGACATGTGTAGTGGTGAGGAAGTGTCAGTGTGCATCTTCATTCACTATGGTATTCATGTAAGGTGGGTTCTCTGTGTGGTGATACGTTATTCATTAGACGCTCCCCTTAAGCAGTTCAGTCTCAATGAAATATTCAGTGCTTTCTGCCATAGCCATAGGGTAAACTTACATCAAAGCATTTTACTATTTCTTTGCACTATTCCAAACTTTTTTCACCTTGGCAATATTGATTGAAAACTGAATCGACAATCTAATTTGCTTTTCACATGGAACTCAATCAACCCCCTTTTGTTTTTAACATAGCTAAAACAAATTGCCTGTGGATCCACAAGGGTCCATTCAAAGGTCAGTTGAGTACTCAATATGTATTGTTTGTAGCGTTACATTTATATTGATTTCTCTACATTGGGGAACAGTTAGATGTAAATATGTTTCAACTATTTAATTAAGCCAAAAACACTGTAAACAAGTATACTGTTGGGATTTCAATGTTTAGGAAATACAGAGCACTCAGCAATAACTGAGTTACATCTGCAGATAATTAGTCCCCTTTGTGCTCATGGGACACTGGAAGTCTTCAGTCAGTCACAGCTGTGGTGCTGCCTCCCCCTTAGCTACACTGCTATTCTATCCAATCAATGGATCATTAAACTACAGAATGTCACCAGTCAGTGATTTGCAGGATGAGATACACTCAAGGTCACTGTAGTGCTCTTGAGATCAAACACAAACAATATTCTCACAGTGTCAGCAAATTAGGACCACAATCTCAGAATGCGATAGCGGCTGGGACTCAGTCTAAGGGGGTTTGTTACATAATGCAGAGTGTGACGTGCGTTGGACTTTTGTTGCTCTTATTGCTGAATGTTGTTATCACCAGTGAGGCTTAATAAATGAAGAATGGAATGAAGTGAATGGAAGTGAGGGTCCTTCTCCATTGTCACATTGTTACCGCATTCAATTGTGCATTTTATCCTGGCCTCGGCTTAACAACACATGAGGGGAAAGAAATACTCTGTGCAATCTTTCAGCCCAGCTCACTAGTGTCTTATCCCATAATCCCTCCTGCCTGAGGGCCGATTTAAACAAATATCAATACCTGTATTTACACATAGATGAGCACACAACAAGTACAGGCTGTGTGAGGGAAGAAAGTGCAATGGAATTCCTCACACACTTGATATATTCACAATCAACAATCAGCAGCATGCCCATCTGGAGATCATCCAGTTGTGCAGAACCTGAATTGCACAACTCATTCATTCTCCTCTCCTGGGAGGCATCGGGTCACTGATGCAGATCGCAGTGACTGTGTGATGGAATTGTAACTCATCATTTTCCACAGATCTATCCAAGGGCTCATCAAAGTTAAATATACATTAATTCATCAAGAAGAAACCAGAGAAAGTGAAGTATAGGAAGCAGAGATGAGATGATTACAGGGGTCTATCCTGTGATTTTTCACATCTTTACAGGCAGCTCGATCTTTGGGAGGTTATAATTTTGGTATGATTTCCAGAGCAACCCAGCTGTTGGTGGAGCTGTTTGGTAATGGACCACCTGATAGCATTTAATTATGGGAAATTGCATGTAAATCCCAAAGTGGGGGTTAGTAACAGCCCACTTCAGCCTGGAGCACACACTGAGTGATGGTCATAATGGTTCTGTCATTCATCTCTGTGGAAAACTCTGCACAGACACAGGGTTTGGTTTTCTTGTGAATTAGATATTGACTCAGTTTATCTCTTATTTGAAGGCTGTACACACACATTTTATTTTTTCTAGCATACACTCTGGTGCCTCCCTGAGTGGCTGTGGACTTCAGGTCATCATATTAAACTAACAGTTATATGAATTTAATCTTTCATAACCTCTTGTGTGTATTTACGAGGATGTTTTGTTTATTATGTTGTATATTTTTGCTTGAAAGACCAGAGGATGTTGTTGACATTGATATTGTTAACAGTCGCTCAACAATATCAGCTAATGTGATGAATAACCTGAACACTGGCTGCATTCCAGTCAGCTGCTCTGGTGCCAGGGCTCTGATATGACGTACGCTCGCTCACCATTACACTCAAGTGCATCTACTGGTTTATATTCACCACTCACAGGCATAAACACAGTTTGAATGAATGACATTAAGTAGTGAAGTGATATAATGTAGATTCATCCAACGTAAACAACTTAAATCGGGGGTTGTACGTATTATAGGGGTTATAAATAAGATCCTCAGCACTCATTGAGCATCTGCTGCGTATCCTGGTAACCGCTCAGGCTCCTGCTGCTTGACTGCCAGCTCCCATGGCGCCAGGTGATCTGGAATTCTTCTGTTGGAGGCAATTTGAAGCTTGTTTGTGGATGTGGCTTAAGAGTGTATTTCCATGTGGAATATATTGTATTTCATCCCCCTAACCAAAACAAGGAAATGTTTGTCTGAACTGTTTTGGTGATTGTACGAACAAATTATTTATTATTGTTTTCATACTTTGGTTCACTTCCCTGTTTTTTAATCACAAACGATCAACATATGTTTGAATGGGCTTCTTGAAAGTGAAAAGAGTGAGGCAACATGTTTCCCTCCCACTGGTGGCTGTCACATTGTGAAACCTAATACATTCCACCCACTTGCACTTATCAGCAGGTTTTAGTATCACCAGAGGACTGAGGTATGCCTACACATTTCTCAACACGGTATCAGTTCTTTTCTAAAATATCTGGGGGCTTTCATAACACACACGTGATTTGTTCATTCAAAGATTCATTCATTCATGTCAGAACGTGAAGAAATCTCATTTCAGCTGTCCCGCAGCTGATGGATAAGTATTCCCTTGAAAGATGCTCCACCTCCCTCTGAACACAGGAGAAGAGGGGATGGATGCACGTTTGAGCTGCAGTGCTAAGGGGAGAGCGTGCAAAGAGCTCTTATAACACACACACATCAGCATGGAGGAAGGTAGGCAAGTGAAACGTTTAACATTATGTAACCTGACAGGATAATTCCACCATGTCCTCATAACATGCAGCTTTAGATTTGTTGAAAGCCTGCAGATTAAGTGAGATATATGAATAATGTCATGGATTTATTATGTAACAATGAACTAAAAAGGGCAAAGGCCAAACAAGCCTATAGACTGAAATGTTCCTGACATATTAGTTATTGAACAGAAATCACATTAATGTGCCACCTGTCAGAGGAGATATTTGAGTCCGTCACATCCGCATGAAGACCCACATTAAAATGGACCTATTGATCGCCTGTCAAAGAAGAAATAATGCAGTTTTTCACTGAATTGGCTGAATTACTTTAGAGGCAAATTACAGAAATATAGAAAGATGCCCTATTTTGATGCCATCCTGACATGTGGAGAATCACTTACCCACATTGTTTAAATGTATGTAATTCTGCTACTAGGGTTAGGGTCAAGGTTAGAGAGATTCATTTGTTCTGCCATTAAACTGGAAAATAAACACAAACTGTAGCCAAACTTTTGCAATGTAGTAAACAAAGAATATCAGATTATACAATGAGTTGGGTAGATCTGTAGGTCTCCAGCAGTTTGTGTATTGAGAGATTGAGCTAATTACTCCATCACACACACCCCTCGTGTTTCGTGAGGCTGGTGACGTCACTGTCGTCCATAAAACATGCAGCTCTGCTCGGAGGTCGTCAGTCTCCGTGCTGCGCCTCGCCGCTGCGTCTTACTCTGAGCGCAGACTGACACAGACTGACCTCATCGTCATTTAGCCGCAGATTACAATAGCGACTAAGAGGTGTGTGTTACTGAAAAGCAGAGGTTGTAATCTGGGCGCACTGGTTGAGGTTTGGTGAGGATGGAGAAGCGTACGCGCCGCGCGTCACGGTCCTGAGTGGGCAGGAATCCAAGACTCCAGACCGCCAACCATGCAGTCTGAGGTCGCATAAGCCGTTTAGCAGGGACGCGGCGCCACATACCCGGCTCGGTGAATCACTGGAAGAGAGAATGTGAACTTTAAAACTCTTTTAAACGCACGATGTTGCACGTCTCCAAGCCTACATCGCGTGGATAGACACCGGAGATCCTCCCCGGTGCGCAATGTAACCCAGCCCCAACTTCTCACCTCTATCTGCGTAGAGACAAGCTCCGATGAATGGACCGCGGGGTGTTTTCGGGTCTGAATGACAGCGTCAACCTGAGCGATGAGTGGCAGCCGGTGGACCCGCAGGCGGCGGGCGGAGGGCGGCTCTCCCCCACGGGCTTCGTCGTGCTCTCCGTGGTGCTTGGCTTCATCATGTCCTTTGGCTTCCTCAACAACTTGGTCGTCCTGCTCCTGTTTTGCAAATTCAAGAAGCTGCGGACTCCCGTGAACATGCTGCTGCTGAACATCAGTGTGAGCGACATGCTGGTGTGTATGTTCGGCACCACGCTCAGCTTCGCCTCCAGCATCCGTGGAAGGTGGCTCCTGGGGCAGGTGGGCTGCAGCTGGTACGGCTTCATCAACTCCTGCTTTGGTGAGTTTCTTGCAAAATGCTTCAATCTGAGTGATAACACTCTCAGTTCAAGCATCAGTCTAACTCAACAAGCCACTGTAGACTGGGAAAAGTTTGACTCTGTTTGTTCTCTCTTCTCTTCCACTGTAAATAAGCGTATTCCATTATATTACACTGTGGCCCTGTGACTGTGGATGGTTGTGTTCAAAAGAGTTCCACTAGCAGCAGCAGTGGTATCGTGTGCAGCCTAATGTGTGAGACCTCTGACCTCTAGGCATATTGGGTTACACGTGAATCCCAATTAGAGTCACAAAATACTCAATAAAAACACACTTGTTGCAATTGAATGAGATGTCTATGGGGGTCCTATCCAATAAACAAATAAACAAACCTCTCTGTATGGACATGCAAAGCTAGATTTTGTGGTAAATCTTCACTGCGTCCAGCTCTTTCTCCTTCATTTCAAAAGCACAAATTCCAATATGCTGAGCCAGAGGTGCACAATGCCATTGTTACAACTGAAGAATGCCAATAAGCCAATAATGTTATCTGTTCCGTTGCCTGGCAGAGAGGTCTATTGTTCTCTTGACCTCATCAGCACATTTTAAGATGCATTCAGTGTCTCTTTCCTGCACTCTGCAGTCGACCTCTAGTCTGTGGAAATACAACCACCTGGAACCAAAGAATACTATTCATGCACCATGTGGAAAACCTCTAAAAGATCATCTCCATTAGGGTTAGGAACTAATATCTGGACCCTTAAATGATGTATGTGTACTGTATGCATGTATTCTTCATAAATTACTGTTCAGAAGTAACTTCATTTGCTGCTGGAGTCAATTGAGAACCTTGTACATCCTTATACAGATGTGAACGTGTACTTAAGACATATCTCAAGGGGATCTGACGTGTGTTTATGAGAGAACATTCTAGGCATAAACACAGGATGTTGTAAGGAACAGAACCCAAAGAAATAGGTTTGCAAACACGCGTGATAGATTTAGTTATTGTTGCAGGCGTACAGTCTTTGTGCTGCTGCTGCTTTGTGCCCCCAACCCCCCGTGTCTCTCAATTGTGCTACTTACTTACATTTAAAAAGCATTTAAATGCTTTACAGAAAGCTTATTCTCCTATTTTTTGAATGCAGTAAGACCCCTTGTTCACATTTTCTATTCAGTCCAGCCAGCAGCAAGTAAGTGGATAAACATGTCACATAGGGAATGATTTATCGTCTCATATAAAAGGCTCTGTGGAGAAGCAAATAATGGAGCACAAAGGCACAATGACAGAAAACAGACAGGAACAACACGACTGCAACAGCAACACGATGGACTCACGAGTGGAAGAGTGAGTGTGAAGTTAATGAGGAGACAGACTGAACATTCCTGGTTTAACGCTGATTACCAAGACAGGATATTAATGAATATGATTTCATTTCTGATACGTAGCGCTCCGTGGTCACTCACATTCATGTTAAATTAGTCACCTGAGACACATTTCCTAAAGCAGCTCTTAGACCCAGTGGAAATGTGTGAGTAAGAATAATCAGTGGTTGTGAGCTGCTGGTACCACAGCACCCCCTACTGGCGCTGCAGTACACCTGACAGCAAACCAATACATCAGCTCCAGACTTCCAATTATACTCTTATAGATTAAAACAGTAATTGGACACCTTAATTGGATTAAAATAAGCAGACTGGTGTAAACTTTGGACCCAGAGTCGATGCAGTTCACATTTAAGTGGTCCGAAGCCGGCTGATTGTTAGGAGACTTTGGTTGATCACCATGTAACATCGCAAAATACATCACCACTAGTATGTCAAAAATAAATTCTATCCACAAACAAGAGCTATTTCACGGATGCTTAAATGCTCAGCTGAGTAAATAGGTCACATTTGAAGCTCTGTACTGCAAAAATCTGTAGTGAATTTGGAGAAGCATTACTAATTTCAGTACCCACTGTTCATAACACGTTGCTGTGGCTTTGCTTTTTGGAAACGGTGCTCTAGTTTGCCTTCTGCGGCAGACAAGACCCTGACCATGTCTTAAGGCTATGGCAGACATGTGTGTGTTGATGTCAGTAGAGGTGTTTGCATGTAGATATTTGTGTAGAATAAGCTGTTTCCCTCCTCGTGAATGTAGCATTACATGTTTAATATCATGGGTATGTGAGATAAACACAACTAAGCCTAGTATGGAGCTCGGGGCTCTGGTGTGTGAGTCTGGAGGTTTACTGTGGCAGATTACATTTGGGAGAAACATGACTTAATCCATTTAAGGGAATGTAAAGGAAAAGTTGATAACTTAGCGAGGAGCACTGCATGGTTTACCTTCAAATGCTGGTGTTGGATTACAGCCGTCAACCTCAGCAGCTCTATCTCACAGTGATTAGATGTCCTGTGGAGGGCGACGGCTAGCAGCCTACATGGACCGGTTGCCTCTGAAACCAAAAGGATGCTTTTTGATGTGGAATTTTTAAAAGATAAGATGGAATTGTTCAATGAAAACATCAAAAACACATTCAGTAGGTTTCTAAATTTCAAGATTTCTAAAATATGGATGGTGTTAACCTTTAAATTCAGTGTTTGCTAGTCAGAAAGGCTTAGTGCTCCCTGGATGAAGCTCCCGCTGTGGCTATTTACAGTGGCACATGTATGTTCAGAGTGATGTGACTCAAGGAAAGATCAATAATAAACCTTTCCAGCCAGCACAACATGAGAACCTGACATCATAGGTCAAGAAAAAGGGAGTGCCGACGACAGGAAAGGAGGGCAAACATGTCTGACCTTTTCAAGATGAAGAGCTGAGGAGATGGATGAAGGACTTCTCAAGGTCACCTGTGTTCCTAAGAACACGCGAGCAAACTAGAGGGGCACTCGTTAGAGCGCAGCTCTCCACCAGTGCTGCAGTGAATTTGCTGTGTTCTAACAATGTAAGTGTAGCCATTTTATACTCCATCTGACACTTGACGGGGGGGGGGGGGGGGGGGGGGGGGGGGGGGGAACATAGGTCCAACACACCTGTTCATATGATGTGGAGGACACTGGAACCCCCCCACACACACACAGAACACGAAAGCTCTGAGGTAACAGTCCTCACCACAGAGCCGCCGTTACTAAAGAGGACAGGAAATTAAAAAGCGGCTCATAAATTTCTGACGAATCCTAATTATAAACCCAACGACCTGTCGATTAATTTTCGACCTCTCCCTCCTCGGACATTGAGCGCAGGAATGACTTCAGAACTACACTGCAGCATGAGATCAGAAGATCTAAAGTCTAAACTTTGAAAGGACTTACAGAGTTAAAGCCACCAGTTTGCTGTGTGCACAGTTTCAAACAAAGTTAACCTTAATGTGGAATCAGGCACAGCGCTTTGATAGGGTCATTTTCAAATGAGACTCTGAGGATGAAAGGCACATATCTGTCACCGCCGCCCATAAAGCAGATATCAGTGTGGAATTAATCATCTGAGGTTGGATTCACTCCTACAGGCCAACAGAGCAGCTGTGGATGATAGATACTGCAGTAATCTCCTGCTCCTGTTTCACTGATGTCCTTGCTATAATTGCATTTAACTTATTTACTTGTTTGTGTTTATGGCTGCTGGCTTTATTTTGTGCTAGTGGATTGAGTCACCATTATCAGTTTGGTGACTTTGGAGCATTTGTCATTCATCGCAGCACTTTCCAAAGATAATACGGAGCATAAATGCTGCTGGCATGTTGATGCTTCTGGTGTTTCTATATTACTGTGATGTTTTTGTTACTGTGTGTGAAGATGTGGAACATGGTGGCACTTATGTTGATGGAGTCTCCCTGGAGCCGTCGGTATTTTCTTTGACAAATTTATATGATCATTCAGTCAAGTGAGTGACGTTCAATAGGTAATTTAGTCACGCTTGCTTGACATGTAAATAATAATCATCCTAAACATCTGATTGGCCGACGATGATGAGCCATGAAATGCATGAGGTGACCTGTCGGAGATTCTCAAGCTTGATGACAACTGTGAGGATAAAACTGTGTAAAGACTGATGATGGATGAGGAAGATGATCCCAAACTGTGCTGCACACATTACTGCACAATCTGCCATCTGGTGACACAACCCCAGTGTGAATCCCAGTCAATGATAACCCTACAGAGCAGCAGCTGCCTTGCCACAGAGCCATGAAAGCGGACGACATTTAAAGGGTTGCAGCATCACTTATCTCCGCTATTTTAGAGGCAAAAAATCCATCTGCTGTTGGACACCGCTGTGTATCTGCATGCTGGACTTAGTCACCTCTCATTGACCTTTCCCTTAATATCTGATGTAATTGATTAAGTGCAGTTGCTGATTGGTCAGAGCAGAAGTCCTTCTCTTTAGCTTTTGTTAATTAATGTCTCCCTTATCAGCTCTCAGAATTCCACAGAATGTACTGCTGCACAGAATTGATTATGTACATATAGACTCACAGGCATGCATTGCCAGAAGAGCAATACCGTTCACATTCTGGGGCGTAAGTGCAGTGAATTTGCTGGATTGGTACTAAGAACTCAGCCTTTATCTCTGGCAAACACAAGGGGAAGTTACAGTATTCCTCATGCAGCCTGAGGCCTTGCCTGGAGAGTGGAAGACAGGAATACCGATGATAACCAGCTGTATCTCTCGCTCTCTTTTTGCTTCTTTTCATACTACGGCAAACACATTTTGTCCCAGCTGGAGACAAACGCGGTTTGTCTGTGTGTCCTTCATCCTCCCACATTTACATACTGTAGGCAGGGAGACAGAGCGTGGAACTCTTTGATAGTCCGATGCAACACCACCATGCATTAGTTTGTTAGTTAAGTTAGTTAAAACAACAAATGATATTCATCCCTGAAAAGGAGTTATCTTAGACATGATTGAAGCTCATCCATGGAGCGAGAAGGAAACTCAGGCTGCAGTAACATAACGTCCAGCCTGCTGAGGTCCAATCCACATATACTGAGATCTCCCAGGTTGTGTTGTTGTGGGGCATCTGTCTTTATCAGATAAACTGATACATTATTTGTATTTCTTTATGGCTATTTGCATGCATATGGGAACAGAATTTCTTGCTTTCGACTGTGAATTGGATTAAATTATCTGATTTTTTTTTATAAACTATAGATTGTGTGATGGCCTCGACAAATAACAATCTGCTGAACTGATTCATTCAAACTCAAACTGTGAGAGCGCCAAGGAGAAAACAAGAGTTAATAAATTCCTCCCATCCGCAATGTAGAGTACATACATTCAAACATACATAGAGAGAGAGAGAGAGAGAGAGAGAGAGAGAGAGAGAGAGAGAGAGAGAGAGAGAGAGGGAGGGAGGTTATTTTACATGACATGAATATATAATCCTTATGTTTCCCATATTGGTAAATGAAGCCGTCTGCACACAGTTTCACTAATGCACATGACGTACAGAACACTTACATGTAGTGCCTCAAATGAGAACCACAGCATTATCTCCTGATGTTTAAGCTTAAGTGATTTTCTTAAAATAGCAAACCGTCATTTCATTGTCGGACTCTGACGGACACTTCCTGTTTGTTTCTTTATGTATTTGAGTGGACGGACAGCAAAGGTAGCAGTTACATCAGACCACATGTATGCCTTGACAGAACAGACACCTACATTGGACTTAACAATAGAATCACACATAGAAGCAGAACATTCAGTGAACACACACACGCACACACAGGCTTACACACACATGCAAATGAGCTCAGTGCAAATTCGCCACCACTGCAGCCTTGGCAGATAAAAACAAACAAACAGAAAACTGCAACAATGGCCATCACTACAAAGACAGATGTTGCACACACCTACATGTATCACACACACACACACACGTGTTCCAATATCAGACGTTGATTTATAATCATGTCCCACATTCCATTTTCCTGTGAACAAGCATCCCTCAGGTTGCGGCTCGTCTTCTCTAGCGTCAACATTTCATTATAAGTTCCTCCGACACAGCATCGATATTCTTCCAATGTAGTGCAAGAATGGGGTTTGGCACACATGCATGATGTGGACATGTTGTATGGTTCCCCTCTGTCTTTAGATATGTTGTTTAGATAATTCAGAATACAAGAGGAACTGTGATTCCTGAAAGTGCTAGAGTACATACAGGATTTCTTCACACAGGCGAGAGAGAGGGGGGAGAGAAAGACAGAGAGACAGAGAGAGAGAGAGCGACAGAGAGAGAGAGAGGGAGACAAACAGAGAGAGACACGAAGAGAGAGTGTGTGAGAGAGAGAGAGAGAGAGAGAGAGAGAGAGAGAGAGAGAGAGAGAGAGAAAGAAAGAGAGTGAGAGAGAGACACACACACAGAGAGCGAGAGAGAGAGACACAGAGAGACAGAGAGAGAGACACAGAGAGAGTGAGAGAGAGACACACAGAGAGAGGGAGAGAGAGAGAGAGAGAGAGAGAGAGAGAGAGAAAGAGAGAGAGTTACAGAAGCACACACTTAAGGTTATCTTACATGCCATGAATACATAATCATCACACTTACCCATGTAGGTAAATGAACCTGAACATGACGTGCAGAACACTTACATGGTGCATCATGTTCCTCCAGGATGTGTAGATGTTAAAAGAACATCACAGCGTTAGTTCCTATGTATATGCTGCTATATTTAAGTGTAATTGAAAACAGTGGAACAGCCATGACATCATTTTAATGTCTTATTTCAACTGCTCATTTTCTCTGCAAATCTCGGGTGGCCATCTTTTCCTCTCCCTGCAGATAAGAAAGCAGAAAAGCGTCTTCCATACGACACACAACACCAGGGCTACAACGTGAACACACACACACTTCTTATGTGAGCGTGTAGTGATTGATGGCCTGTTGTTCCATTGTCTAGTTCCAATCAAAGAATACAGCGGAAAGGCTTGGAAGCATGAAAGTCACTGAGCTGTGAAGACAAACTGAGGCCCCTCGGAGACTCAAGTGTCCAGTCAGCACTTCACATGATGACATCATCCTCACCTCCTGTTTGTAGATGACTTTCTTCTTTGTCTTTAACCTCTGATTTTCTTAAGTGAAGAGAGGAGGAGGAGGATCAGCGTGGTGCAAGATGACTCATAGCTCAGACTCTTGCTTCTTATCCAAGCAATGTTGTAAAGCTAGAGATCTGTGAGCGAGCTGCAGTGAGGTCATAAATAGTCAAATGTGTTTCTGAATCTCTAATAACACAGAGAGACGCAGCCTTGCCTGGGGTCTGTAAGGTGTAGGTCACGGGGTCTAAAAAAACATGTGGTGATGACTACTGAAGTGCGTGCAACCTTTCAGGGAAACGCATAAGGAGAGGAAACTGAAGAACTGCAAAGTCAGATCAGTGTGTTAACGTTACACAAATGGTTTTACACTCAACACAGATCAGCATCAGGGCCACTGTTGACAAGACAAATAGAAAAATATAAGAGATTCTGAAAAAAAGGCACAAAAAAAGGCAAAATGTAGAATAAGTCCCCAAACAAGAATTAATATAATAATAATAATAATGATGATAATAATAATAATAATAATAATAATAATAATAACTAAAAATAAGTCAGAATCTGAGAAATGAAAAAACTACACAGGAGAAAGCAAGAGGGGGAAGTTTCTAAATACAATACAACTTTCTCTCTCGTGTGTGCTTCTGTAACTCTCTCTCTCTCTCTCTCTCTCTCTCTCTCTCTCTCTCTCTCTCTCTCTCTTGAGCGCTCTCTCTCCAGAACCTCCCTGTAATCAGTGAAGCCATTAGAAACCCATTGTGTAAAAGGAGGTCTAAGGACTGGATGGGAAATTGTGATATGAATTATTTTCAAAGATAATTAAATACTTCTAAAATATAAGCCTAGACAGACAGAATCTGTGATTTTGCCTCTGGGCAGTGCTGTTAATTACCTCTGGCGAATGCTAATTCTAACCTGTGCCCCTGAAACCTAACAGGCCAATAGAAATATGGTAATGCTGCTCTGAATGTCAAATTAAGTGATCATTATTATTAATACGGCCCTCATTTTGAGCCTTGGCAGTGACAAAGAGAAACGAGGAGAGTGAGCCGCTGGTTTGAGGCAGGAAAGATTATTTTCCAATTACAGCTGCCCAGTTGCTGCCCAACCTGTGGATTGTTAACAGGATGACGTTTGGACGTGATCCAGACTCAAACCCAATCAGATCTGAATCCAGGATTGGCTTGTGTCACTTTCTTTTATCTGTGTTATTGCCCAACATGTGTGACCTGGACAGGGGAAATAAAACCATAAAACCAAATGATCCAAACTGAAACGTCTGACATTTGAATACTGATGAGATTGAAAGACATTTAGCTGCTATGTTCCACCAATTTGCCCTTAGGTGAGGTGATTGGTACAAGTAACGTAGCTAAGCTGTTACTTTCCAGTAGCTTGACAGTTGCACAGCTATTTAAAAAAAACAATGTAGAATTTCTGCAAGAGCCTGTGTGTGTGTGTGTGTGTGTGTGTGTGTGTGTGTGTGTGTGTGTGTGTGTGTGTGTGTGAGTGTGTGTGTGTGTGATATCTGCATCTGTTCACACTCACTTTGCTCAGCCTTATGGGAAACACCAACACATCATCATGGGTCACCATCGGTGTATCATCACAGGAAATGGAGTTTCACACACCCCGATGACCCTGTGTTCCATAAACGTCTTCTTCTTTCCCACCCACACACTCAAGATCTCTTGGCAATTAAGGGAAAAATCATGCTGATTGACCTTTAACCTTTGCTTGAGTGTTCTAAGATTAGATGTTGAGATTTCTAGTGTTGAATTGAATTTGCTTTTAAATGATCTGACACTCAGCTCTCTCTTATGAAAGGAGATCAAATGACCTCACTTTATATCCCAGTCATGCCTGTGGATTTAGCTCTGAGAAGATCGAGCCCCTGCGTAATGCAGAAACCGGCTCATCAGCACACTCATGGTGTGTTCTGATACACTTAGGTGTCCTCGGGTAGATCTGTGTTAAGATTTAGAATGAGCTGCTCAGCACGGCGCTCCCTCTGAGTGCAAACCCCGTCGATCAAACTGAACCACAGATGATAAAAAGAAGCTATTCCGCTATTTCTATTACATTCAAACTCCATATGGACTTCAAACTAGTTTGTGTGCCGGAGCGCGTGTAGCAAAGCATTAGTGGTCAGCACAGTTTGAGACTTTCCACTTCAGTTGTTTCCCCCGCACATTAGGATTAAAGTCAGATGTCATTCTGTTCCTGCTTCAGCTATGTAAAGATAGGTGAAATAGTCTTGGCGGTGCGTTCAGGAGCACCATTTACTGCAAATTTGTGTTAACTCGCACATCAGGCCTAAGACCTTCTGAGCCACTTAATCATACACTTTTCAATAGTTAATGACTAAAAACTAATTATTATAAGTGAGCTTTCACAGCACTGAAATGATGTCTGACCAATCAGAGCTCCCGATACTCTGCTGTGGGTAAGAGGCGTTTTTTAATTTGTGTGTCACAGCGGCTGCAAGTCTTTAAATAAATGTGAGAACAGTGAGATAGAATACATTAGGAAGACAAAAGGCAGTAAAGACATTGACATCATCATTATCGTAGCGATGACCCATCGCTATTATAGGCAAATGCTTCACGCTCTCTGACTGAAGCTGATGGTTGATGATCTCTAAATGTCAGTGTGCAGGGTATTTACCGCCTCTCCTCCTTTTGTTCTCAGGTATTGTATCTCTGATCTCTCTGGTGATCCTCTCCTACGATCGCTACAGCACTCTGACTGTGTGCAACAAGCGCCACGCCGACTACCGCAGGCCCCTGATGGCTGTCGGGGGGACCTGGCTGTACTCGCTGGTCTGGACTCTGCCGCCGCTGCTGGGCTGGAGCAGCTACGGCATCGAAGGGGCAGGAACGAGCTGCTCAGTATCCTGGACGGCTCGGACGGCTCAGTCCCACGCCTACATCATCTGCCTCTTCATTTTCTGCCTGGGTCTCCCTATCCTGGCCATGGTTTACTGCTACAGCCGGCTGCTCTGTGTGGTCAAACAGGTAGAGACGTCGCTTCATCTAGAATATGTATATGAATAAATGTCTGAAGCAATGACACAATGCTACACTACATGTCAGGTTTTCATATCAGTCCACCATAGAGGGAGTAGAGACTCTCTGCTGGAATAAAAAGGAATTCACTGCAGCTACAAGACATGTTGAGATTTGAGCATCGCCGCCAGCGCACCTCAGTGTGCCGCGGTGAGGAGCGTGTTAGGGAAGTGTGCGTGTTTTTGCAGGAGAAAGCTGTGGTAGATCTGCTTGTGATGTCGTGCAGCACTGTCCTGGACTTTCTGAGGATAATTTGAGGCGCTTGGCTGGGTATCAGGGTTTCTCAATCCTGCTCCTTTGGCCCACGAGGGTTGAAAGCCAATGCAGCATCGCACACAACACAGTGGAGTGGCTGTGTTAGGAACATAATGTTAGTAGAGCTGATGTGTTAGCAAACAACTGCTTATAGACAAATACACACACAAACACACACATACACACACACACACACACACACAATCGATTGAAACACAGCAACATAATCAACCCAGTCATGTTTGTGTCAGCTTGATGGATGTGTGTTCAATACTCTCCCTCCTTCTCTTTGTCTGTGAGCAGTAAACACTCAGCTTGATACAGCTTTCAAATGGAAACGGCTGCTTTGATCAGAAAGAAAGGAATATTGATCAGCGCTCGTTCAATTACAAATTAATAGGTGAAGTTGTAAGAAGAGATGGGATGGAGCTACATGCAGTAATTGGAGCCTGGGGTCTTTTGTCTGACCTAACCTACATTAAAATCTGTTGCACTTACACAGATTTAACTTGTTCCCACCTGAGAGTTTGCAGAGGAGAGGATTACAACAGAATTACTCCTCTGTGAACCTAAGCTGCTCACACACCCTCTTATTCCTTTTCCTCTCATTTCATGCTGTTGTGTTGACATTCAGAAAGTGTAAACACACACCCTGCTCTCGGCTCCAGCCTCCAGCCCTCCGTTGTGTGTTTCAAGCACAAGCACAGACACACAATCTGCTCCAAGGTGCCTCACACTGAAACTTGTTTTTCTTACTTAGTCCTAAATACACCTTTGCCCAGTTTGCAATGTTCCTCTGTGAGCTTTAAGCAGCTTTCACAAAGCACCTTTAACCTCCCTGTGGGCCGCATTCAACTCAATCCATTTCAGTTACGTATCCTCAGCCAACGCTCCACATCTAGATGAGGATAAGCTGTTACTAATCTTAGCTTCAATGAAATGCTTTCTGCTTCATGTAGGAGAACACACTCTCAACACACACACACACACACACACACACACACACACACACACACACACACACACTGCAGGGACATGATCAGAGCATTCGAGATGGGAAAAGCAGGAAGTAACTGAAGTGGATAAAAAAAATAGAAATACTCCAATAAAGTAGGAATTATTCTAAAACTTTTGTATGTGAAGTTTTAATTAAGTGAAAGCGTACAGCTTCATCCAGAGCAGAGAGTTGGGTTTGTATTATTCTCCTTTATGGTGGAGTCATGAGGGAGACGGAGGAATAGTGGGATGGAGAGAAAGAGGACATGAATGTTATCAGTAGAGAAGGAAGCCTCAGGCATAATAATAATAGGCATCAAAATGATGTTGTGCATCAGTGAACAGGGTGAAGGAGCAAAAAGACACAAAGGCTGAAGACACGCCGCTCTGGTGTGAACTGGGATATTGGGAGAATTCTAATTGGATTACGATAGATAAATCAGATAAGAAGTGAAAGTAGATCAAATGAAGGGCATGGGGTGAGGGTTACTGCAGAAGTAAACTTGCAGCTTCCTCATCAACAGCAGCAGAAGACCTCAGCCTTTGCTGCGTCAGTGTTTCAGCTGGTTTGCTAGAAACACCGCCCTCAGCCACTTTATCAACGATATCAACCATGAGAATTAAACTTGACCATTCCAGTGGTTTCCATGTTTTGCCTCATTAACTTCAAATTCCTTTACATCATTATGATGAATGTCATATTGGTTTCAACTGACGCCTTGATTCCTCCTACAGCGCTATAAAAATCATCTTACAGAGACTTGACATTTTCTAAAGATGGATGATCCATCTCCTTTTTGATCTGCCCCACAAACACATTACTGGCTTTCTTCTCCTGTGCTGTGATTGGCTTCCCTCACTCTGTTCAATCTCTGCTTCTGTCATCATCATTCGCAGCTTGTAGCAATTTCATATTGTGCTGCACGTCAACATGCTCTCCTATTCTGACGAGTCCGTCCGTCCCTCTGACCTGCTGTCACGACCCCCACAGGCTCTGCCACTGCTCTTCAATTTTCTGCAGAGCGCAGTATCTGGCGCCTGCTGCTGAGCAGATGCTGGGGATGGCGTCTCTTTCTGACCCCCTGAAAAAAACTGGAAATAAACCTCGCAGGAAAGCCGAGGCACTGCTGCCGTTAAAAGCTTCACACAAGCTGCACGCCTCTCTCTCTCTCCCCTCCTCCTCCTCATGTCGCATCTCTTAGTAGGGCAACTGCTCAGGCAGCATCCGTGCAAATCAGCGCCACATTTAGCATCTCCACTGTCTCCAGCTATGGCAACTTCAGACAGGATTTTACATCATGTATGCATATTAGAGAGTTATTTTACATTACACATGTACATTTATTCTTCTTAAGTAACTTTGCAAGTTCTCTTCAAGTAGTGAAATGAATAAGAACCGGCTGCAATAGAAGGCAGTGAATGAAAGCATCACATCTGTCTTTTTCTCTTCACATCTATATTTTACATCTCATCCACAGGTTGGTAAGATCCGTAAGACAGCGTCGCGGAGGAGAGAGTACCACATACTGTTCATGGTCCTGACCACGGTGGTGTGCTACATGCTGTGCTGGACTCCATATGGCGTGGTGGCCATGATGGCCACCTTCGGCCCACCGGGCACCATCAGCCCCGTGGCCAGTGTGGTGCCGTCGCTGCTGGCCAAGAGCAGCACGGTCATCAACCCTCTCATCTACATACTCATGAATAAACAGGTGAGTGGGGCCGCGTGTGGGGAGAGGAAGACGGCAGAAACAGAACAAAAGCAAGGTTACATACAACAACTTTATTTACATGGTAAAAAAGAGAAATTACACCAGCTAAAATCATACAAATGTTCTATTTAAATATTAATTCAAGTGTAATAAAAGAGAAGTCACTGACAAATCAAAATGCAGAAAGAACCCTAAGGCTGCTGGGAGTGAAAACACGACATTCGCTCTTATTCTGTCAGACATGAATGTTTCCTTTCATCCCTTCTTTCCAAGAGAACAGCAGGATGTTGAGGGAGGTTTAGAAAGGGAAACTAAATGGACGGTCCTTCAGAGGCAGTGTGGCGCAGGACCTCTCATCCCGAGTAGAGTAGAGTAGAGTAGTAGTAGAAGACGGGCTGGACAGCGTCGTCTTTTCTTGCCCCGCTCCTTCTAAAACAGATAAGACAATGCTGAGTGTGAAATCTCACCCAGGGCTTCCCCGAGAGACGGAATAGCACCACAAGTCCTGCTATTATTCCAAAAGACTCCTGATGCTGCATTAACTCACACAGGAAAAAACAGAATAGGAAAAGAAAGAAATTTGGCACAATAATAAGATTGGACTGAAGTTGCTCTGCACTTAAATCAAGCGCCCTCAGGGAACTAATAATAGCTGCACCGCAGCCGGGTGGGGTTCCCTCCACAGGCATGCATCAGAGTCTGCAACAGCAGTTAGGAAAGAAACTCTCGTAGCTCGGCCACCTGCCTCTTCCGACACGGATGACAATGGTGTTTACTGGCAGCACAGAACAGCACAGACAGTTTAAGGCTCAGCCCTGATAGACATGCATGCCCTGTGCAGTGAAAAGTAATCAAACTTATCATACATGTACAATATATTCATGGTTTCTGCACCTTCAGTGTGTTACAATCACAATAAAAATATCTGAACATTTCAGAGACATATTAAACCAACAGCAGAGCTGAAACCCTGCCTGATTCCAAACAGAGGCTATAAAGGCCTCAGGAAACAAAGAGATCAGGCCCACGGACACTGGTGTTTAATATCATTTTTAACAAATGGACTTCACAGGTCAATATGAGCCTGAGGCCAGAGGCGTCAGTCAGGGCGGCAGTGGCTGCAGTTCATCAAGCCCACAGTATTTAATGATTAAAAGTGGCCGGAATACAAAGAGCCTGAATCACAGCATGATGAGCCTCGCAAGACGCTTTGTGTTTCTGCCCTGAAGGTTGTACCTCATACACCACCAGGGCCTCAAGCCTCAGAGAGAAGGATTTGGGGTCGTTTCTGTGAGTTTGAACTTAGCCCTCTAACACTGCCAGGCTCCGCCTCCTGCAGGGTACTTATACTAATACTACTACTGCTGACTGCATTCAGCCAGCAGGGTCATTATCCTAACAGTCAAGTATCAGAAATTGCCACAGAACGCTCGGTCAGGATACTCGTCTCGTCTCCTCTCAGATCTTCACTTACAGCCTTTCACCTTTAAACACTTTTAACACTTTAAACACTGATGAATTTTGGAAGTTTGACTTCATTTTCGTCTTTACGTTCAACAAAAGTGTCAGGATATACAGTATGTTTGGTATCAGTGCCAAAACTCAAGTATTGCATTTCTCATCATCCCCAGCCCTGCCTGACACACACACACCACAATGCTAAGCACCAGAAAGATCACAGACACAGGAAAGTAAAGCATCTTAGAAGGTAAAAACTGGCAGTTATCTTATTCTCTACAGGACAAAGGGATCCTCTTTAACTATGACTCATCTGACTAATCAATGAAGTTGGGACATCGTGTACCAAACCATAACCAAAGGGCACTAAACCTTTCCTACAGACTAGCTTACACTTAGCACTAGCTTGCACTAAAAACCTGTTACAGGCAACACTTATCAGACTGCAGATCTGCAGGAAAGCCCCGGCAAACACCCCCACCTCCCCCCCAACCAAGCCCCAGCCCTCCATGCCAAACAAACACATCTATACGCTGCTGCAGCTCATAAACATGAAAACCATCAAAACCGGAGACAGAGCAAATCTCCGCTATTACTGATTCAATTTCCTGCGACATGTCCTCCTCCTCCCCCCTCTCTGCTCTGGAGAAGGTTTCGCCCTACAGACCTTTACAGGAGGATTCAGAAAAGTGTTCGACATTTACATTTCCAGCAGAGGAGCCTCCTGCTGTAATAGGACAAATAAATAACCCCCCCCTCCTGCAATGAAGACAACATACGCAGACTGAACTTTCGTGCGGGACTCCCGGGGTGATTTGGCGAAAAATCCAATAAAATTACATTCAATAAAAGCTGAAGTGACCTTCAAAAACACGGGCTGATGGCTGCTGAGGCAGAGCAATACGTCCCCATTCACTGTTTAACACAACAATAAGTACTGCTCAGTGATTACACACACACACAGTCCTGACAGTGTGTGTGTGTGTGTGAACGGCAAGAACCTCAACAGTCCAAAGGCAAGAAGACTTCAGCCGTCTGAGGCGTCTCAGGGTTACACTGTTCGCACCCGTTTGTACCATTAAGCTCCATTTTGTCCCCGTTGTGTTGTGGTCGCTGCGAAGGTAATTATATTGAAGGATCAATCTAAACACTCAAACTAGTGCTTAGTTGGAGTTTGAGCTCTGAGAGGTCACCCTGAACGTGTGAAGTGACACTCGGGATGCAAATGGCAAGTGGTTTGCTAAATCATGCACAGCAGAAACAATTCAGTCGTGAAGTGTGAATTAAAACCCTTGCGACAGAGCACACACACACACACACACACACACACACACACACACACACACACACACACACACACACACACACACACACACACACACACACACACACACGGTGTGGGAGGGGGTGTGTGAGGAATGTCAGACGACGCCAGCAGAGCTAAGAAACATACGCGTGTGTGTGTTAAATAAGTAAAGTAGGACAGTGTTGGGTGCAGATCAACTTCCGTACATAGTTCTGCATGTGTAGCTGCTGCAAGTCAGCGGAACGTTATGTGTGTGTGTGAGTGTGTGTGTCCATTCAATGCAGACTCCTCCACATGTTCACAATCCTTTGGACCAAAAAACATAAAATCACAAATCTCCACTGTTAAAGCACAGACAGTTGCTCCTCCTGGGCCGACCTAGACTATAGAGAAACACAGAGGTTACACCATGAAAACACACCCAGGGATGAAAAACTCACTTCATCTAAAAACACTGGTGTGTTGTTGCTACTCTAGTCAGCTCCACAGCTAACGTGGCTCAGCTAAAGCAGAGAGAAAGGTTCGGTCGGGCCAGTGGACACGTCGCTCTTAGAGACGAGCTCCTTCCTGTGCTGAAGGAAGTGGTCTAGATGAAGCCAGGGTCCATGCTGATCGCACCCTGAAGGTCTATGGCTTATGTTCTTCGTTTGAAACGTGTGTTCCCTAGTCGTCTCCTCTCCAGTGGCTTTATTGCACCTCGCGTTTAGACAGCCAGAAAAAGGCCCAAGTGTGTGTGTGTGTGTTTGGGTCTGGGAGGTTTCCACCAAAGTGTCAGACGTCACATTGGACGGTGCTGAAGCCGGGCAGGGTGACGCGGCCCCTCCTCCTCAGGTCGCTCTCCGGCCCCGTGTTGATGCGCTGGATCAGGCTCTTCTCAAACAGCAGAGGGTGGTAGGCGCCCAGCGTGCAGGCGGCGTCGTAGTAACGCTCGTGGTAGTGGCACAGGTCCGTCTGCCTCATGGAGGGGATGTACTCGTACACGTGCACCTTCTCGCACAGCGCCATCATCAGGAGGATGCCTGCAACGACAACACAGTGAAGAGTTGAGACATTCGTATACAAAAAATAAACAAGCCAATTCATGCGATTCAAAGCCGTTTCCTGCAGTTCCACATAGACACAGCTGGTGGCAGTAACAAACACCACCAGGACGGGTTTCGAACTAGTGTATAATATATTTCGATCTCCCTGAAGATACTCCATCGCCTCGCTCCTCTCAGCCTGAAGGCGTCTGGGTTTCGTTTCATTATTCCTGCACAACAGCAGCGAAGGTTTGACGGTGAAACACCACGAAAGAAGACTAATGACTTTCAAACACGTACCTTCTTCTCCTTCTGTAAAGCCAAAGCCAGACTCTTTAGTTACAGCAGCAAAGATGGTGACGGGAAAATTAATGGAGACGCGGCTCTAATGGTCACACTGAGTGATACATCCCTTGATTCAATGCCAACGAAGAGACGAAATGACTTATTGAGTGCAAACAGAGAAACAAAAGGGAAACCAGAACATGGCAGGAAAGGTAATTGACAGATAAATGACATCATCCCTTGAGCCTTGGAGGGAGAAGCCAGGCGTCCACACTGCAATTGGAATCAGTCCAAACCGAAGTGAGATTAGCGCCTGATGTAAACATCTCAGCCTGAGTGTCTTCAGCCTCATTCTGCTGTCACTCAACACCTCACCTACACATCACATCGATTCAGTGAAAGAATACGGCTTGATCGGTTTTGCCTCTTAACAGCTTTAAGGACAAATACCCCTGAGTATCGATTTAATGCACTGAACCATTAGAGCCCCTCTGCTGTGCTCTGTTAGGTGGTAGGTTCACTGCCCTCCCCTCTCTCTCGCCCTTTTCTTCTCTCTCTCTTCCAAACCCTTCACTCCTTGCAGCCTTCATCATCTGGGAATTATGCATCTCCGACCTTTTCTCCGATATGTTTAGAAGTCATGCTTTGACATTGTTTGCTTACTGCCTCTGCCTCTGAGCCTGAGCTTTAAATCTCCACTTCATTTACAGGAAGCTGGGCTTTGACCTAACTGGAGAAGATTTAATTAAAGATGACTTCATACTTTATTTGCCCGCTCTTATACAAGAAGCACGAAACAGAAGAGCAAACGCTTGTGTGTTCAGGATGGAAGCTGTCAGGGTGTTTGATATACAGTAGTGTGTAAACATCAAGAATATCTGAAGGTGCTCACACTCTCCCTCTCTCTCTCTTTCTCTCTCCCTCTCTCGCAGTTCTATAAATGTTTCCTGAAACTGTTCCGCTGCGATCACTGGGTGAGAGAGAAAGGAAACACCTCCATGCCCTCTAAGACCACGGTCATCCAGCTGACCCGCAGAGTCTACACCATCGAGTCCACGGCCACTCGAGGTCCCCCATCGTCCCGGACTGTACCCATTGCGACCACAAGCGTCGGAACGGCCAACACCCAACAGTCACCCAACAAATCGCCGGCGGTGCTGAGGTCGTCCGCCACTTGACAGAGACAAAGGAGCTAAATACTGTAAAGCATGACCAACCACAACGTAAATGTGTGTTTGTATGTTTGAGCTTGTGCTTGTCTGCAGAGGACAGTGTTCTGCATCCATGTGTGTCCCCTGACTTTGAGGTTGTATTTGTGTTTTTGTGGCTAAAAAGACACAAAGAGGCCGAAGATACGCTGTGTGTTCGATGATGATGATGATGATGATGATGTCTCGTCTTCAGTATTCAGTGTGACCAACTGGAAATTGATCTGTGAGTTATATCCTGTATGTTCTATGAGTCTAGCTGTCGGGTGTTATTACTTGTGTAACTAAGCACACAAACACGAACGCAAGAGCTGTCAAACTTTGTTTCCTGTCCCTAATTTTCAATTTTCACCACAATTCAGAAAAAGAGAATTCAACCTTTTCATTGAAGTCTATTTTGAAAGCTTGGCAATGCTTTAATGTAAGAAAAAAACACAATCCCTTCCATGCCACACTGCCGCTGTGCATACTGAGTGCAAACTGGCCATTGTAGATATATTGTCTCTTTCAGGCGAGAGACAAAACACTTCCTACTGTATAACAATACAATAAAACAACAAAAACGCACAATACATCCCCTTTAAACTTGTATTTGTTTCTATTAATTAATAGTTAGTGATTTATAATTAGTGAATCCCCTTTAGTGGCTTTTCTCTTCGTTCCCCCGACTGTAAATAACATGGACGGCGCAGACTCTGTCACGACTCTGAGCCTCTTCAATCAGCGTACGAGTGGACCCACACATCCACTGAACTCCTTCACCTCCCCTGCCGGCACCTCCAGCCTCTTGGTCGCACTGACCGTCACCATGGAAACACTTGGAAGCCACAAGAAAAGCAATTTAAAGAGATAAGCAGAGCGGGCACGTGATGCTCTTGTGTGTCAGAGAGCTGCCAATGCATCTGAAGTCATTTTCTAATCACCTGCATGAATGTACTGTAAACTGCCTGCTCCTCCACACCGGCAATGGATGTGAGAATAAAGTATTTTTAAGAATCGGCGTGACCATCTCTGACCACACACACACACACACACACACACACACACACACACACACACACACACACACACACACACACACACACACACACACACACACACACACACACACACACACACACACACACACACACACACACACACACACACACACACACACACACACACACACACGGAGGGAGATCACACGAGGGTAAGGATGAAATATTTATTAAATCCGACAATAATACAAAAGTGACTGAATTAAACTAAGGCAAACAGGATCAAACCAAGCGGGGAGATCCGGTGACCTCTGTCTGAGGCCCACAGGCTCCAGCTGGGACAACACAGGAAATGAACCACAAAGCCACGTTTTAAACTTGGCTCATAGTGTATTTTGATGGACCTGTGAGGGTCTGGAGACGTTTTGGTGTCGGGTGTCTTGCTCCTCTCGCTTCTTTCCAACTCGGAGGAGAGAGAACTGTACTGAGCAGAGGTCACATGTGACGCTGGTCGGGTCAGAGGTCACATTCAGGTTTGTATGATAGAATTGGTTTGTCCAGATCTCTTCAATGGGTTTTTAAATGTTTGAGAAAATATCAAAATTTGTCTTGCAATTTCAATGAAAGTGAAATAAGTCTCCAGTCAGGATCAGCAGCAGATTCAGGCTCAACCTGCACCTCTGCTGTCATGACTCCATATCCCTGCTAACACAAAACAAACAAACTGTCCCCATTCAAGCATATTCAACTGTGGTTGCTCTGCACGTGTGTCCTGCATGATTTATTTTCATTATCAAAGCGCTGAGAATGAACATTTGATTCATGGCGGCTCAGTCTAACAGAGAGCAGAGTCCAGCTCAGCTGATAAGCAGCTTGTGTGTGTCCCTCCAGATAAACACTGTTTTACATTCATCTGAACACATTCCTCGGGGAATGCGGCGACACGGAGAGGAACGAGTTCACTTCCCACCGCGGCATCCAGTGCACACACTCACACACTGCCTGCACGACCTCCTGCAGTCATAATTACTACAGGATGTTCAAAACAACAAACACACAAAGGGAAAGACAGAGCCAAAGCCTTTCTAATAAAAGTAATTCTCATTTTATGGACTGGGCTCTGGCAATAACTCGGGCTTTTCTGAGCTTTGCTCCTTTATTATGAGGTACACCTGTGCAATTCAAAGCAATCCAAGAATGATCCAGCAGAAGATCTCACGTCTGTGGAGCCAGACAGACCTGATGCTATCTGAACCCTGAACTGCACCACAGACAGTTCTGTGTGGTCTGTGCTCGGATAAGAGTCTATCCAACTGAAAGGTGTTTAAATATTGTGTCTGTTAAGGACTTAATTCAGTATTTGTACTTGATTAAAGGGACGGAGACGTCACATAAAGAGAGCCGTGCATGACAGGGAACGTTACAACATCTTAGTCATGCTGAAAGGAAAATCCCTCCATGACAGGGTTGCTGTTTTACCTTTCTGCTCCTATGCACACAGATTTCATCCGAGCCATCAAATCATCTGAGCGAGTCTCCTGGTCAACCATCATGTAGAACACACAGAAACCAGCAGCACTCTGAGTAATGACTGCTGCAAACCAAACCCTGGCTCCGTTCCTGCGGCTCTGCTGTGCATCAAAGGTGAACCCTCTGCTGACGTAAACAGGTTTGACTTTGTTAATCGCTCTCTTACTCAATGTCAGTTTCAATGAAGTTTAGCTTTCATTTATAGGTTGGAACTCTCCGAGCTCCCACTAGGCTGTCATAGCACCGGGGCCGACTTGTGACTTATCCTCATTAAAGTAAAGGTCATGGTAAATGTCACAGCTTCCGACCCTTCAGGCTCCTGTGTTAAGTGTGTCTTGAATAAGTGTTAAACCAGTGACAAACGCATCACTCCAGTATTTAAGCAGTAAATCAATTCTCGTCCAACATCGTGTAAACACCGTCTACAAGAATAGATGCCAGTGAACGCACCGCGGCTCTACGACTGCAAATCAATAACTGTCGAACACCGACACTACTTCAGCTTACAATAAGCTTATCAAGCATTCTGTGTGTGTGTGTGTGTGCAGTTTCCCTCTGGATGAATCCTATGAAATGTGTATTAGCAATAATCAAATTAATTCATAACGACATGAATCCTCTCACAGAATTTGATAGTAATGCCCGACTGTGATGAAGAGGAGACGTTGACATGGGAATCTGGTAATACATGAATTGAATGGGGATGTGGGGGAACGTTCTCCAGTGAATATGCAGAGGCTGGGAATGAGGGCAGATTGCTTCACTCTGGGGTTTTATCTCACAGTATGTTATTGGTATTCTGCTGTCATCTTCTCGTCAAGCATCAAACGGCATCCAGCAGAAAGTGACAGGCCAACATAGCTGCTGGGCCTCATGTCGTCCAATCACTGAATGGTGCATGTGTGGAATGTGGAAGAGGCTTTCAGCGCCTGAATTGCCGCTTCCTGAACAGATGTGCTACATGGCAATATTACCAGGATGTGAGGAAGATCAGAATCCCATCACCTCCCTCTCCACGTGAGGGTGTGTGCGTGTGTACTCACCTATGAAGCCAGACGAGGGGGGATTAGGCTGGATGTTCTCCTCCGTGTTCCCTTGAATCACATCCCACAGTTGCCACACGTATCTGGGGTGAAGGATGTAGAAGGGCTGGTCAGGGTGGAGCCTGCGGTGCGCCATGTACGGACCAAACAGGTTATAGTCCGGACTGGCATACCACTGAGAGGGAGAGGGAGGCATAAGGAGAAACCGCTGGACGTAAACATGTTGTCATGACAGACACGTGTTTGATATAATGGAGTGCAAGCAAAGGAAAGCAGTGAACTCTGTGGTCCACCTTCATGCTGTTGCCTAGATACTTTATCCAGATGCTGAGGTAGCAGGTTTAAGGATGAATTCTCCCCTTAAAGCCCAAAGCCCAAAGATTCTATCCATCAACACAAACACACTGAACACACAGCCTTTCAATTTTGATTTTGAATTACACGTGCAACCTCTCACAGTCCGTTTGACGTCTCCGAGCTTATTTACAGTTTGTTCACATGTGAGGTTCAAAGGCTGGGCAGAGTTTCCCAGCTCTGCTCTTACCAAGTGTACATTCACACACACACACACATACACACATACACACACACAATAGATGGCAGAGGAGATGGAAGATTCTTATCACAAAGCCGGAGCACACTCACACAATCGGGCCTTTCACTCGCGGCCATAATGAGGGTGAATTCCAGATAGAAACACCGCCCTTCTTAAAGCTGTGAATATGTGCACTATGTTTTAGCTATTATAGTGGAAGTCTATAGTACAGCCACTTCAAAGGACTCCATTTACAGGGGGCATGATTAACTAGTGTGTTTCCTAACAGCTGAGCTTAATTATCATCTGTTAGTGAAGTGATACTGAAGTCATGAATATGGAGATGATCCTGATGTTAGAGACTTTATATATATATATATATATATATATACGCTCCTTTGTGTTGCTTTACACACAGAAATGCAGAATTAAAGAGCTTAAAGAGCTGCTGCTGATAATGAGGCCTCCAATTACATCATATCTTTGGAAGTCATTCTCTTCATTAATATGTTATGACCCTTAAGAGAGAAACGCATTTTACTTTAATGGAATTGTAAAAAAAGAGAATTCTAGTCTATTTTAAGAGAATGAAGTCAATGATGTCGCCAAATATTACCATATTACATATTCAGCCCAGTTCAACCAGATAAGCGCCAGATCACACAGGTGCAGAGATCAGGTGGAGCTTTGGTTCTGATCTCCGTCCTGATTTGTTGTTTTGTTTTCAAAAATAGCCAAAATATCAAGAAACCCCTTAACTGTCATGGTTAGAGTGCAAAAAAAATCATTTTCTTCTCCGCGCAGACAGAGAGGCTTCTTTCACCACAGGCTGATGTGCCACAAATGGGGAGTTTGTGAATTAGCATTTCTGCATGAATGTGTGAGCGGCCGCAGCTTCTGACACATTCTGCTGATCTCCATTCTGCGGGAAAATGGAAGTGAAATGTTTAATGATCCGTGACAGCCGAGGTCACCGATGTGGCAAATGCATAATTTGCACGGTGTTGACTGATTTCCCCCATCCTTTCCTGTACGTGTGTGTAATATCATAAAGTCAGACTGACGCGTTTAGAGCCTCAGAACCGCTCCTCAGCTACGTCACAGCTGAGAGTGGATTTCTAATGGACCCAAATACTTTCTTCCCCCAACACGAACACATCAACTGATTGCTTGATCTATGCGTTTTAATGACTGTTTCAGCTGTTTAAAGCACGCAGGATAATGTCATCGCCCCGGCGGAGCGGCACAGTGAGGTGGGACACTCCAAGGGAATGCCAGCAGGTGATGTGATGTAATTACCTCTGCTGTTCTAACAAAGAAGCAAAGGTCAGCGTCTGAGAACTGCTGCTTGTTGATACGGAGGGACAAGCGTCTCTAATATTAGCCCGCAAGAACCGAGAGTCCCGGGTAATTCAAATGGACGGGCAGATAATGGACGATAGTGCCTGAAAAAAAAAAAGTAAGAATGGCAAATAATTGAAATCGTTCGAGGAGCAGAGAGGGAGAAATCGATTTTATTGCGCCGTCCTTAGATTGGTAAGCTGATGGGATCGGCCCTCGCAGAAAGAGTGGAGAGTGGCTCATTGATTGTAGCTGCATCATTTACTGAATATTAATATTTAGGGAGGTCAGGAAGAGGTGAAGGTGAAGGGAGGGTGGGGGGGGGGGTGAAAGGACAGGAGAGAGGAGGGAGACACACTGGACACTGGACATGAGTCAGAGAGACTTTAAAGGCAAGGACAGACAGAGGGCGAATGTAGCAGGCGGAGACGGATGAGAGCAGACTGTCGATATGAAGGAGGAGGGGATGGGTGGGAGAGGGGGGGGGGGGGGGGCAGGGGGGATGAGCCTCAAGTGGAGATGTGATAAGGAGCGATGTTGCGTGTTTGGATGTTGGGACATGGTGTTCCATCTTGATCGTCACAGTAGACTGATAAACTACCCACTTGATTAAAAACCCCTACCTTGTGTAGGTTGACTGTATAAGGTGCAGGGTCCCAAGCCACCAGCGTCACGTTCTTGTAGAGGGAGCTGGTGTTGAATCGATGCTTTGGATTGGCCAGAATCTACAGCACAGCAGAGCATTGTATCAAATTCACACCACCAATACATACAATCCACAAACAGGGTCAATCAATCTCTCTCCCTATATGATTTAGACTTTAAAACACGTCGACTGTCCAACCAGAAGGTCGATTCTGGTTGGACAGACTTCTACAAACTGGTTCCAACAAACTTCTCATTTTGTTCTAGAACTTGATCACAAACTCAGTGGTAAAGTCATCGTAGAGCTTTAGGTGAGCTTTACCTGGGAGTTGATGATGCGTATAGTGGTCTTGCTCCCCACGTCCCTCTCGTATCCCTCTGTCGGTGCGGCGTTGAACCGTAAAACTGCGTCGTGAGAATCTGAGGGGCGAATCAGACAAGAGAATACTTCAATCTGGAAACGTTTAGTAACAACCGAGGCATAAACAATGTAAAGACGTTGTGCGGCACCGTCATAAAAAGAAACTGAGACGCGACGCCGAATACAAAGACTCAGGTACAGGTGCTGTGTCTTTGAGGCAAAAGTTACTATGACAACACTATGGAATGTGATGATGACCCGTGAGCACAGTGACTAGTACAGCAGGTCTGCCAGGCTCATAGAAACAGCCAGGATGCCCTCTAGTGGCTCACTCGGGTAACTCTGCCCTGACCAGAGATTCGTCACCAAACACACATGACTGGTTACTTTCACACCCAGACCTTCATGCTTCACACACAGACATGGAGGGATCAGCTTTGATGGATGACTGTGGTGATAATTACAAACATGTCATCTCTGCATGTCTATCGATCCGTCCATTCCACTTTGTCAGTCATGTGAAACATGAAGGAGCGATGCTCGGGGGGGTTGCTGTGACAACAGAATGGATGATCCTCCGCCAACTGACCTGATAGTCCTTCATCACTGCCACCAGCCGACTGGTATGACACACAATCACACAGAATACTACACTACTCTTATATAATCCTGCTGCTGACGAGTGTGTGACGCAGGATGAGGTTTGTGTGGAGTGTGTGGATGGGGTCACATGTCCTTATCTTCCAGTCACAGATCCATTTTGACACCTTGGCAATTCTCTCACAAGTGCAAGAAAACCAAAAAACTAAACAAAATGCAAATATCCTTTCTTGGAGCAAAGCTGTGCACACTGAGTGACAACATGTTGTATTAGTTTTCAGCCAGTATATGTATAGTTCCTATTGTCTTGTGCGAAAAAAACTAAACAGGAAGCATAATTAAGTCATAATATGCATCTAAGACACACCCACACACACCTGCAGAATGGCATGTGTGTGTGTGTGTGTGTGTGTGTGTGTGTGTAAAATAAGCTGTTATTGTAGGACAACATCCCTCCTGTCAGCTGGTGAACCTTTGAGGCGAGGCCTGCTGGAGCGGCGGCTGCAGCGTGATGAAGGCTCCACTCTCACACGCTGGCTGGGTTCATTTGGTTAATTGACAGAGGAACCCTGAGGGCGGCGAGCTGTCAGCGACGTCACGCCACAGAGGGAAAACACCACTTAATGGAAAATAGTCTCATTTAATTGCCTGTCAAGTTTTAAACATCTTGATGATTACATGTTTTATAATTAGCTCTTTCTTTAGTTATTGATTTATTTCCTCTGGGCTCTGATTCTGCCCGCCGTCATCCAGACCAACAACTACTGCTGTGAAGTGGGATTAGTTACTTTCATAATGGAAGGTTTCCACTAGAACATGGCTGAACCTCTTGGTCCCTTAGAGCCCGACATGAACCTCAGCTCTCTGAGACCTGGAAGTCTTTGTTGACGCTCACGTCTCTTGTGTGAATCCAGACAGACGGAGACGCCATCCTTACTGAAATCCAAAACACCACAGCTTTATTTTTTCCGTTTTCTCAAAATATTCTTATGTTGGCTTAATCTCACCTCACCAGGTTTTTATAACTACGTTCTTCTCTTGTGTTCTCTTTCTATGCTGGATTATTCTATTCTTAATAAACACTTTGAGCTTCCTCATTATATTAACCAGCATGACAAACGTGTCCTTTGACATTCAAAGACTTCACAGAAAGAGAAACATCTTTATGTGTCATGTTAGGAGCTCAGAGGCTTGAAGTCATATTTATTGACTTCAAATGATTTTTTTCATGAAATCATTAGCTCAGTCAGATGTTTGGATCCTGACGGAGCCTGGTGAGAGTTCTTACAGGAAACATCACACTGATGTAATAAAGCTTAACGGGAATAGCGACAAATCAAACGAGGTCAAAGGTTTACAGGCAGGAGAACAGAAGAAGATCTGAACGAAAACAGGAACAGTTTTATGTGTTTATATGTTATGTTAGTTCTGCCAAGATAAGAAGATAATATTGTAAATGTGGAATGATTGTGAATGTTGCTTTGCCTCAATACGTGTGTGCGTGTGCGTGTGTGCAGCCAGCAGGCAAAAAACACAAGACAAATAAGTCATTAAGTTCTCAAAAACAGACGAAAATCCCACCAAATGCCGAACAAGAACCCTGCACTTCTCTTCTTGGCCACACGATGGCAGACAAACATCACAGGGCGACGCACCGACGTCAAGCTGCGAGCTCATAAATGAGTTTTCTGGTGGCAAACTGGGCGCTGCTGCAGCCACTGAGACCAAACTGACATTCAATACAAAAAGGAGCCGCGACGTTCAAACATCCTGGTGAGACGATACACGAGCCGACGTCCTGCAGGTCTGGACTCGGCGCAGAGGGGAGAGGGAAGTCGAGTGAGAATCAATGAGCTCTGATTTGATCCTGCTGCACAATAATTACTCAGCTTATTACCTTCACCTTATCTGTCAGGAAGCTTCTGTCAGGCTCAGACACACTGAACACACACACTCAGATAGCCACCGTCTCAAGCTAACTCTTTTAACGCTTTTGTTACCATGGGTGTGTGTCAGTGCTTCATAATTCCCACTCTGTTCACCGTAGTTTCTGCTCATTTGTAGAGTTTAGAGCGTCAACTCCTCTGTGACCGCGGGGGTCAGACTCTAAATGAGCTCTGGTTGATCTATCTGTGTGTCTGCGTTTCCTCGGTTACCCAGACAGCGAGCGGTATGTGGCACAAACTCAGATGAATCTAAATGTTGTGAATTTTCAGGGGCAGCGAGTCGCTCTGAGCTAAATTAAGAGCGAAATGCAAAGAAGATATAAGTGATGTGAAGGCGCCTGATTGGTTAGCAGAGGGGGTTCGGCTTTTTTTCCACTCAGCCATCTGTCCCCGAGTTCACACTCTCCCCACCTATCAAGGAGCTGCCAAAGGCTCTAAACCAAGAGCACACACACACAAACACACCCTCTCTCATGCAAAGACATATGACGGTCTCTATACACACACACACACACACACATACACACACACTGCACAACACCCAACCGACGGCTTAATCAACCAACACTGTGACAAACAAAGCAAGTTGATGGAAACGGCAGCGAGTGTTTGCACCTGGCAAGCTCAGAGTGTGTGTGTGTGTGTGTGTGTGTCCATTTCAGACAAAGACCTTCAAGAGGAGAATGACGCTGCAATTCTGGGCAGAGAGGGCAGTGTGTTTGGTTGATATTCAGGTGTGTAAGTCAAAGCTTACTGCGTCTCCATGGGGCTGCAGCTTAGAAACACAAGAGCCTCAGCAGATCTTCATCACATTCGTCTGTGAGATTTTCTCTGGGCAGACAAAATGTTACACTTCTGTCCAAGAAACATAAAATCCAAAAGCCAAATCATCAATCATGCCTTTCCAGCTCAGGCAGCGCCCCCCGCAGGTCACATCCAGACCCTGCAGGTCCGATCCAGACCCTGCAGGTCCGATCCAGACCAGATCAACACATCCAAGCTTCTAACCACAACACAACTCATGGTCATGTTTCCCCTCTGTGTGCCGCCTCTCTACTCACCGATCTCCTTCCCCAGGCCCGAGCGCAGGATGGCCCCGGCTGAGGTGACCACAGCGCAGGTCTTGAAGCCTTTCTGGTCCCGCCCGCTGTGGAGTCGCTCCAGGGGAAGGCGCGGCGCCAGAGCGGCCCAGCCCAGCAAGGAGAAGGGCTGCTCCGACCCGTCCACGGTCCTCAGCCTGGCCTGGGCCTTCAGCTGACACAGCAGCTGCTTGGCGCTCTGTGCGGTCCTGCGGCGGCCCTTGTAGGACACGTGGTGCTTGTTGGTGCTCAGGTAGTCCTTCATGGCTCGCTGCAGCCGAGGACTCAGCATTCCGGGCGACACGCGGCCGCGCCACAGACGCTGCACCACCGAGGCCGACTTGGAGAAGTAATATTCCTCCAGGTCGGAGGAGTCGCCGCCTCTGCCACCGCCGCCACCGCCGCCGCCACCGCCGCCTTCCTTCCTGCCTGCTGTAGTCTTCATGCGGTTTCCCATTTCCCCTTCTTCCTCTTCCTCCTCCTCCTCCTCCCCCCCGGCACGCTGCCGCTTGGGGCTGATCCTGTTCTGACGAAACTCTGTGGTTTGCGACATTCTCTCGCGGCTCAGCACCACAGGGTCGGAGTGAGAGCCCACGTTCTCTGTGCCAAAGGAGGACCAGGCAGCCAGACTCTGGGGGTCCAGGTACTCTTGGCGGTTTGCCTCCTGGCTGGCGTAGTTGGCATACGGAGCGCTGTTCGGGCTCTGGCTCACCTCCAGACTGGACTCTGCAGTGGTGAGGCTGGCCGAAGGCTCGGGCTCGGGCTCTTCTGCCGGGTAGGTGGTCGTCACGGTGGCGGGCTGTTCGGGCTGCGAGCCCATGATGGCGCGCTGCTGACGGGTGGCCTGGATGGAGGACAGGCGCCGCGTGTCGGGGTGCTGGGAGAGCGAGGAGCCAGCAGAGGTCAGCGGCTCGTCCACGCGAGTGTCCAGGAAATAGGAGAGGAGGGCGAGGAAGAGCAGAACCCAGGCCAGCATTCCCACCAGCACCAGCCTGCGCCACTGCCTCATACTGGACTTCATCACCTCCCACTCACATACACGCCTGTTCAACCGCAACGCCCTGCAGCCAGGACTGAACCAGGAGCTCAGCTGGAGGGCCTGAGGAGCAGAGAGACGGGAGCATGAAACTTCACAGGAAAGAACACAGAAAGAACACAGAAGAAAAGAACAGAAAAGAACAAAACATGACGACAAGAATCAGGCAGAGAAACTCACCTCCACTTGTGATTCTATTTCTTCATATCCATTTGCGTATTCCAGGACACAGCAGGGCCCTGAGGAGAGGAGAGGGACAAATTAACATTGCACAGCTTTGCTCTTGCACACACACACACACACACACCATGTTAAAACACCTCCTGCAGGGAAGAAGTTGGCCGCTTTCCACTTAGAATGAAATAAGAGGAATTTTTCTGCTCTACACCGTTTATTAAGTAGCCTCACATTTACAGCTCGGCTCTTATAAGCTTAAGCACTTAGCTGATGACTAAACTTCTCACACTCACACACACTCACACTCATACACACACTCTGGTCGATTCATCTTATTTGGTCGGGGGTTTACTGTGAGATTAACAAAGATCAACATCTAAATTTATCGTATTTTCCTCTATTTAATATGATTTATGAACATATTAGTCGCAGCCGTGTCGGTGATATTCAGGCGTAAATAGCATGTTAGATTTCCTTGACAGCTTCCTGTTCGGGGGGGGTGGAGGAGGAAACGAGGAAGGTGAGTGAAACCAAGCGTTAAATTGCTCGTCCGCAATCAGCTCAGCCGTACGTAATTATGAGTTTGGGTCTCTTAATGTGGGAGCTTTCCTCCTGAGAGCGCCACAACGAGGCAGGAGAAAGCTCCCCGGGTGTTCAACCTCCTCTAGACCTAATTACAGCTTCCTGTTTCTGCAGAGCCTCGACTCAGCCGCCGGCGCTCAGGTTCAGACGGCCACGGCCTCCTCCTGCCCCGAGGCCACACAGGGAGGCCAGAGCTCAGCCGCTGACCCCGGGTGGGCGGGCCGGCGGGCGGGCAGGAGGGGACTAGCGGGGAGCCCCACCCCCCAGGGAACAGCAATTATAGAGGACAGAAAAGCCATCACACACACACACACACACACACACACACACACACCTCCAGCTCATTCTCAAGCCTGAAGGCCTTGAAAGTTCACCAAAAATTCACGAAAGCAATGCGAGAAAACACACAAGAGGACGCAAGCTTCACCTACAGATGCACCACTCAGGCCCTGTGTGTGTGTGTGTGTGTGTGTGTGTGTGTGTGTGTGTGTGTGTGTGTGTGTGTGTGTGTGTGTGTGTGTGTGTGTGTGCAGTGGGTTTCACTTGGTTTGCCTCACCTGGCAGCAATCAGTGTGCTTGCTTCAGCGACTGCGGTGCAACAACATACAGGCGTCTGGGCACAGATGGAGAGGCGGGGGTGGAGGACACAGCCAGAGTCTGGTGAGAGGTAGACAAAGAAACACCACAGAATAAGAAACCTGGAAGCGAGACGGACAACTCCCAGTTAAAGGAGCGGCAGACGGCGAAGGAAAACGCAGTTCCGGCGGCGGAAAATAGAAACGGCACTAATAAAGTCATTTTGCGGTCGTCTGCGATTCTGAGCGGATGAGTAATGATGTCATGGAAGAGAGACTGATGACGGAAGTGCGTCTCGCCACTGCGGACGCAAGGTTGGAGCGAGTTTGCTTGAAAGCTGAAATGATGAGCCGCCAGAATCAAAGGCGAGAGACTCTGAGGCGGTAACACGATGCAAAGCAGATGGAGATTATGCAGAGAGGTTAGGGAGCGCTTGTTTCGCCCCGTCTGCGTCCTGGGACCCGGCTGATAAAATGTCCCGGCGCTGGAGTGAAATCTGAACTTCACGTGTCAATAACCTCCATTTACAGGAGAGAGAGGAGGGGAGATGTGTTACTGACATTCAACATTAAACTGGAGAGGAGAAGAAGAAAGAGAAGAAGAAGAAGAAGAAGAAGACAGAATCTGAGCGAAACATGGAAACTTGGATCGCGCATTAAAATCATCTTATAAGGTCCAGCTGTGAGCAAACCATAAACATCCGACGGTGCCATTCTACCGCAGGAACATGTTCAGGAGCTGTTTGTTTGACCTCCTGCTGCAGTGTAGGGCTGCAGGTTTTCCTCACTGCTTGTTCTAAGCTCTTCCTTACTATTGGCTACAGAATTCTGGAATGCTGGCCTTCTTGTTGGACATTAAAATAACTCTAATAAGTAACCAGCATTCTTAAATAGACTCATTCATTTGTAAGATTAAGAAAACGTTTAATTTGTTAATAATTTGCCACAATAATAGAATTTCCACAGATTTATTCTGTTTTGATTTACTGTAGAAATTCCCAAATCAGTCACGGCGTGAAGATCAAAGAGTGTAGCTGTAGAATAATGTGACCTGCTCTAATTACACAATGAGTATAAATAGAATGCGAGCAGCGTTGTGCCTCATGTTGCATGTTGCGCCTCATGTTGTATGTAAACACACAGCCTCGTCGTCGTAGCGCCCACTTTGGCTCGTCTGCAGCGCGGGAGAGCTGCAGACGGAGGTGAAGTCCCAGCTGCCGTCTGGCTGCCAGGTAAAGTGCCGGGGCGGCCCTGAGGGGAATCCAGCTGCTGCACACTGCTGCACACTGCTGGGCCCGGCTTCATACGAGCCCTGCTGAGGCGCCCGGCAGAGAGAGAGAGAGGCAGAGCTGCACACGCCTTCATCCCAGCCACAGAGAAAAACGGCTTTAATAAGCCAGCAGAGGCTTTAGAGGGAAGTGGAGCGCCTGACTTTGGCTTAAGGAAGCAGCCGGCATTAAAAAACACAGAATTCAAACGCATTAAACCTGTGTTTAAGTGTAAAACACCCAATGGAGGCCGAGTGGGCGGAGTGATGGAATAATGTGCCACCTGTGCTGCTGCAACAATAAAGACCTGAACAGAAAAACAATTAGAGAAGAAGTTATTAATCCATTTATTCTCTACATGGGCACAGAGGGAGGGAGGGAGCAGGGTCGGGCTGGACAGGTCAGCAGTCACAACGCACAGGATGACCGCAGTGTTTAACCCCCATCAATCCAAGACGGTGTGTGTGTGTGTGCTGCTGAGGAGAACACGCCGTCCTCCTCTGCTCTCTAACGTCAAACCTGCACGTCTCCCAGAAAACACTGACCAAAGAGTTTGTTCCTCATTAAATATTGAGCCCCCGGAGGAGCCCGGTTGTTCAGGCGTCTTTAAAAAAAATAAATAAACAAACAAAGCCCTTTCCTTTAATATTCAGCGCTCAGCAGTTTGCAGAGCACAGTTGCATCCCCTCGTGTTTCTGTGTGATTTCCTTACACTGCAGGCAGCGACTGAGCAACAATACATCACTGAGAGGTAACACAACAATCAACAAGACCGCATCTGGCGACACACACACACACACACACACACACACACACACACACACACACACACACACACACACACACACACACACACACACACACACACACACACACACACACACACACACACACACACACACACACACACACACGCAATCCAGAACACTCACAGTAAAGATCATAAGTGCATGTTTATGGTTGAACAGGCAGAGAGACACTCAAAATGGAAACCATGACATGACTTCACACTCCGACGCCCTCGTGTGTTAGATTTAGACGGTTTACTGCTAATTTGCAAGCGTTGTGTCAATCTCACAACGCTTTGTCAAGTTGTTGTCGTTTCTAGTCGCTGTTTCCTGGTTCTCTGTTCTGTTCCTGCAGCCTGGGAGGTGCTTTCTCTGGGTAAGCACAGTACCTTCTTCTCTGTTGGACAGTCTGGCTTGTGTTCGTTCTATCGGAAAACCTGGAAGTCCCCTTTCCTGTCTTTTTAGACCTATCTCCAGGCTCTGCCCAGACTTCAGCTACAGCGGCGGTTTATGCATGAAGATCGATTCTCCTTTTATTCAATTAAGGGAAATTCCCAAAACCAAACAAATGGCGGCGTCGCTCCGGTGTACAACAAAGAGATCAGGAGGTCATTAGTTAATCTCCACGCAAGACAGCGAGGGGAGAGTGTGTGAGGCAGCTGAGGCTCAACGTGTAAATCACACCAGTAGCTCTGCTAAGTATGAGAACAGAAGGAGGAGCAGCATCTGATCCACACCCGGGCTAACTCACATGATTCAATAAGAACCCAGACCCTGATCTGATCTGGGAGAGGTCCTCAAACGCAACACCAGGAGAAAAGATGTTATTAAAGCAACGGGGATCGATCCCGTCCCATTTTTAGAACTGCTGCAAGATGAAACTTCCAAAGTACTACACATTCGAGCGTGGCTAAACGGACCTAACGTCTCCCCCCTCCCCTCGCCTCAGGAATGAGCAGCTCAGGGTTCAACCAGGAGGTCATCGCTGTGTGGGACGCACCAGACTTCACCTGTTGTAATTACACTTAATTCTCCAGCGCCATAAAAGCTGTGCCACACCTCATCACATCCCATCTGGGATCCCAAAGTGCAGCTGTTAACAAAAGCTCGCAGGCCACCTGAGCTCCTTCAACCGGTTTAGGACGGTGTCACGGTGTTGCCGCGTCATACAGTCCACAATTTCCCCCCCCCTCCTATATCTGCTTTGGCCTTTCTGCTGCGGCATCGTTCCTGAGCTAAAACGGGAGGAGAGAGAGAGAGAGAGAGAGAGAGAGAGAGAGAGAATGTTTCGGAGGAGAGAAGGAAGACGATGACGGAACTGACTATCACTTGATTTCAAGGGGGGAAAGGCTGGTGGTTCAGGGGTTAAAGCCCACCCTCATCCTGCCTCTGCTCCTGCATGGTGACAGAACGAAAGGCTTCCTCATCCTCCTCTTCTTCACCGTCTCCTCCTTCCCCCCCACATCTGCCTGGCTCTGACCTACATTCTGCTGCGCTGCCGTACATGCAGAGAGAAGTGGAGACCGAGTTACGCCTCACCTGCAAAGAACCGAATCAATACGGCCGTCCGCTGATCCGCATTCATCGCAGTGTCAAAATGTGTGTGTGTTAGTGTGTGTGTGTCACAGTTGTACAGTCCAGCCTGCGTTAAGGTGGATATGTGACTTTACTACCAGCCGGACATCAACCGGCTCTTCAGCTCTGGCAGCCAGCATGTGGTGCCGAGAACACACACTGCAGGCCATACCACTCATTCCAGCCATCCAAACGCCTGCCAATCACACATACACGCGCGCACACACACACACACACGGCCAAATTCTATTGCCTCGCCTGTGAAATAAAGGTCTTAGAAACGACCAAAGGATCCTGAAACGAGAAATGTGCCGTCTCTCCCCGTGTCCCTCTGCTGCCGTGTCTGTGGGAGCATCAGATCACCAGGAGCTTCACGGCGTGGCGGCGTCCTGGGAGGTCAGAGCAGGAAGCAGCGACTCCATTAAAAGCCCGACCATGCCGGGGCAGATTAGAGCTTCTCTCCTGTCCCCTGCTATCCCTGCTCACACACTCACACACTCATTCAGCTTCCTCTCAGGGAGCAACAGCCAAAAGGTGCAAGAAGGTGGATATCTTCCTCACACACACACACACACACACACACACACACCTGCTCTCCTGTCACAGTCCATCTGCTGTATAATAATAATCACACCTGATCCACAACGCTGCAAAGAGACGACCGCTCCCATCAAAGTAAGTGTGTGTGTGTGTGTGTGTGTGTGTGTGTGTGTGTGTGTGTGTGTGTGTGTGTGTGTGTTGTGATAGTGAGAACAGTGGACATCTTTACACTCTTTGACCACAACAACAACCCTCCATTACTAACAGTAAGCAATGGAGAGGAGAAAGTAGAAGAAGAGCTTCACACAGCACAGATCAGGAGAGCGAGAGCGAGAGCGAGAGCGAGAGCGAGAGAAAGGTGTGGTTACAAACCCAAAGGCACAAAAGGAGAGAGGAGCGTTGGCCTGATGAAGAAGCTTCTCCAGGTCGGGCCCTGAGCTTATTACCGTGTGGGACACCAGACTTCACCGGCTGTAAACACACACCAGTGTCCACGCTCAATAAAGACTCAGCCACTCCTCATCACACTGCATCAGTCATCCCAAAGTGCAGCTGTTAACAAGAAGCTCACACGCTACCTGAGCTCGTAAAAGAACGGCATGTCAAGACGGGACGTGACGCAATCCGCCGTTTCAGAACAAAAGGAAAGAAGACGGACTCATTATTGGGGCGTCTGTTGGAAGAGACGAGACTCCCAGGATTCAGAGGCACAGGACTTTGATTCTGATCCAATTTAAGGCACTGAGTTGATTGAAACACGGTGTGAACTCTGGAATCAGATTGAAATCGGCACAAACGAGTCCTGGATGAGTCCTGGACTGCAAACTGCAGAATCCAATCCTTCCATTCAAGTCCATGCAAATGATGTTTTTCTCTTTAAATGTGAGACCGGCGTGAAAATCTGGAGTGAGTTGGAAAAACACAGCAGGTGACACGAAAATCTGACAAAACAGCTCCTGAATGTGTGGAGACGCTTCAGGAGCCCAGCCGGTAGAGAGATGACATCATCACTCATCTGCCGGTTGTCTTACAGGCAAACACGAGGTCGGGGGGGGGGGGGGGGGGGGTGGGGGGGGGGGGGGGGGTGGTTAAATCGGTTACGCGCGGCCAACGGAAACGGCCCGGACGCTTTAATATGAAAACTAAACTCCTGCTTTAAGGAAGTGAGACGGGGGCCGAAACAGCAGGCTGGGCAGAGATGAAGCCTCCTTCTGAGCGCATCTCCTTCTGCTAAATCATGCAGGGCTGTGGTTCTAGATGACAGCACACACACACACACACACACACACAAACACACACACTCCCCTGCCAGCAGCAAGGTCCTGTGAAGGAAAGGCGGCCCCGCTCACCTCCCATTATGGCCCATAAATACAGCCGGGAGCACCCACACCCACAGCAGGCTGCTTCTTCACGGGAGGAATTAGAGAGAGTCCATTTACGGCACATTTCACTGGTCGTTCCTCCCGCCGAAGAGGCTGTAAAGAGACGAGGACGGAGCGGCGGCGCTACACTCCGCTGGGCCCGGGAACAAGAGGTAATACATTCCTAACAGCTTATAGGGTGCAGGAACGTGCTCAGACGCATTCAGATCCGGGCGGAGCGGAGCAAACATGGAGTGAATTAATAGAATCCCTGTGTTTGCCGAGCACACACGTGACCGATGGTGTGATCCGCAACTTTCAAAGTGTGTGAATGCTGATCGAGTACAATGGATTCAAAATACAAAGGAATTACTATGCACCAAATTTTGGGACAAAGTATCTGTCTGACCCATCATGGACCTGCGCTCCTGTCTGTGATGAAGAGTGCAGCTTTGTCTTAGAGTCTCAGAGAGAACTCAGTCTTTACCTGAGCAACAGCAGCGAGTGTGAACGCCGAATAATCAGGATCTGAACCTTGCCTGCTGTTTATCAAGCGGCCTTTTCGATGCAGACTGAGGCTTTTATGAAGAACATTAAGTGCCCGCTTGGTCTGAGCTTCTTCCAGATGACTCAGCCTCCCTGCCATTGTATAATCCATAAGTGTCGTTCACACTTCAGAGACACGTGTGTGTGTGTGTGTGTGTGTGCGTGCGTGCGTGCGTGCGTGCGTGCGTGTGCTGAAGGCTTCCTTTGTCTCCTTACAGACTGAATTCACATACTGGGTCAGACTCTCTGGACGTTCTTGCCGTTCTTTAGTAGTCCAGTGAAGAATGAGGACAAATGCTTCCATAGAGTTTGTGCCCTAAGAGCGGTTTGTTGCTCTTACACAACGTCCTCGTACTCTTCAGCACCTGAGCTTCTGGCAGAACCGAGGTAACGAGAAATCTCATTACAATCCAAATGGATCCTGGTCTGGTTTTTCCTTGCAATTTCTGTTAATTTAATCAGGATGGAATTGTTCCGGCGTCTGTTTTACCAAAACGCAGTGCAGCGCCTCCTTTAGCTTTCACTGAGGCAGAGGATGGAGTTCCATCCAGGCAGAAGCATGAGCACACAGTCACTGCTCACTGCATCAAAGGTTTCAGTTGATTTTGCATTTAAATGTTGGGACAACACCTTCAAACAGGTGAACGAGGACACGTGGGGCCGTTTCCTGATGGGGTTCATCTTCACCAGGGGCCTATTGTGTTTGGGAGAGAACCAACCCACTAATCTGAACTCTCACAGCCCTTTTTCAGGCATCTTAACCTCTCAGTAATCTGTCTGAACTCTGGTCCCTCCCTTCTAAACGTGAGCAGAGATTAGACACATGTCACAGACGCAAGAGTCCAATTATGAAAGCTGCTCCATATTAAGCTGCTCCAACATCTTCACGTCCCTGTTTCAAAGCCCAGACATGACAAGTGGGGGTTGGTAAAATCAACACACATACAGACACACACACACACAGCGACCGGCGTGCAGCATTTCCCAGGAAGTGTATAATCTGGAGAAGCAGGCTAATTACCTCAGACGTCAATGTGTTTCTCATGGAGCGTCCTGTCCTCTGAGCGCACACACACACACACACACACACACACACACACACACACACACACACACACACACACACACACACACACACACACACACACACACACACACACACACACACACACACACACACACTGGTGGAGCCAGGAGTGAGCGGCACAGCTGGTCTTGATGACTCCAGCGCTCCTTCTTTTGAAGCCTAAGCTCATATAACTGTCTCTCTGCTCGGTTAGCGCTCATCTGAAATTACACCTCCACCTTCCAAGAGCTCCCTGCCCCAGCAGTCCGCCGCTCTGCCCCGCGCCGCTCTATCTCCACACGCGGTCTGGCACAGATCAAAAATGGAAACTCTACCTCTCCCTTCAAACGACAGGAAAATTTATACCAGCATTTCAGGATTAAATAAGAGGAAGATGAAGAATCGATACAAAAGTTGAAGCCGCACCACTTCCTTTGGAAAAGAAGTGTGTTTAACCCCGGAGAGTTAGACTGAAGATCAACCAGACGCAGAGAGACTTTACTGTGCCGTCCTTCATCACGCAGGCAAAGACATCTCTGGGTTCAAATCAATGCAGACCAGTGTCATCATCATTTGGAGGCGGCGGTGATGAGACATTGAAATGTGCTTGGCTCTGCTGGGAGGAAGCCACTCGTCCATTACTGCACATCCATCTCCCACAGACAGAAGGAGAAGGAGAAGCTCAAGACTCAACGCAGCCTTCAAGCTAAATCACTGTCATGTTTGTCCTCCAACGAGCTGCTCTACAAAGTCAACCCTCAAAAACAACCACAACAATAATAATAAAGAGTTCCCTGAAGCCATTTCTTACAGCAGAAAACGGAAATTGCATGTGTGTGTTTCTGAATCTGCATCATTTCAGTTACACACTTTGCTGTCGTTATGGATCCCAGATTGTTGTTCCGGATCTGAACAACAACGCAACTATGCATTGTTGGCCCAGACGTCTAAGCCTTACTTGGTGGAATTACTCCCGTGTAGTAATAGTAAAAATGGTAGGGCAGATCTGCAAGTCCTCCATTTTCCTGGTCCAAGGGAGGAGGCCTGGTAGATGGTCGACAGGGAATTGGAAGACAACAGGAGGAAGCGCTTGTTTCCTTGGTTGCAATCAGGATTCAGGTCGAGCAATCAAAGGGGATCTCCAAGGGTTTAGAGAAAGGACAAGGTGTTCACTGAGACAAAGTTTGGGCCTTTGTTCAGGGAGAGATGAGGTCTCTTAACGTCTTCAGCAGCCAAGCAGTAAAACAGAGAGAGTCTTGGGTGCTGAATTGGGCAAATCCAGGGCACGTTCTTGAGTTTCTTGTGTCTCCTTTCTGCTTGGAGTTCAGCTAGGGGTGTTAGCCAAAGACTGAGAAAGTCTTGGGTTCACTGAATTGGGCGCGCACACACACACACCCACACCCACACACACTAAATTAACACTCGGTTTCTTGGCTCGTCTTCTCCTGCCATTATACATTTGAAGCGTTGATATTCAGCGGCTTAAGATAAACAAAGCACCAGTCCTTCTCACACACACTGATCACTTGTGTAATAAATGGTGTCGGCTGAGCGAGGTGACATGTTTGACACACCATCTTACAGCTGGGACGCTCTGATTCAAATACGCACAGACGATCCAATCAGGGCGCCCGCATCAACAACAACAACAACCCACATCTATGTACAGATCTGAAATACACTCTTTCTTGTTCCATTTCAGAGAATCCATTAACTCACTGAAGAAGAATCCCACCCAGCCCAGCAGAATGTGAGCCGTCTCATTCCGGTTGGGGGGCCGACGGAGGAAGAGGAGGATGGGTGGAAAGAGGAGGCTGCAGTTGTGCTTTGCCGTGGCAAGAATGAGCGGCGTGTGGTGGAGCTTACACCTGTGGGCTCGCCACACACACACGCACACACGGGGAGAGAGCAGAGCAGAGCAGAGCAGAGCGCCCCATTCAAGCCCAGGAACAGGCAGCTGCAGACACACGGAGGTGCCAGCCTGTGTGCAGCTGTAATTAGGTAGTAGGTGTAAAAGCAGCCATGCAGATGTTCAGCGAGGATGGAATGGCTCCCGTGGGCAGGAGGAGGGCGCACAAATCCTGTCTGCTATCTATTAGCACATTCAGAATGAGATTCCAGCGTGGGCAGCAGCAGCTCCGCTTAATTTACTATGAAGAAATGTCACAACAAGAGAGATGAAGAAGCTGATAAATGCTGGATATTTGGGATGTGAGATGTGACGGCACACCCCCTCTCATGTCGGCCCTCAGTTGGCCGCACGGCCTCGTTTGAGGCTTCGCTCACCTGTGCTGCATAATCGGCACACGGAGCGGCGGCTGACACCTTCCAGCGCGCCGCAACAAAGTGCCCCAGCGTGCGCGTTCTTACTAAAACGGCTCGGTGCGTCCTCACCTCCCGCCCCCGCTCTTTAAGCTTTAACTGATGTGAGCTTGTGTCTCAGAGCTGATGAGTCTTGACACCTCGCAGTGATAAAGCAGCACCTCCCCGTCTGCAGGAGCTGAGAGGACTCGCCGCACTTCAAAGGCAACGCAGCTCCTTCTTCTTCTTCTTCTTCTTCTCCCACTGAAACACGCTGCGTTGTCCTTGGCAGCTTTACCACAATGGAAACAGAATCACAGCCGCTATTCCTTCCTTAAGACTCATTAGTGCACATACCTCCACCAAGGCCATTCAAGCATAAAGAAACTGTAACACACTGCTCTTAAACAAAAGAAAGGAACATAGTTAACATATTTTCCCACCAAATCAGCATGGGCTTTGCTACACACTCGTGGTTGTCGCGCGTTTCTTCGTCTCTTTGTTACTTTACAGCCGCTAAATCGGTCTGACCCAAACAGATCACATTTGTTATTGACGTCGGTGTATTTTAGATTTCAGGAGGTTGGGCCAAAGCACTGGAACACGCCTGATCTCACACACATCCAGACCCTCACACCTTCTGCCAGCACAGTTCAGAGCGATGTGAGGAACCAGCAGACAGCAGCAGGTGAACTCAGAACCTCCTTAGAGGATCCACAACAAAGCTTCTGTGTGTGTAAGCTGTGCATAGAGCGGGGTATATCTACTGTCAAAATTATGCAAAATCTAAATCAACAGAAGAAAACACTCCTCATGTGCAGTTTGATTAAAAATACATCATGCAGTGGCTGATCCAATAATGGTTCCAATCGATCCAATATATTAAGATTTGCTTCCTTTGCAACTCCTCTTAATAATGAGGCTTCACATTCCTGCAGGGCCCATTGGTGTGTGCGTGTGTGTAACGAGTCCACAGTGTTCCTGCGTGGAGCTGCTGGATCATGGACTGAGTGACAGCAGAACAATGGAGCGCTGCATCTTCTCTCCAAGTTGTGGAGCTGCAGTGGAGGCCTGGATGGACCCACTCGGCTTCTTCTTACGCGTGGACAGCACCGATTTCTTCCCGTGGCGCTTTCTCTCTCCCTCTCACACACACAGACACACGCGCTCACACAGCGGAGCCCCGTTTTAACCACGAAAACGCCTGAGTCTGCAGCTCATTCTGTTCGTTTAGAGCTCTGATCTGATTGAGACCAAACCTGTTTCTGTTGTGGGGCGATAACCTCAAAGAGCCGCGGTGAGAGGACGAGCAGCCGGGGTTGAGCTTTTCTCGGGTGATAACGGGCAACAACGGCACGGCTGATGGATCAAAAGTACAACAGGGAAAGAAATCGCGACACCACCTTCGCGTTCAATCAACAATTCGTTCGCTTATCGCGTCGTTTCACTACACACACACATACGCACACACACACACACACACACATACAAACATCTCCTCCTGCGCTGCGCGTCCTGCACAAAGCGCCCCGGAGAGAAGAACCCAGATCTGCATGGAAAAGCCTGCAGACGCGACGCTTACCTACAATCCGAGTCCGGCTCCGGTGGCTGCTGCCCGGCGGTGCATCGTGCTCCTGCTCGCCTTGCTGGTACGGAGCTCGGAGGCTCGGGGAACCGGGCTCGTCGCTGCGGTGCTCGGGTCTACGTCCACGCTGAGAGGAGAGCTTGTGTGCCCGTCACATTGTTGCTGGCCTTTTTCTTCTCGCATCCACATCGGAGTGTGAGGGGCGGAGCTACGCAGGGCTTTACCAGCGAAGCGAGGCACCCAGATAGAGGGAAGGAGGGAAGGAGGGAAGGAGGGGAGGAGGGAAGGATGGGACGGAGGGAAGGAGGGAAGAAGGGAAGGAGGGATGGGAGGGAGGGGGGCAGAAAAGAAGGAAGGAAAGAAAGATGAAAAGAAGGAAGGAAGGAAGGGGGGAGGCAGTAGCTCAGTGGGTAGAGCGTCCGCTTGGGAACTGGAGGGTCGCCGGTTCGAGTCCATGCCAAGGTGCCCCTGAGCAAGGCACCGAACCCTCAATTGCTCCCCCCTCTGCGTAGGGTGGTAATGTAATGTAAGTCGCTTTGGATAAAAGCGTCTGCCAAATGCTCTTAATGTAATATAATGTAAGGAAGGAAGGAAGGAAGGAAGGAAGGACATGTTAAATATCAGAGGAGGTCAGTACAGGTGCAGATGTCAGCGTCCTCCTCTGAGTCCTTCAGGTCCTGTAACCTTCAGCCCCTCATGTTGGAGACCAGAGCAGCGTCACAACAAAAGGAACCTGCAAACGCCTTTTAAATCCTCTTAAATGTTTCATCAGTCTGCTCCACCATCCAACATGGAGACACACTCCTGCTTCAGAAGCACACTGCAAGTTCCGGTCTAGTGCACTTGGTAAACACACTCCTCACACACTGCTGTGCTGCGATGGGCTCCATCATCACACCATCAGCTTCTGCTCACTGTGACCTTATCACCAATCAGCACATGTCAACCACTGCAGATTGAACAGAGCAGAAGATCTCACCCACTCATTTGGTTTGGCCACATGTTAGAATACAGCCAATAAAATGAGTGACATGTGGAGATAAATGGACTTATTGGTGCTGATTAAAGGAACAATCTGCGATCCAGGTTCACACCAAAGGATCAACCATCAACAACAACTTTAAATGACTCACAATAAACATCACAATGATTAAAAACAATCATTTAAAGAGACATAAAATACACAATCTGTCTTTTTTTTACTTCTGCAATGCTTCAGTGAGCAAAAACCCATGACTACCCTTCCCAGCTGTCCAAACTGAGTGAAAACAGAGCCTTTCAGGTGCTCTTCTGGTGCTTTCACAACCCATGTGTGCTGCTCAGACCCATGCTTGGCTGGCTTTTTCTCACCGGTTGCTCTTCTGTCAGTTCTACCCTCAGGTTTGCACCCTTGACAAAGTTGAGACCAGCCTCCATGCTCCATTACACTCCATTCAAATTGAACTATAAAAAAAAAACCCTAACTCATAAACAGTTTGTCCTCTTGAACGTCTCCTGCTGTCAAACGTTCCTAACAGCAGTGAGACGCGTCTATATTTAAATCCTTATCAGTTAACAAACCTCATCATTTCCATGTGGCAGCAGCCAAATAAGAGTGTGTTTATTCTGCCAGCGCCGCCTTAACACCCGACTGTTTACACCAGCAGCCTCCATCACACTTTGCTTTGTAATAAGTGCTTTCACATTTTAAATATATGTTTAGCATTCAACTTATTCAACCAGGCACTCTAATCAACTCTGCTTGTCTTGGCTGCATAGTTTAAAGTATCTAGTATAGAGGATAGAAAAAAATGTGTGTCTGTAAGTGTGTGTGTGTGTGTGTGTCACAGGCTTTTATCTATTGCAGTTCACTCACCTTTTCCCTCTCAATTAAACCCTGTGTGTATGAGTGGGAGAGGGAAATTGTGCATGTGTATTAGTTCCTATGTGTGCGTGTGTGTGTGCGTGCGTGCCTGCGTGCCTGTGTGCCTGCATGCGTGCGTGCGTGCGTGCCTGCGTGCGTGCGTGCGTGCGTGCGTGTGTGTGTGCGTGCGTGTTTAGCCTGCATTATTGCATTCTGGTTGCATGTTTGTGTTCTGCCCACTTAATTGCCTCATCAGTAAATGTCAAACGTTCCGCCATACAGATTTATTTATTCATTTGCGCCTTGTCAGACGCAGGCGCTGCTGCTGCTGCTGCTGCTGCTGCTGCTGCTGCAATTACAGCTGCACGGCCAAATGTGCCAATGAATAATAAATCACAGCATAAAGAGACCCAACTGGCGGCCTGTGGACCATCATAGGAACGGGGAAAGTAAACTCACGTCATGTTTCAGTGTGGAGGAGGAAATCACTGGCAGCTGCAGCACACTCACACACACACACACACACACACACACACACACACACACACACACACACACACACACACGCACACACACACACACACACACACACAGCCTGTGAATGTACACAGTTAATTACCTTTTCCTCACTATAGAGTAAAACTTTATTGGGCAGGATCTTATGCAGTAACTTGTTAAATACTGTGACACAACCCTCCTCCAGGGCCGCAGTGCTGCAGTTTGGGTTATATAGGATGTCGTAATTAAGCACTTTCACCTGATATCCTGAGCCTGTAGATCAAAACGCTTCTCTGTGGCAGCTGCCTGTCTGTCTGCACGGATCCAAAGCTAGTGATTTATAGTGGTGGTTGTGTGGGGTGTGTGTATGGTGTGTGGGGTGTGTGGGGTGTGTGTGTGGGGTCGGGGGGGTGACGCTCGACCCCTTTGCACGCACGCAGCTTTCTTCATAGTCGAACCCTCTGACATGGTTTGAAGGCAGATGATTCTCACTCACACACGGGGTCACTGGTGGGTTCAGAGAGTGAGATGGGTCGAGTGGTGGAGAGTGTGAGTGGACTGTGGGAAGTGTGTGTCTCTGGCCCAGAGCAGTATGTTAAGACTTCTGTACTGAAATGTCTTCCCCGCTCATTTCCACCCCCCCTCCCCCTTCCTCCCCGCCCCCGCTGATTGGCAGCCGGGCGCTGAACCAACGACACAGGTGCTTATCGCCTCTCTCCAGGTGAGCGTCACTCATCCAGACCTCATACTGCAGAGCCTTTGTACTGCCAGCTAAAGGAATCCTACGAAGCGGGAGTGAGCACGTTGCCTCGGTGTGTGCGTGTGTGTGTGTGTGCGCGTACGTGTTACTATATGAGAGAACAAGAGCGTGCGCTTGTGTGAGCGTGTTTTTGGTGTGTGTGTGTGTGTGTGTGTATCAGTCACTTTGCTTTGAAAATGTCTGATCACAGTGATCAAAGGGAGCAATTTTCCACACACACTCCTTTCCTACCTCCACCTATATCATCTTTCCTCTCTTCCCCCTTCAGCACTCACAGACCTCTCACCTGGAACATAAACTTCAATTTCAGTCAGTGGGAAAGTGTTGAAAATGGAGGATGAAGCCCCCACATACATACACACACACATCCATACCTGCCCTCCTCCTGTGCTGCTGTCTGTCTGTGTACACACCGGCCCTTTGTTCCACGTGTCCCCATCAGCACCCTCATCATTACGGCCTTTTGTTATCATCACCCACGCTCATATCTGCGTGATGGAGATCAGAAAGCAACCCGAGCGTTCTGCCACATCTCAAAACAGGCATCTGAACATCTGGCCGGCTCTGATCTATCCCAGTTTGCTGTTCCTCAAGACTAATTGCGGCCATTAGAAACCCGCGAGAGCGTGACGGTTACCATGGCGACGCGGCCATCTCCTTGAGCGTTCCGGGCCCTGAATATCCCGCTTATTTTATCCCATCTGTTCCTCCTGCTTGCAATACCTCGACTGATTGGAATTATGTGAATCAACACGCGGTAAAAAGCCTGGCTGCTATAACGACCGCACTCACATCATGAAAATGCTGCTGGAGCTTTGTAATGAATGTGAAGAGGGAGCAGGAGGGGAGCGTGGGGAACGTCTGAAGGCTGTTTATCGCATTTATATCCAAACCCTCCACACACACACACACACACACGGAGACACAGGACTGGGGGGAGATTAGAGCACAGACGTTGAGGCAGAGCACAGAAGAGAAGAAGAAGTAACGCTGACGTATCTAACAGAGACATGAAATGAGCGTCGGTCTGTGAACAAAGACGATTCCATCCTTTAGCTTTAGAGCATCTGATGGGGCTGATGGCCTCCTTTCTCTGCACAGGAAAGTGGATCATTTCCTCTTCTCACAGGAAATGATCTACTGCTAGCTGGAAATAGCCGTGAATTATCCACAGACATATGTTCTCCACCCTGTGCTTGCTCGCCTTCTCACGTTGTAAAGACATCTTGAAGAATTAGCATTTCACACTTTTGGCTAAATTGGATGTGATCATGGGCGAGGTTGCTTGGATCTGAGTCCAACATGCTCAGGTAACAATACACCAGAGCCATCAGGTGAAAATGATCTCCATTAGTTTGTTGGTGTGTCTTGTCTCACACATTCCTCCAGGACAGAAAATGTGACCTTTGACCCCCTTTTGACACATTGTATTGGATTTTGCTTGTCAGATCACCGTGACCTTCTTCATCGACTGTCTGCCCCCCCCTGTGTGTGTGTGTGTGTGTGTGTGTGTGTGTGTGTGTGTGTCTGCTACAGTATCAAATGACCGGTACAATGGTGAATGTGTGTGACTCACATGTTTGTACTGCAGACACAGAGCAGCACAGACATCCCACTGGACTCCTGCTCGCGTCCGCCTTGGGGATTTTGTCTGGCCGTCCTGTGCCGGGGGAAGTAGTCAACCATCTGAGCAGGAAACGTCTTTCAGCACAGCTCTCTATCGCTCAGGAAGTTTGCATTCCCGTTAATGAAAGCCGCGCAAGTATTCAAGCAGTCTGTCTCCCTCTGCATCAGCCAGCTCCTTGATTCTGATCTTGTTGTTGATGTTGTAGACTTTTCTTTCTTGTGTTGCTGCACTATGAGAGTAAGTTCCAATAAACAAGGTCTTCTGAAACACGTCCCTGTCTCAAAGTCTCTCTGGATCTCCTCTTCATCCATCACAGCAGATAGCGGCGCTCACACACACTCAGCAGTTCACCGTGTCAGTCTCAATCTCCTTCAGAAATCTTTTGTTGTGAACACAATATTGTACAAACCATCCAGTAGATAAAGACACTTAGTATCTCTGCCTTCACAATCAAACTCCATTTATACTTCATAATCACATCAATGGCTTTCTGTCAAACATGTAAACAAATGATTCAGACTGAAGCTGGCTTAAGTCAAAGAGTAACAGAGCTAAACCATGTGAGGGAAGATCGATCACTCAGACGATGTAATCCCTCCGCGTTCACGTCTTACTGTCATTATCGCCTCATTCCAGCGTCGCGTCACACAGAAGAGTCCCCCCCGTAAACAAATGACCTAATAGCTGAGATGCAGATGAAGACAGACTGGCAGAACTGTTCCAAATTGTTCCAATTTCCTCGATGCCATCGTGTATTAAAGCAGAGAAACACTCAGCGAGGCTTATTTGTGTGATTACAGGCTTAAAGTCTTTGGTGGCTTTCTGGGGGCGCAGCCTCAGCAAGGCCGGCACAACAGCCAGGTAATCAATGCAGCTTGTAGTTTGCACTTTTCTCAACAACGTCCTCAGTGTGTGTGTGTGTGTGTGTGTGTGTGTGTGTGTGTGTGTGTGTGTGTGAGCTTTACAATAACATCAGCAGCTGGATCCGACCCACAGCTCTGACACATCTTTGTCAGAGGAGCAGAACTCCTGTGGGCACTGAGGTATTAGCTGGAATGTGAGATCCTCCCACTGACAACCACAAAGCACCGGGAAGGTGAAGACGGCAGATTTGGAATTTCCCCAAGGGCACAAGTGAGCACTCGCACGTTCCCTCTGAAGGGGACACATACAGAAGAACAAGGAGGGAGAAGGTTTCTGTTATTTGGGCTAAATGGAGGCGCAGATAGAAACATTTCAGCTTTTCTGTTTTTTTTCCAATCCTCATTATTGGACCTGGTGCCTGCTCACACACAGATACACAGACACACACACACACACACACACACACACACACACTTGTGTTTGAGCTCTGCCCACATGCATCTATATTTGTGCTGTTTTCACGGCAGCACGGCGGTGGTGAACCCTGTGAGGTTTCCCTGGGATCTGGCAGTTCCTCTCCTACAGTCTCACTATTCTGCAACCACCGTCTCTCTCACTTTTCAATCTCTCTCTCTCTCTCTTTCTGTGAGTGTGTGTGTGTGTGTGTGTGTGTGCTTTCTTTGTCGTTCTGATACTGTATTAGCTCATTATCGGTTTCAATATCAGTACCATAATAAATTTACATCTGTCCTATAACATCTGGAGTCTGAACGTCCACTTCATGCCTCAGCTTCATATCAGCCACTAACCGTTTCTCTCTCTCTTCTCTCTCTCTCTCTCTCTCTCTCTTCCATTTCTCCTTCCCTTCATCACTCTCTCTCATTTTCCCACTCTGCTTGTAATCTGCTTGTTATCTGACTGATGTAAGCTGGATGTAATACCTTAAATGATTACAGGGTGTTGATCAGATAAGCACGGCTGAGCTCTTTGAACCAACATGTAAATCTCACCACAACACACACATTATCTCTCCAGAGAAGGCCGTAAATTGTGTAACTTCTGTGAATATGAACATCCACATCTCAGGTCTCATGAGCTCCAGCATGCTTATGACTGATCGCACATCAGCCCATCTGCTAGCTGTGTGTAGTTGGCACTGCTCAGGAGCCAGAGAGAGAGAGAGAGAGTGTGTGTGTGTGTGTGTGTGTGTGTGTGTGTGTGTGTGTGTGTGTGTGTGTGTGTGTGTGTGTGTCACATTTTCACTTCTTCCTCAGTCTCATTTTGTCAAACTGGGAAAAACAAAGATGAAGGCGTCTCTTTCAAAGCAACACATCCGTAGTCAGGCTCGGCTCTGTCTGGTCCTCCATTATCGCTGCACACGCCTGGTGCAAGCATGAAACTAGGTTGTTTCCATGGTGACTAAATATTTGATGGACAGGTCTGTGTACAGTCGCCAGTCCACTGTTAGAGCTTCTAGCTTTCTCTCTCTCATCAAACAGGATGCCAAGCAATTAGCACGTCTACATCTCACACACACATTCCTGCACACACATACTGCATGTACAGCATGTATAGCATGTATTCACACATGTAGTGTATGTACAGCATGCATACACACATGGTCTTATGCTTTCACTGACACAGGGAGTTCAATTTTATAGATTTGCATGTTGAACAGTGAACAGTGTGTCTGTATTGAACAGTGTGTCTGTATTGAACAGTGTGTCTGTATTGAACAGTGTGTCTGTATGCATTGAAGTATTAAACACACAGATAAAGCCTTCACACTGATAACACTTCTGTTTTTAGGAAGAAACAGCTACACACACACGTTGATTATATCTACACCTAAAGAAATATTGGGTCACAGATAAAATTCAAACCTTCATCTTTCATCTCAGACTCTGTGTTTCCCTGCACTGTACCAACGTGTGTGTGTGTGTGTGTGTGTGTGTGTGTGTGTGTGTGTGTGTGTGTGTGTGTGTGTGTGTGTGTGTGTGTGTGTGTGTGTGTGTGTGTGTGTGTGTGTGTGTGTGCAGTGCAGCAGCCTTTAGGAAGACAAATGCTTTAATACTTATCCTTGTTCATTATCAACATGGAGGAATGGTGAGAGGTTCCACAGCTGCTCTCAGTAGAAATGTGTCTTATGCTGCCGCTTTTTGCTTTTATGTTGAAGTTTTCCCAGTGAAATGACCGAAGCTCCACCTCTGAATCATTCTGTTGCATCTCTCTGGTGTTATTTTCAAAGGGGCGTATCAAAGTGCTGTCTGGTGAGAGAGAGAGAGAGAGAGAGAGAGGGAGAGAGAGAGAGGCACACAGCTTATCTGACAGGATTACTGAGGGAGGACGATGAGACTTCTCTCTCCTTTTTACCCCCAAAATACCTCCCTCTCCTGCTGAACACCTCATGAAAACCAAACACCGGAACAGTTAGCAGCTATCCAGCTCCAGAGGAGACAACAGTCACGACTCCCACTGCGTTTAAAAACACACACTTATCATTACAGTCTGTCCTCAGCGCCTCTCTCTCTCTCTCTCTGCTTCAAACATCTGCAGGTCCCAGCCACTAAAGAGCTTTTAGTAGCGACGCACAAGTCAGACTCCCAAACCCACACACAGGATAACACCTCGCTCTTCCTACCACATGATCACACTCCTCCACTCCCACATACGGGGCTGGATCCAAATGAAACATTTAGGTAAACTCACCCGGCCCTTTCCTTTTGCCCAATCCTCCTCCTCCTCTTCCTCCCCCTCCTCCCCCTCCTCCTCCTCCTCGCGCTCGTATTCTTATCGCTCCTCAAAAATATTCTCCTCCACAATGCATTTGCAAAGCAGGCTCAACGCGCCGCCTCTCCCCGGCTCGGCCCTAACAGGGACGGAGGTCGCCTGTTCAGAAGAATGTGACGCTGTTCTGTAAACCCCGGCGGACAAAGAAGCCGTCTAATCCCAGAGGGAAAGTATTCAGGCAATGAGGATTTGCATGACAAAACAAATATTGTGCATTGTTATTAACATACAGTGAAGATCTGAATGGCGTCGCCGCGGCCTTCTGAAGAATTTCACAGCGGCAGATCATGGTTTTATAGCGACGTCTGAAAGCAGCCTGGATGCAGGTGAAGCATGCAGAGGCGTGCGGAAAATGATTGGTCGTCTCCCAGAATGCACTGTTCTCCCTAATACATAATTCATGGCGGGTATGATGGCGGCTGCCTGATTTGCAAGAGGGCACAGGCAGATTTCATTATTTTTCATTCAGGTTGCTTGTTCATTCGCAAAATCTGCCTTTTTATTCTCGTTTGGCTTTTTGTTATACACACAAACACACACACACACACACACCGGCATAAACATCAGCGCCCGCCGCCGCCGCCGGTCCCCGAGTTGACCAGCACAGCCGCGTGTGTGTGTAGCAGCAGGAGTGTGTGTGGTTTAAACTGTACTGCAGTGTGTAATTTCCCGTGAGCTGCAGAGGCTTTGGACGCTTGTTTCCATCTTCTAAACGGCCCGAGCCTCCGGTCAGAGGTAACCAGGGAACACCGGGGCCAAAGTAGAGGTTTAGAAAAGGTAATGAGTAAGACCAGGAACAAGTCTGGGTTCAGCCTGGTATAATTAGAGATGGAGGGTGGTGATGGGATGCATTTAGACAGAATCAGTCATATATTTAGTTGTGCTGCCCAGGGAGAGAGAGAAAGTCAGGAATCCAGCCTTCAACCCAACATGTTCAACTTCTATTTATACCACAGCAGGAAAATTACAACTCTGCTAGATTAGTGGAGAGATTTTTCCAGCAGATTCCACAGAAGTCCCAGTCCTTCCACTGAGCTCAGGTTTGGTGTTTGTTATAACCATGACAACTTCTTTAATAACACTCACACTCACAGACACGGAGAGGGAGCTTAGGTAGGAGAAGCCGTCTCTACTTTACATGCGTGTTCTGGTCATTAGCCCACAGGCCAGCAGCCCGGCCGCGTGTTTATGAAGCCGGCCCGACGCCTGAAGCCAGTGTGAGTTTAGAATATTCACCAGCTAATCAAACACTCCTGCTGTCACTCCGTTCTAATTAGTGAGATGTGTGCGGTCACTGCACACTTCACTGTCTGCGTGTGTGTGTGTGTGTGTGTGTGTGTGGAACAAGAGCACATCACACGCATGGAAGACTCACATCCACATCATATGCTCACTATGTTCCTGTTCATTCATAAACTGCTGTACCTTACATCCTGTTGTTTACGTTGATACTCACGTTTACTGCTGTCTCCTAATAGGTTCTCAAATAGGAGCAACCAAACCAGAGCCTCAGACTTTGCTCTATTAATCAAACGGCGATCCAAAACCAAAGTTTGTACAGAATTTTAAAAAGTTCTCTCAGAATTTATCGCACCGTTAAAGCGAAAATATAGTTCAATCAAAGACGCTGCATGTAAGTGGAGGAACATTTATTGTATAAACTGTTGGACCGGTTTATGTGCTGGAGCAGTTGCGGCTGCAGCAGCGAGTGCAATAAGACGGAGAGAAGAGAACCCAGGAGGGAGATAACCGGGGAGTGAAAGCCACAAAACGCAGACAGAAACAAATGACGTCACCGAGTCTGGCAGTAAGAAAGTAGAGCAGAAGGAGAGCTGGAGGATGGAAGGGATGAAGAACGGCAACAGGTATCAGACAGCAGAAGCAGCAGCTGCGGCGTAATGACTGAGAGAGAACCAGAGTCACATGATCCTCATCATCTGAAGGGTGTGGAGCTCAATGCAACGCTTTCGCCCGATCAACCGCAGAGGAGTGTGTTGAATTTTCCACAAATAACTCCTGACCTGAGGGAGCGTCTGCATGTATTCTTAAGACACACACGTTTCTGCTAATTGAAAGGTTAGACGTCGCTCTGCTAAAGTGGGCAAGCGACACAAAAAGGCAAACGCACACAGCAGGTAAATAAAACAGGCAGAGCATCAAAGCTGACAAAGCAGGCAGCAGTTCTGTCAGCACACCTGCAGAGGCACAGATGGTGCTGCACTCAGCTCAGGGTGATCGCCGACATCCCTCAACCACAACAACAAGTATCCAGGGTCGTCTATCCATCCGTGTTCCACATCCTCTCATCCTGTGCAGCGTGCGGGGTCACGGCGGGGCTGGAGGCCATCCCAGAGTTCATTACCAGGACAAACACACACACACACACACACACACTTACAACCTCATTCACACTCACATTCACACCTACGGGCACATTTAGAGTTTCCAATCCATCAGAGCTTCATGTCTTTGAACCTTTGACCCCGGGCGTCGTGGAGGTCGCACAGAGACTCACACAGAGTTCACACACAGAGTTCACACCCGGGACTTCTCTAGCTGTGAGGTGACGGAAGACGGAGGGCGAGGAGAGTTCATCTGCCTGTGAGGTGGCAATCGTGACAAAGACGTTCCCTCTTTTCTCCTTATCCCTTAGTTAATGCCCTTAATTAACCCTGGGTGACATTATGTATCAGTGATTCATGCTGATGGCTCCAGTGTTCCACTTCTCTCGGTCTTTAGCCGCTGCTAATGCTCCTGGACACGATCATCCATCATTCCATCAGTGGGCTCTGGAGCTTTACCAAAGAGAGAAATCAACAGCTGGAGCTCGCCATTCAAAAAAGAGGTGACTCAGTGGGCTGAGGGGACGGCTGCATTGTAGGGAAAGGTCACTGCAGAGACACACAGAGCGCAGAGCTGCTGCTTCTTCTTCCCCGTGGGCGCATGACAGAGAGAATCTCACCGAGCTGCTGACTGAATCACTCACTCACAATGGATATTTATAACTCCATCACAGCGGCTCTTTCAAAATGTCCTCCTAGACTGGAAAGGAGGGTTTTCATGCAGTAACTCTAAATCTGCAGACGAGCTCATTCAGTGGAAGCCTGCTGCTCTCTGGAAGCTTCAGCGTGTGTAGACTTGGAGAGCACGTCTGTTATTAGAACATTCACTTTACTCAGCAGGGGAATAGTGAAGTCTTTTGCCAATACCTGATTAGATTCTGAGGCTAGCAGATGGATCCTGGCCGCCCTGGCTTGGGCGCTGAGTTACCTCTGCCAGTGTTCACCTCTCTCACGGACTCCTGCCCTGAGAACTTAACACAGGTCGGTTGGGGCCGGCTACACATCTGTCTCTCTCTATCACCTGATGGCCCGAGGTTTGGTGCGGCCGCTGCATCAGGAATGCTGCTGGCGAGAATGACCGGTATGTCTCCTCCCCTCCACCTGGCTGCTGCTGGACCCTACAGACGGGGAGGTCAGGGGCAGGAGGGAGAGAGCTTCATCTGCAGGTGCATGAACTCAGACGTGACTTAAGATGAAGGTGCTGACATGGATGTTTGAACGAGCTGCTTCACGTGTAGCTAACTGGTCCGGGTGTCACAGCATGTGTGGGATGTTGGCGTTTAGAGAGGCTGAGCTCAGAGATATGCCTGCTCAGTGTCACTATAGATGACGTCATTCCTTATCTTAACTGAAACCCAACTGCTATCCACTGAGCCTGTAGATCGCCGTTGCAGGAATCAACCGCAAACAAATCCAGAGGTGAAACAGTTAAACAAAATAACATGCAAGGATGTCAGACTAAACAATGGGTCGGGGAAACAAAAGGAGTCAAAGCAGCTGGAACGGATCGCACAGGCAGTCCGTGTCCACCCGTGTCACGTCAGAGACATATCCTGGAAGATCAATCAGCGCCGCAGCCACAAGGTGCAGAGAGAATGTTACAGGTGACAGAAGGTCGCAGAAGTCAGTTTCAAATAAGGAAGTGATTTGTCTTAAATGCTGTCTGGCTGTCAGAGTGACTTCCTCTCCAACGCTCACAGCACTTCACTGGAATTGAACCCATTGTAATACAGAAAAAACACCAGAGAGACAACTAATCCAGATAACCTCAACCGTAGCAGAATCACATGTTTATGAATTAATTATTGGACTGCTTTTGAACGCTGAAGCCGCTCTGTCTTCCTGCCTGAGATCGGCCACAGGCAGAGCATTAGCAGTCTGGAACCAGGAGGCCTTTCTGTGCACTCGTCCAAGTGTGACGAGCGGTTGGGCGGGTGTGTGTGAGTGTGTGTGTGTGTGAGGGGGGGGGGGGGGGGGGGGACACACGGGTCATCCCGGAGCCATTCAAGGCTTTCTTCCAGAGTGTTTGCCTGGCACCATGCCCCTAAAAGGCAACCAGCGCCGGAGATAACATTATACAGCTCATCTCATGGCTGGCTGGGTGAGTTTCTCCACGCAAAAAGAGGGAAGCCCTGGGACAAAGCCTGGGTCGGGTCAGAGCGTTCGCCTTGTTCAAGTCACTTGCTGAGTACAGAAGGGTGCTGTTTATCTCAGAGCGGGGAGCGGCTTCTGGGAAATACACATCGTGTTTGGCAAAGATTAGAGTGACTTGAGATCATTTCCACCCTGGGAGAGGAGCCGAGCGTGTCGCAAACACAAATGAAAGGCTCGGGATTACATCAGAAACACTGCTAACATGAAACATACATCAACCACAACACGCAGGCAGCTTATGGTGATTCAATGACGTTCATGTGACAGGAAAACATCATTTGATTCAGGCTCAAAATGAATGAATCGCAAACTTAAAGCTTTCACCGAGGAGAATTTTAACACAAAAAATGAGGCTTTGAATCCACCGCTGCTGACGGGTGTGTGTGTGTTACACTCTGTCACACCTGCTGACAGCAAAACACACACCTGAGATGAAGTGCGGCAACATGACTCCAGGGGAAAACATTCTTTAAAGTGTTGATTAAGTGGGAATGATATTCAAAAAGGAAAGCCGTGTCGCTCCGTCTTTGATGAAAGGAAACCAACCGAGCTGAGACACCGGACATGAACCACGGCTTGACCCACCTGGTGTGTCAAACTGCACTCCACCCAAATGCACACGGTCAATACCTCCTGTATATGAGTCATGTCACAGAATTCAAGCAGATCTAAGCCACTGTAAATTAACCCTTTACACTTTGCCAAATAGCCTTGTCTCGACCTAAAGTAGCTCCGTGGCGGGAAAGAGAGGAGGGGATTAGTCCTTGTTACTGCGCAAGTGACTCCTAATGGTGTTAGCAGAGGGCAGCAGAGAGCGGACAGGATTAATAGGATTCCTCCATGCAAGGACGACACGTGACACGTTGGCTTAATGGCACGAGGGAAAGTCCACAAGGTGAGGATCTGCAGGCAGAGACGGCTCGCTGCAGGTTAGGAGGTTTGGTGTCTACATGAGTGTCACAACAGCTTTTAAGTGTCTTAATCGGAGCCTAGTCAAAAGTTGTGGCGTGATCGCTGACTACAGCACGAGGAAATTCAACCGAAATCATTGAGTAACTTCCTCTGAGTGAAATAACAAATGGTGCAAAAGCTCCTCTCACTCATTTTGCTGATGATAATAGGTTCATGTGGGTTCTGCTTAGACTCATGCAAACACCATGGAACAACCCTGGTGTGTGTGTGTGTGTGTGTGTGGGTAACGATTCATCATCTGTATACTGGAGATGACGCCTGAACACACCAGCCTGTCAATCAGAGGATGATGAACATCTCTTAAATGCTCCCTGGAGGTTTTGTTGGGATGGAAAAGCATCTGAGACGTTCCGTGTCTGGCCACAAGTCACTCTCTCTGACCCGTCCACAAGTGAGTGTACCGCTGCCCACGCAACCCTGTGTGTGTGTGTGTGTGTGTGTGTGTGTGTGTGCGTGCGTGTGAGTAAGCGATTTCCTTTGCGTCATCCTCCCTCCCAGTTTGTTTCTTCCAATATATATTTCTACAGTCCATTTATAAGATATGTTTCAGCTCGGCCTTATCTCTGCTCTCAGTCTGCCTGTGGAAGTGGAATGTTTGTAGTCAAAGATATGAAACATCCTGGACAACAGGACGTCCATCAGCACAGTAGCAAAGCTCTAGCTGTGTGTGTGCGTGTGTGTGTCATGTTATGTTCCATTGACGATCGCATTCAAGTCACGGATAAAAGCTTTTTTAAATAAAGATAATTAAGGTTATTTAATGACTTCACACTGAATTTAGAGACATTATACTGTTTATACTTTATACTGGGGATGAAGCGTACACACACACACACACACACACACACCAGCCTGTCGATCAGAGTATGATAAATATCTTAAAAGCTCCCAGGAGGTTTCTTTGGCCTGATAAGCATCTCAGCCGGCCGTTCCCTCTGTGTGACCTTGATAAGCAGCAGCAGTGAGTGTGTGTTTCTGTGGGGAATCAAGAGGCAGCAGCCGGCGTCAGACTGCGACACTGAGAAGGAGCCGACGTCCCTGCAGGGCCTCACCGCTGCCCGAACTCATGCAGAGGCTGAGTAAGCATAAGAGCACAGAGGAAACAACGCACCACGACCTTAAGGGCAACTCATCTGAACCACTGACCCCACCCGTCCACAAGTCAGCACATCACTGCCCGCCTGTGTGTGTGTGAGTGTGTGTGGGTGTGTGTGTGTGTATATTAGAGATTTCCTCTGCGTCATCCCCCCACCCAGTTTGTGTCTTTCTCATGCACATAGGCGTGTACATGCGTGTGTGTACGTATATTTTCACAGTCCATTTACAAGATAGGTTTCAATCTAAAGTCTGGATCTGCCATGTTTTCAGTCAAAGATATGAAACATCCTGTAGGACAGGACGTCCATCAGCAGAAAGTAACAAAGCTCTGTGTGTGTGTGTGTGTGTGTGTGTGTGTGTGTGTGTGTGTGTGTGTGTGCGTGTGTGTGTGTGTGTGTGTGTGTGTGTGTGCAGCTTATTTTATTACTTTACACTGAATTTCCTCAATTTCTCAAAGCAATTCTCTAAACGAAAACCAAAAACAATCCCTCCTCCCCTGCCTGTGAGACGTTTAAGGACATGCGAGGTATCGGTGTTCTTGTTTATGTTCTGTTCCAAACCCTTTGTGGTGCTCAGTCCATTAGCATGCGCTCATTAGTCAGAGGATTTGTCCTCGGTGTGATTAAAGGCTAAATGAGATTAATCTGTACACGAGCACAGAGGCATCAGGAGTCCACTGCTCTCTGAGTAAACAGGAGACGCTGCCCACATAGAGGAAGAATGCGGAGGCGGCATACATTCATTCAGATGTTTACACGCCACAATGAATCAATTTACAATCACATCATCCAGCCCGTTGCTCTGAGGGAACATGTTTCACTTTGTGCTCTTTTCTTATCCCTGACATCTGAGGAATGATGATCTATGGCCTTCATCGCCGCAGAATCAAAGTTTAAAAGTGCCTCATCGACTCCTCCACCACCGCCGTGCACGGTGAGCGAAACATCCTGCTATATTCCGAGTATATTGGCGAGTCAGGACATGGAAAAGGCTGACTAAGCACTTGCTCAGTAGGGTTAACACTCGTCACATGTTTGCTTCTGCATCACACAATAAACAGCAGAGCGTCCAGCTTCTGTCCCGGCAGCCGGGGACGCCAAGTCTCCCTGCTCCTACTAAACATACAACGCATCACAGAGAAGCATTTCTATGCTCTGAAGCATGGAAACAGACGCACAGGGAGATGAAGAATAATTGATGAAGTCATTTCTTAAGCTAAGAGGTTGATGACCTTTGAGTTGACTTTTGTCCCTCGCCTCATCCCCGCTCCAGCTGAATGTACACAACATATATATATGAAAAAAACTCTATGTCTGCCAACCAAAACATCAACTTTGTGGCTTCCTCTTTGAAGCATCTGCAAGCTCACTTCCTGTGTGACTTCCTGTCCGTCTGGAGATCCAATGGCAAGGCTCATAAATCAACCTGGGTGGGGAGAGGGGGGGGGGACAGATACCCTGCAGGCCGAGAGCAGCAGATGGAGAGAGAGAGAGAGAGAGAGAGAGAGAGAGAGAGAGAGAGAGAGAGAGAGAGAGAGAGAGAGAGAGAATGTGACAAAGGGTGAAAGATGTCTCAGATGTAATAAATGGCCGGGTCAAACAACAAAGTCCCACAGGTTGCCAGACAAAGATCTGAATGAGAAGTGGACAAGCGGGGGTGGAGAGGAGACAAAAGGAGGGACAAGAGGAGGACGAAGTGAAGAAAACAACAAGAGGGTGAAAGTTGTGGAGCTGGGGTGAGGCATGTGGGCGGGGGTCAGAGCGCCACCAGCAGGCCGGTCTCCTAAACGCTCCATCAGGAGGGAGTGAGAGTGCAGAGGAGGAAGGAAACATCCGTCCACAAACACTCTCTGTCTGGACATCACGGACAGTTTTGTGGACGACGCCACAAACTAAAAAGCGCAAGAAGACGCTGAATACAGAACACACACACACACGAGGACAGAAACACGCCGGGGGAGACGGATGTGACGGACAGAGAGAGAGAGGAGCGAGGAGGACAGGGAGAAAGTTTGACTACGTGCGTCTGTCCCAATAATAGAATGATGAATGAGTTCCATTCAGTGTGTCAGAGACGGTTCTTTGGGAAAAGCTTCCCCCAGGCTCCGTCTGTCTGATCTCTGTCCTCCCTGTCAATTCACATTCTGTCCTTCACTTTGTCCCCTGCCACATTTCACATATTAGCAGTTTTTACATGATTAGCCCAATTAAGTAGGAATGTCAGTGTTGATTTCTTACCTTAGAGAGTTTTTAATGTTGATTGTCTCGAAAAGTTAAAGACGTACTTTAGTGAGACTTGGCAGGAAGGTTGGACTTCATCAAGGGGAGGAGCTGTTACATTCTGGGAGCAGTCGGCCTGATGGTGGCGCTGTAGTAACCACTTCACCATGTAATCATGAGTCAATTGTGGGTGGATTATGAAGTTGAGTTGCAGCGGTTCACTACTATGCAAACTATGAAAACGCCAATGGACATGATGCTTTCACTACAACGACAACAATTAGATTTGGTCAATCACTTTGGAGCGGGACAGACACCAGTCCTCTGAGTGCCTCGGAGTTAGGAGGAAAAAAACTCCAAATCCAATATGCAAAGAGAGAGAAAGTACTTCAGCTGTGTAATCCATCACAGGAAACAGCGTGCGTCCTCTATTTTCCTGTCAGAATCAAGTTTATTGTGACGCAGTCGTGTGCACGGAATGTTTTAAAACCCCTCAGCATCGGAGACGTGATGCGGCTGCTGAACAGGAACGTTTTCAATCCCACCAAAAACCAAATTCCTGTGATCTTCCCCTCTGCCTTTGCCGGCTCTTACATCAGGCGCTGACTCTCTGACTGAACACCAACCAGCTCTTCTTCTCCTCCTGCATTATTTCCATCTTGGCTTTGCATTAACCTGCAGGATACGCTCGCTGACAATAGAGTGTGTTATCTGGAGATGCTCTGTACGCCACGGTTATGTAGCGTTCCTATAATACGCTCTTACCTCCCTGTGGCTCCGGAGCTTTCCCTGCGTAATGCAGCGGGGCTCAGTTTATCAGCTGCTGGCGGGATTAGCCATGCCCAAGTCTAAACGCCACCGCCGCACAAGCCAACGTGCTGCTGTTCTGTTTGCCATGCAGACGCTCGGCCCTGTATTCATTACTTCTCTGCTTCTTCCAGATGAAACGCAGGCACAATGAAAGGCGGAGAAAGTAATTCTTTTGGGCAAACATTAATTTTCTCTCCTCTCCTTCCCTCCTGTAACACGGTTTGTAGACATAATACATCGTTGTGATATTGTCCTTGATTCGATGGATTTCTGCCTGCACTGCAGTGGAATCATAAGTCTGGAAATGCAATCAGCAGGAGAGACGCAGAGACGACCGGGGCACCAAAACTCACAGAGAGACAGCGGCTCTACACACTCTAACACACCACGGAACACAAGGACTGAAGGATGAAATGCTGCGTTTGAGCCTTTTGGATTTACTTCACAATCAGTCTTAAGGACATCCCTGTTTAAAGGAGGTCAAAGTGGACCGGACCTGTGTTCCTGTGTCCACTGTGCACAAAAAAGGGAAATGAAACAGAACACATTGCTGCTTATCTCGTGTTTACAAAGGTAGACACGTTTTTGCATTAATGAACGACTGAAGCACAACATCAGAACATCCTCCACACTGTGAGGCCGGCTGGATGCTGGAGGGGCGGAGCCGCTCCGGTGCCTCGGGGTCTGGACCGCTCGGAGTCACTCAGCACATTTACACGCATTCAATACAAAGCAAAAATGATTGACGGCCTTAATCAGAGAGCCGATCGCAGTTTTAAAGTGCTTGTAAACATGCAGGCCGAGGGAGCGAAGACGATGAGATGGACTCCCTCCTGCTGCACCAGAGACCTGCAGACATGACTGACAACTGAGGGAGAGAGCCCCCCCTGTGGTGACTGGTAGTATTACCTGCTCTCATCATTTTCCAAAACCCAAAGTCCCAGCAGTAGGAGGCGCTGCAGAGACCTGCTAAGGCTCAGCTCCTGGATGGAATCACTGCTTATGCTAATTCAACAAAAAGAAAAGTCTTAGGTTAAGTGTGAATAAATCCAAACTGCAGCTTTAACACAAGCGAGATGTTTGTGGCAAGAGCGGCAGAATTATTGATGAAGCAGGAGCTGAAGTGAAGCAGCTTTGAGGGCAGGAATGTTTCGTCAGCGGCAACAGAAAACATTAGCTTGAGTTTATTACTGCTAAATGTTCGACGGGTGATCAAATATTTATCCCATATTAAAGGTTCACCTACTGTGGACTGGACTGGATTGAGAATGATTAAAGATGAGATTTACTAGAAGCACTTTAGAGTTATTTGTGTGTCGGTCCAGGGAGGATATGTTTGTCTTTTATTCTGATTTAGATGAAGACCAAAGCAGAGTAAATAGCTGATAAATGCAGAGCTACATGAAGGTCCAGAGCCTCGCTAACGTCTCCTCGCCACTGCAAATACATTTCTGAGGCTCCGTTGTTTGTAACCTGATAGAGTTTGATGAATTCTCTCCTCCATCACCGGCTCTATTATTTAGCCAAGGTCACAGTGACTGATGGCGTCGGAGAGCAACCAGGAAGACAACACCACTCGTACAGGCAAGAGGCTGTAATCAGAGGAGGGAGAGGCTATAATCAAACATAGAGCTCTGGCAACGCGTGACAAAAGGAGCAGGAACCTCAACACGGACAGACGTCGGATAAAAATACACCGGAGGAGAGAACGGAGTGAGAACGGAGAGGAGAAAGCTGCGTGGAGAGCGAGCGTGTGTGTGAGTATGCGTGTGATAGAGTGAGAGCGGAGGGTGGAGGGATTTTCAACAGGTTCTAATCAGGCCCGGCACATCAAAGATGGCCGAGTCGCCCGCTCAGGTAATCAGACAGGAGGCAGAGAAGTGAGCGCCAGAGACAAGAGGGAGGAAAGTAAAGCAGGATAAGGAAATGAGTTGTGAAATCCAGTAAACTCTCCTCACCTGAAGCTTTTCTGCTTCATGAGGGGATTTAGGGAGACGGGAGGAAGTTTCTCTCCCCTGCTCGGCCTTCAAGCGGTTCAGTGGGCTGAGAGGAGCTGAGCGAGGAGAGACAGAGGAGCTGAGCCCAGAGTGAGGATCAGATCAGAGCGTCTGCATGATGCTGGGAGGGTTGCAGCTCTCTCACCGTGCCTCAGGCTGGGATTGCCCTGGTTTCCCTCTTTTACCTCGGGAAATAAAAGGAAAAATGCCCAGAAAGTATCTTGGAAATCCATCAATAAGTTATAGAGGAGATCACCTTCATGGCAGAGATGATTCATACCCAGCTGGAGTAAACAGGACGGTCGTCACGGTGACTGCTGCTCTTTTCCCTCACCAATCAGCTGCAGCATGTGATAGCAGTGTGACAGACAGATGAGAGTGAGACGAGGAGCTCCTCTCCTCCTCAGATTTAAATGCCAGATGTTATTTTTGAATGGAACCACAGAGAGAGAGTCTTTGATTTTTTTTCTTAAGATGAACACTTTGCTCCCGGTGCGTTTCTGTGGCTTTGATGAATCCGGGTCTTTGCTGAGGTCTGATGGTGCAGAGTGAGAGTGTGAGAGCTGGGAGGGTTATTGATGAGCTGCGGGGGCGAGGATGCTCAAATCACACAGCAATCAGGCCTCATCACGGCTCCTGGGGCCCGAGGATCAGCGCCGCGCTCGCTCCCTTTCTCCAGCACGGTGTGTGTGGGGGTGTGTGGAGTGTGTGTGGGCGTGTGTGTGTGGGTTTGCGTGCCCACCTAGCGGATGCTCAAAATGGCTTCCGTTTAAGTAAATTACGAGGTGACGGAATGCAGTGTGACGCTTTCTAAACTAAGAGTCTGATCTAATATAGAGACAATCAGTGGCGTGGAGCAAACAGCAGGACGCTACAGCACGCCGCCGCCACCGCCGCCAGGCACAGAGACACTTCCTGCTACTGACATCAGATGGGAGTGAGACTGGAGAAGCATTTAAATGTGTCCAGGGGCCCGGATGGTGGAGGTTTACATCCAAGGAACCGAGACAGGAATTCAATAACAGGCTCTTGTCCTGTGAAATCTCACTCTTCCCATAAGGATTCTCTCTCTCTCTCTCTCGCTCTCTCTCTCTCTCCCCCTCCCTCCTCTCCTCGTCCTCTGGGGGGGAAGAAGTTAAAAGCTTAATGCTGGGAGTACTTGAGTGCTGAGGATTCCTCTTGAATGCTAAGCAGTCTTATCAAATAGCACTGCAGCAGAGGATCTATAGTGATGGGCAGAGAGGCTGAGCCGGCACACCAGCAGCCTGCAAACCCAAAGGTAGGAGAGAGAGGAGAGAAGGCTGGGGCCGGGGAATCAAAACAACAGACTGAAGGAGAATCACAGAGGAGGAGGGCGGTGCTCATGATGTCTTCCTTCTTTTAAGTATTATTAATAACCTGACAGAAACAAACCTGAAGGTGTGTGAGTGAGTGTGTGTGTGAGTACATACTGTGCTCAGGCAGATTCAGATTTATATTTGCAAAGCACATCTTTACTTACTTACATGCACTCAGTACTATTTGTCCTGTATCACTTTTTGGCAAAACGTGATGACGCAATACACACAATACACACAATACACACTCTCTTGATTGGATCTTCACCTGTTTCATCATTTGTCCCGTCGACTTTGAATAAATGTTCACACACACACACACACACACACACAGGACACAGAAATGCTGCAATCGCTTCATTTGTCCAATGAAATATTCTTACCCCAGAAGCAAGCGCTCCCTCTCTCTCTCTCTCTCTCTCTCTCTCTCTCTCTATCTCTCTCCCTTTAAGCCTCAAACACACACACACACACACACACACACACACACACACACAGCCACACACACACACACACACAGCAGGACTCTTGGCATTGTGGAGGAACCTTGGTATAAAGATTTAATGCGGCTGCAGAGGATGTTGTCTGGTAGGTTTAAATGTTTAAACATTGCTATTTCTTACGGCTAGACAGGGTTGAGAGAATTTCCTGTGCTAATCCGTCAGAGGTCTTCCTCCTCTTCGCTTTGCCACAACAATTTCCCGCAGGCTTGAACACATCACTGTCTGCATGATGTAAGCTTTGTGTAACCCCATCATGGAGGTCTGAGGGGAGAAAGGAAGCGAGTGTGAATATGCACAGAGACAAAGAAACTAAACTGCAGAAGAGGAAGAAGGAGAAGAAGAAGTCGCTGTTTGGGTTGAAAAAGGGGCCAGGTAAGAAACGGTAGCAGCGGTTTGCTCGGCGTTGTTGCAGTGAGGATTGGTGTGCCACCTGTTCACAGATGAGCAGAGCTGCTGTGGAGTTCTGGGGAGCTGTGCTGACACGGTGCATTGTGGGTAAAGCTCTGGAACAGCCAATTTGGTATGTACGGGCAGAGAAAGGACACGTCTTGGAGGAAACCTGGCTCCAGCCTTAATTCAACATCTAAGAAAAAGTGGTTCTGACATAGATTCCACTTGACAGCCGCCACCGCCTACACACACTCAACTGCTCTCACACTCAACTGCTCTCTCTCTCTCTTTCTCACACACTTAGTTTCACATTGTGCCTCCTTCTCTCACTCTTCTCTCTGTGACACACACACACACACACACACACACACACACACGCACACACGCACACACGCACACACTTACAGGGTGTGATGTAACAGCCCCTTGAGCCGTAATCAAGTGTGAGCGTCCATAAAGAAGCCAGTTAAGATGTTGAAGAATCGTCGTAAATCTACAGAAACATAACAATCGTGCAGCGCCATCAATTATGTGATGAACCCAGATGTTACAGGGTGTGTGAGTGTGTGTGTTTGTGTGTGTGTGTGTGTGTGTGTGTGTGCTGCGGGGGTGATCAATGCATGGGGCCATCAGCTGCTTATGTTGTGTTGAAGCAGCAGTAAGTATTGTTAAATGCAGCACAGGAACAGAATGTTAGCTATGAAGAGGCAAGAAAGAGCTAAAGACTGGACAAGACAATCTGCCTTAACTAATGATGAACAATGAAAAAATGGATTTGTTCTCATCAATAATGAACTCTCGGTTTAAACATTCATAGTTTAGATCAGGAGAATAAGAGCTGTTTACCTGAACCATGAGCAGATCTGAACTAACTCAGAGAAGCTTAGAGCGTCTGTGACCTCAAGCTTTCATTTTTACACAATATGTTGAGATTTTCATGGAATTTAACTCAAAACACGGTCACTGATATTGTCTTTTGTCGTGTGGAGCCTTCTGGAGATGGTTGACCTTCACTCAGCAGGATGTAAGCCTTCTGCCTCTAACAGCACAAAGATACAAGTCATGCACGGCACAATAAAAGGAACCTTACACATTTCCTTTAGGTATCATTTCCCTTAACACCCTGCAAGTAAGTTACTACAGCTCAGCCTGTACTGGACTAGACTATATTAGGCCGAAATCTATGAAAAATAGAGAAGTTTCAGGGTAAAATGAGGACTTCGCCTTTCAGAAACCCCTGAAATATTGCTGAACTGGTGTAAAAATTTCCCCTCACTGCTGCGTAAGTGATCAGCAGCCACAGGAAATGCTTGCTGGAGGTTCAAGCCGCTGAAGGAAAAAGGAACTACACCTTTTTAAATAATTAAGCCTGCAGGGGGAAATACAGCTTTGACTCTGTTCACATATACATGCTGCAGTAAAGTTCAGGCTAACTCTGGATCAGTCTGTTTGTTTTTGTTTTGTTTTATTTGCCCTGTTTATCGTGATCATTTACTTATAATTAACGATAAAAGGAAATGTTCAATAAAGCCTCTGGGGATAATGATGGCTGGTGTTTCATTAGTTTAGGCAGGATGTGTTTGTCTTTGATTGTGACTTAGATTAAGATCCCAGCACAATGATGAGCAATTAGAGGAGGAATCAGACTCATTCCACGGATTCTCTTTAGAAAGCATTTTGACTCCCATTTGCATCGATTTCCTTCTGCGTTGAGGAGCTCATCATCACGTCTGTGTGTGTTTACAAAGGCGGGGATCGAAGATGAATTTCCATTAACTATGACATTGAAGATACAGAGATTTCACACTTCACTTGGTGGCTGTGATGCATCAGGGTTTGGATCATTTGGATCTCAGCTAGTATCATTTTGTTTACAGCCTGAATCTTCTGTGAATCAATAGGACAATAAAGCATAGCAACACTTACAGCAGGCATAGAGGCTTGGAACAGATCAGGAGTCCTTGCAAAACATGGAGACATTGTGATAGAATGATATGAGACTATTAGGGAGGAAGATTAAGTCATCATCTCCATCTGTACTCCTCACACCAACAATTATTATTCACCATTGGTCAGATATGTGCAGAAAGATACAGGTTAGTTACTGGCAATGACATCGCCCTTCAACAAAAACATGGAAATGAAGCTGCGAGCAAACAGTGTGTTTCAAGACTTTAAATTTATGGGCACCACAAAATGGAGAACAACGAGAACAAAAGGAAAATAACAACAGTGCCTCTGTTCGTAGACAAAGAATGGATAAAGGCTGGCATCTTTGGGGCTTTTTGGCTGCAAGCCTAAGCTGCTCAGTGCTATAGTGCCATCTAGTGGCGCATTTCGGTGAAGGATTCCACTCAAATATAGAAGAGCAGAATGTTTATGTTCCAATGTGACCTGTTTACAATATCAAAACATTATTCCTTATATATAATAAGAGCTTTTCATTCCATGGAGGGAAAATGAGGAGAACACTTTAGAAATCTGATCCATGTTTGTTTAACAGCAACTCAAAATGATTACAACAAATGAATATAACACCTTTAAATGGATTCAGTTGTGACGGTAACTTGATCTGTGAAACTGGACCCTTTTGTTTTAGGTGTGTGTGTCTCCTTGTTCCAAATAAAGCCAATATACAAATTGAACTACATTTTTTTACATCTCTTCCTAATGAAACCATCGGCCTATCAAATATTAAATATTCATTCAGTGTGTGCAGACACCTGTTCGTTTGTCACTCGAGGCACATTACTTGACTTTATAGAAGATTAAACACACAACAGTTACATGATACATACATCAATACAAGAAAATGTTTTTAAAATATATATAAAACAACAAAAGGGTTCAAACGGTCACGTCTAAATATCTACATCAGGGTTAAACTGAACAACACTGACTGGCCTCTAGGTGGTGCTGTGGAGCTGTCAGTCTGCACCTCAGCCCTAAACACACTTGACACGCTCACTAACAACAATATAAAAAAATACTATATTTATATATATATTTAATAAGGTTTGAATGATCCATCAGTTCATCCATGACCTCATATCAGCATTACACCGTCTTTAGTAGTAACATTAAGTAGTTACAACAGTAGCAGTAGTATAGTAGTAACTTTATGCTGCACCGCTCTCTATAAGTTTAGAGCACAATGTAGAAGTGACAATAAAGTTCAAATTGACTTGATCCGTATTTTGTAGTGAAATATAAACAGTTTTTCGAGGGAATAGTTTTCTGTTTAATGCGTTTAGTGTTTGACTTGTTTTTCCTCATGTTTTGTACTTGGGTGTGTGTGTGTGTCCTACCAAACAGGGCACCCACCCAAAAGCAAGGCGGTGAGTCCCCGAGTGTGAGGTGACGTTTCACAGGCCGGAGGAGGGTTGGACTCCACTGCGAGGAAGTGGTTTGTCCTCAGATCATGAAGGACTGAGTTTGTTTGTAGTTCTTGAGCTGCAGAGAACAGAGTCAATCATTTCCTTTAATTAGCCGGGGCCGCTGCTATCAGCTTCTTATCAACACCATTTAATGGAAGCCTAAATTCACGGCAGCAAGCAAAACAAGCAGTGACACGATAGCGACGGCTTTGATCACTCACGTTGAGAGTGGGAGGAGGCGGGGGAGGAATGTAGGACTTGGTGCTGAAAGACAAAGGCTGAGTGTTTAGACTGGGTTCATTAGACAACAATAGAAGGAGGAAAAGAGTCTAAGGTGGAAACACTCACCTTTTGGCTTTGTTTCCCTCTGCTCAAAGACAAAAAAAGAGAAAAGCAATTCAGAACAACAGAAGAAAACGTTCTCCATAAGCTTAGATGGACATTTGTCCCATTTTATCTGCAGGTCAGCAACAAATTAACTAAGTTTAATTCTCCACAGTCAAGAGGAAACAAAGAGATTAAACTGTCTTCTTTTTAAACTAAGCTTAACCAACCGAGTCAGGCCTGCCACACACACACACACACACACACACACACACAGAGAGGGGTCTACTCACTCCTGCAGCAGCTTCTTCGTCTGCAGACACACACACAGAGGCAGCACAGGATCATGAGGAGGCAGAGGCCTGCAGCTCCGGCTATCAGAGTCGTCAGGCTTAATGGATCTGTAAAGAGAGAGAGAGAGAGAGAACGTTTGTGATGTGCAGACTCTGACACTTTCTATGATCAATATTACTAAAGGATACTTACATTCAATGACTTTCAGTGGTTGAGCCACACAGCTCTTGGGCGCCCCCACACTGTTGGAAGACTCACAGCGATACACGCCTGAGTCGGCTTCAGACACACTCTTAAACTTCTGCTCCAAAGAGAGAGGGGGGCAAAGTGGAGAGAGCAACAGCTGAGGGGCTGCACTGTGTGTGTGTGTGTGTGTGTGTGTGTGTGTGTGTGTGTGTGTGTGTGTGTGTGTGTGTGTGTGTGTGTGCGTGCAGTGAGTCACATTGCATATGGTGCACTCACCAGCGTGCCCTTGTGTGTGTCGACGCTGTACAGAGTCTCTGCTGAGGAGGTCAGGACCTTGTTGTCTTTGTACCAGCGGTAGGTGGCGGGCGGCACGCTGAGTTTGTCCCTACAGAGAAGCTCCAAGTCTGCGCCTGCAAACACCGAGTGGGGCACCTGGCACGACGGCACGTGGGGAGGCACTGAGGGGAAACACACACATGGAGTTTTAGCAGAAAATACATACAAATAGATGCTTAATCTATGCTTAATCGACCCTAATGTCTTTGGAGATGTAGTTCCTGTAAAGGCCACTAGAGGCTCTGAAGAGACTGTGGACACACCGAAGACACAAAGCGAAAACAAAAAGTTTCACTCTTCAACACTTCATTAGCCAGGTTTTGGGGCCACCTTATCAAGTTGTTATGGCTACACATTGAACAGACACAGAGCAACATTAGAAACCCACTGGTGTTGTGTTTTGACCCCCTGTTTTCAGTCCCAACCAGCTCCACCAAAGATGTCTCTATGTTTATCATAATAGATGCTCATCATTCTACATCACGTACTCTTTAACACACACACTCTCTCACACACTCTCACACACACACACACACATGTTTGCTGTCTTACCCAGTACATTGAGGGTTACTGTGGCCTCTCCCAGGCTGACATGGTCCTGGCTGGCAGTGACCTCGCAGCGATACTCCCCTGAATCTCTCTGAGTAACAGAATGTATGGTCAAGGTCGCCCCCTGGATCCTGGCACGGCCGGCGTACGAGCCTGAAGAGGAATGGATGGAAGATGGACTGAGAAAGGGGCTTAAGGAGAAAAATGACCTTTAAGAATAAAACTAAGAGGGAAAGGAACTCTGCTCGCCTGTGAATTTTTGATCAAAGTACACAAACGTCACTCCTTTCTCTTTCTTCTTCCACTCGATGCGAGGGTTGGGATCCTTCTCCGTCCTGAACTCACAGGCCAGCACAGCGTCTGAGGGAGGAAGAGAAAGAATCGATCCAGAAGAATTAGTGTCGTGGCTCTGTAAGTGTAAAGTAGCTTTAAAGTAGCTTTCTCTCTCACTTGTGTGCTCGTGGACCTCCACTTCAGGTTTACTGCTGCTGACAGTCACCGACCAGCAGCTACGACCTGCAGAACAACATCACAGCTCAGGGTGAGGAAAGGTCCGCTGGAGTCTCAGCTCGGCTTTAAGAGTTAGTGGTTAAAGAAAAGCAGCAGCGGTAAATAGAAGAGAAAATATAGAATAAGAACACAAGAGGCTGCGTTGTTTACATTTAAGTATTATTGCTACTGTGGAAATCAATACTTTACAGGAACAAGAGGGTTTCACTGTATTTAGTATTGATCCCACCGTCACCTTACTCTATACTGAGGCAAATAGGGAAAAGAAAGGGAAGTGGGGTTTTTGTCTTAAATCAAAAGAGAAATGAAGAAAAATGTAAGTACATAAAACAATAAAGACAAAGATAAAATAAAAGAATACAAAGATCAGGTCGCGACAATTTAAGATAAGATGCGGATGTGAATGAATCTGTGCTACAGCATTAACTTTCTCCCTCTCTCTCTCTCACACACTCTCACACACACACACACAAAATGTGTAACTTGGTCCTGTTGGTGCCAGGAGCAGCAGTGTGCAGGAATGCAGGTGATGGATGAGCCTCTGACAAGCTGCAGAGCTGCTACCCCAACCTGATAACCCCTATTACTGCTCTGTCTCTTTAACACACACACACACAGCGAGAGAGAGAGAGAGATTTTTTTAAATGCAAATATACATAAATATGCAGAAATGAAAGAACAGCTAGATCAGCTTTTCTTTTGGAAGCAAGGCTGTGTGTGTGTGTGTGTGTGTGTGTGTGTGTGTGTGTGTGTGTGTTTCCAAAGACAAAGCCGCTCTCTATCACAGTAACTCTACCCTCCTCAGCTGGCACAACAGAAGGTATCAACACAATCACACATGTATCTATCTGCCATAACCACACACACACACACACACGTATTCCTTTACATGTGAGGAGCTTCACTGACCTCATTCAACTTCTAGCACTAAACTAACAACCCCCGCCCCGCCCCACCCCACACACAATGCTGTACTGCCTAAACTTTAATGTAACTCCTAACATCTATGAAGAGAAAAAATAATCTAAAATCTAATTTAAAAACAGCCATGTTTACCTAGGATGGGCATGAATGAGTTTTTGTAATATTTATATATGTTTGGATTTGTATTGTTTCTTGTGCCAAATAAATCAATTAAGCCATTTTATTATTGTTGTTGTTGTTGTTGTTGTTGTTGTTGTTGTTGTTGTTGTTGTTTCTCTCCGATTAAGCCAGACTACTGTTCAGCCTTGGGGAGGGTATGTGCTCAGTCCAGGTAGGATTAATTTATTTTTACATGAACACATATTGGCTTATATTCCTTATTAAGAATACTTGTTAGATGTTGTAGATGCAGTCACACCCCACGCACACTCTTCATCTTTTGGCATCATAAACATTACAAACAGAGAGCGCGAGGCTGTAATTATGTTGCAGCCGGTTCAGATCCTTCAGCAACTTCAAATGCATTTTTGCAGATAGTAAATGATGGTTTTGATCTGTGGCCAGTGAGCTGCGGGGTCAGCTGGGGGTCTTCAGCAAAAACCGAGACTGCTCTAACTCCTCCGCTGGGCCCTTCATCTGCCTCATCAGCCCGTGGATCTCTGCTCCAGACGGCGTCAGAGGCTCCAGTGTAAACACCGAGCCCGACCCTCCCTGCAGCCCGAGCACACGCGGTCCCTGAACACATCACACCCCGTCCCTCCCTCCGCCACCACTGACAATCAACGCAGCATCGCGACATCAAACACACCGTGCTCTCACAGGAGTTTGCTACAACGTCCGCTACTGATACACAAAATCTGATACACAACCTCTGATGCACTGCAGCTAAAAACACAACAGCTTTCATCCATCAAAACATTTGTATCCATTTCTCCCGGCGTTTTTTCTCCACAAAAAATATTACTAATAACTGTTGCGAAATGTAACTTTATTCTGTTTGTTTATGCACCAACCTGTTTGCAGATGAATGAAGCATTTAGCCGAAGAAGCTTTTTTGTAAAACAATCTAAACGAACTCAGTTGTAAAAAAAGCTTAAATCTGCAGAAACGAACATTTGACTAATAAAGGACAATTCTGTTCTGTGCAATACTTTCAGAAAACATCCGGGATATTTTAGTAATGTAATAGATCGGATGGTAGAAACGTTTACGTCATTATAATTGGCTATTATACTGTTTGTTACATGCAACACGAGACGGATTTGAGTTTGAATATAAGATTGAATAACGTTCCATTTCTGTCACAAAGAACATCAACAAAGTCTGAAAAAGCAGAAAATATCTCACTGTGGATCAAAGTGATGAGCAGAGGCACAATCAGCATCTTCATCGTCATCATCTTCACGCTCGCTGTGAACTCTGCGTGGCGTCTGCGGGAAACAAAACTCTTCAAGTTTGAAAATGCGCGTCCCCGCTCACAGGGAGCGCGCAGAGCCACGAGAGAGGCTGAAGAAGTGTGTGAGCATGTGAAGGAGGTCAAGTCACCTAATCTGACAAGCTGGTGACGTCATATAAAAACAAAGCCCCCTCCCCAAAAGAAAGAGTGGAGATATGAGGTTGATGGATAACACCAGGCTGATCCACAGGCTGAGATCAATTCTGTCAAATTCTTTAGATAAAGTCCAAATGTCACGCTGACACTGAGCTATAACAACTGGATTTTAGGATCTAATCTCTAAATGAATGTAAATCTGTCTGCAAACTGTGTAACCATGCAGCATAAGGTCTCTTTGTCTGTTTGTTTGTTTGTTTGTTTGTTTGTTTGCAGGTTTACTACAAAGATCATGAACTGACTTTGGAGAAACTGTCGTGGTGTGTCGTGGCTCAGGGTGATCGTGGGGCTAATGTAGTCTAATGTAGTCTGGATCTGGAGACATTGTAAGGACAAATAAAGCCACTGAGGTTGATCTCATCTTATTTGTGTCTCTCTTTTTGTGAAACCAGCACAAACACAAAGAAAGTGTCTCTGTATCAGACTGATCACCTTTTGCACGTCTCTTTCTAGAAGATTCAATAAGATCAAGCGTGGCTGGATTAACTCGTCCAATCAGAGAGCACATGAGCTTTAATCTGCAGGGTTAAGTGCAGTGATGGTTTGTGAGAGGAGGTGCAGGGGAGCAGAGGAGCAGGGGACAGCTGCCTGAGCTACTGCGTCCTTGTGCCTCTCTGTCATGGCTATTAGGTTTCTAACCAGCAGCTCTTACACAACAGCACATTGTTAGTCACTGTGGTTTATGTGCACACATGCGCGGACATTTGTGGCCATATGCGCACACACACATACATAGAGGCTGCACACACACGTGTGCATGTGCAGACATAATGAGAGAGAAATACAAACTCACAAAATCTCAGCTGCGGCACCTGTTCACCATCGACAATCACAGCTGCTGCTTGAGCAGGACCCTGTGCCACACACACACAAACACAGAGAGAGAGAGAAGGAGAGCGAGAGGGAGGGAGGGAGGGAGGGAGGGAGAGAGAGAGAGAGAGAGAGAGAGAGAGAGAGAGAGAGAGAGAGAGAGAGAGAGAGAGAGAGAGAAACAGAACCACAAGATTCAAGATGTTTATTGTCATATACACAGCAGATAAACACAGTGTACAGTGTGTAATGAAATTCTTACTTTGTTTTTTCGTCTCCCGACATGCAAATAAAATAAAATAGTGCAAATAAAATAAAATAGTACTAAACGAAATAAAGAAATATAGAAAAAATAGAAAATAATGCAAATATTCTTGCAAAACAAAAATGCACTAAAAATGTACAAAGGTGCAGAGTGGAGGTAGCTATGTTCCCAATCTAGTTTCTACTTGCGTTTTATCTGATTAGTTTTCTTTATTGAACTCAGTAAACTCTCAACATGTTTGTCAACAACTTCAATGGAAACACAAGGATTTGCATTAGAATTTACTGTAAATTAGATTTTAGATTGAAAGATGTTACTAATCTGTGTAATCCAGGATCTCACAAAGACAACAAGGACACTTTTGTGTGACAAATCTGTATAAAATGGTAAGATCATTCCTGTTTACTTTGAGAGGAGGGATAATGACTCATTGGTGTGACACAGTTTGGGCCGATGCTGAGTCAAACAAAGATTCGAAAAGAGATTTGAAAAAAACTGTTTGAAACTAAAAATTGAAGCCTGTCTAAGACCTTTGTGGTGAATCCACACAGACAGGAGTGAAATCAGTGGACTGGCCCTTTAAACTGGACGGGGAACAGCAGCAGGAGACCAGAATGAGAAAGCTAATAAACAATATCAAATAACTTGTTGGACTTCCTCGAGTGTCAGGGGCCTAAGAACAGAGACAGACTGTGATTAAGTGTTTATCTACATTAACAGTTAATTATTGACTGCATGTGGCCGGTCAGAGTGCGGCTCCATGCAGATCAACACGTGAGGAAGATGATGATACGGCAGGTTGCCACTAGAAACTTGGATTTGCTGCTTCTTTTAGTGGCAAATTTAACTTTTAACTCTTTAAATATCAAATATCCATAATTCAGTATATTCATAAGCATATTGTTGTTATACTTTTATTGACCATTTTTACTGATGAACCAATTAACTTCATTATGTTATTTTGTCCACACAAACAGCAAAATGAAAATTGAATTGTGTTGATTAACACTATAATACACAAGAATCCACAGAGACTTTAGTTGAGACACGTCTAAGGATTCTGACATGATTATTAGATATATTCGCATTTATTTCCTGCTTGGGCCTGAAGAACAGTGAACCTTCCTCTCTCTTAATTATTACCGCTATGAGGAAGCAAATGAGAAAACGTGGGACTTTTTATCAAGATACGGTCGCCCGGAAGGTTCCATATGCAAACCTTTTATTACTTACAGAAAGTGAGTGCTGATAAAAGGTAAAGGGGGAAGGACTCCTGCTGTATATAAAGAACCAAGAACGTCAATAACAGGGAAACAAAGTGATTTGAAGTTTTCTGGACGGTGGTTTTTACTTCTTAGTCTTGTTTTTTGCTCAGAACACAATGAAGACTTTGGCATTGCTGTGTCTCAGCCTGGCAGGTAAGTGATTTCATTCTCCCACCAAAAACGAGAGAAATAGATTTTAGTTTGTGTCTCTAGAACAGTAGATTTTCAAAATAATCCTCACTCATAATCTCAGAGAAACTCAAGTGTGTTTGTGGAGTTTTGCTGTTGTGGCTGAAGTACAAGAGACTGAATTGCCCTGATGTTGAGTTTTATATTGGAGATTTTCCTTGGAAAGATTAAGACAAGTTTCCACTGTGTGCAGATCCTAAAATTCTATTGTATTCCATTCTATGATCCCAGTCTTATGAGTGATCACATTTCAGGATTCACAGTGGAACAGGACAGTAGACATATACCAATAAATGAAACTGTTATGGTGTCTAAGTTTTACAAGATCAATATTAATCAATCAATGTATAAATGAAAGCACATTTATCACTAAATAACTCCTCTGATGATTCACGTACAGTTGTTCATGGTTAATGAGTCATGATACTGATCAGGGCTTCAGTCATGTCCAACTCTCATTTACAGGTACATCTCAAAAAATTAGAATATCATGAAAAAGTCCAATATTTTTTGTCACTCATCCCAGAAAGTCAAACTCATATATTATACAGATTAATGACACATAGAGTGAAATATTTCAAGCCTTTATTTCTTGAAATTTTGATTATTATTACAGCTAACAGAAACGCAAAATTCAGTGTCTCAGAAAATTAGAATATTACATAAGATCAATCAAAAAAGGATATTTTAAACAGAAATGTCAGGCTTCTGAATGTATGTTTATTTCTATGCACTCAATACTTGGTTGGGCCTCCTTTTGCATGAATTTCTGCATCAATGCACCGTGGCATGGAGGCAATCAGCCTGTGGCACTGCTCAGGTGTAATGGAAGCCCAGATTGCTTCGATAGCGGCCTTCAGGTCATCTGCATTGTTGGGTCTAGTGTCTCTCATCTTCCTCTTGACAATACCCCATGGGGTTCAGGTCAGGCGAGTTTGCTGGCCAATCAAGCACAGTAACACCATGGTCACTGAACCAGCTTTTGGTACCTTTGGCAGTGTGGGCAGGTGCCAAGTCCTGCTGGAATATGAAATCAGCATCTCCATAAAGCTTGTCAGCAGAAGGAATCATGAAGTGTTCTAAAATGTCCTGGTAGATGGCTGCATTGACCAACACCAGCACATGACATGACTGTTGCTCTGTGGTCCAAAGTTTCGCTTTGATGCAGAAATTCATGCAAAAGAAGGCCCAACCAAGTATTGAGTGCATAGAAATAAACATTCATTCAGAAGCCTGACATTTCTGTTCAAAATATCCTTTTTTGATTGATCTTATGTAATATTCTAATTTTCCGAGACACTGAATTTTGCGTTTCTGTTAGCTGTAAGCATAATAATCAAAATTTCAAGAAATAAAGGCTTGAAATATTTTACTCTATGTGTCATTAATCTGTATAATATATGAGTTTCACAAAGTGACAAAAAATATTGGACTTTTTCATGATATTCTGATTTTTTGAGATGTACCTGTATGTTCTCTTCTCAAGTCAACTGCATGTCAACATGATCCCAAACAAAGAAGAGCGCAGGTGCAAGACTCATTCCTAATCAACATTGTGTATTCTTCTTCCTTGGCAGTGGCTCTGGGACTGCCTGTTTTCACTGAAGACGACAGGAGCCCTCTGCTGGGCGCTTGGGTTCCTGTGCTGGAACATGTGGTGGAAGATCCTGCACCACAGATCAGACTCGGCTCCAAGGAGCAGGGAGAATCAGCCGGCATCCCAGAGGTTAAAGCAGAACCAGAGGCTAAGGAAGAGCCAGAAGTTAAAGCAGAACCAGAAGTGAAGGAAGAACAGGAGGTTAAAGCAGAACCAGAAGTGAAGGAAGAACAGGAGGTTGAGGCAGAACCAGAAGTGAAGGAAGAACAGGAGGTTAAAGCTGAACCAGAAGTGAAGGAAGAGCAGGAGGTTAAAGCTGAACCAGAAGTGAAGGAAGAACAGGAGGTTGAGGCAGAACCAGAAGTGAAGGAAGAACAGGAGGTTAAAGCAGAACCAGAAGTGAAGGAAGAACAGGAGGTTATGGCAGAACCAGAAGTGAAGGAAGAACAGGAGGTTATGGCAGAACCAGAAGTGAAGGAAGAACAGGAGGTTGAGGCAGAACCGGAAGTTAAGGAAGAAAAGGAGACTGAAGAAACTCTAGATGTTAACATGAACCCAGATGTTATGGTGGGGCCAGAGGGTCAACTGGAACCAGAAGATTTTCAAGTAGCGAATGAGGTTCCAGAGGACCAGCAGACAGAGGCTGTTCCATACCAGGAGGTGGAAGAAAGACACATTGACATGGAGAGGAACTATAAGGTGCCAGAAGAACCAATCATGGAAACACTGGAGCAGGACTTCCAGGCTCCAGAGGAACCCAGCGACGAGGAGCTATCACAACAGGAACAGAATTGGATGTCTGCATTTCTGGGTCAAGAACTGATAGGTGAAGAACCCATCATGGAGCTGGAGCCAGAACCACTGCCAGAGGCTGAGGGACTGATGGGTACACAGGACTTAATGACAGGAGAAGAACCAATCATGGAACTGGAACCTCTGGAGCAGAACTTTCAAGCTCCAGAGGAACCAAGCGACGAGGAGCTTTCACAAGAGGAACAGACTTTGAGGTCCGCATTTCTGGGTCAAGAACAAGAACTGAAAGGTGAAGAACCCAACATGGAGCCGGAGCCAGAGATGAGCCAGGACGTACCAGATGCTGGTATGACAGAAGAGGGGAAAGTGTCCCCGGAAGACCTGCTGGAGCCTGGAGCCTACTACGTCTCCACAGAGGAGGAGCCAGAGGAGGGGGACCAAGAGGCAGTACGTGTGTTTGACCTGGATTATTAAAACAAGAAAGAAGACACAAAAAATGTACTTCTTTTCATTGTAGTCTTGATGTATTTACATAGAATAAGCTGCAATACTGTACCATGTCAATATTTAACAGGACAAATGTCAAATAATGTAATAAGTTACATTGATGAGTAATAAAATAAGACCACAGTATAAAACCAACATAAACCCAGCATGGAATCCAAACACACCGTCACCTAAACTCACTCCACCTTCAGCTGACGAGTTGTGTTTCATTTGTTCTTTGATCACACTCTACATGACTCACCCAGGACCAGCACGTGATGGATGTGGAGCCTCGAGGAAGTCTAGGGAGAGCCACAGAGAACTCAGGGCCCAGACTGCACCTGAAAGGGCAAATGAAAGGTAAACATTACATGCACGCTTGACATACTGTAGGTGTTGGATCAGTCAGGGATGTCACACATTAACAGGCTATGATTTAAAGTGAGACTCCACATGAAATCAGTCTGTGGAGTATCGAACACTGAAGGCTGCTGGGGGAATAAAGGTTTCAGTGGCTGTTGTAATATTGGCTTTGACCCACAGGGGGGCGCTCTTCAATTGCTGTGGTTTTTGAGGGGAGGTTTTACCAGTACTTCACTCAACCAAGAACTGCTTCTGAAGCTGAGGTACACTCAACATTCTCAACAATACAAAGGATCCATGTCCTTCCTGTGTAAATGTGCTGCACGCTATGGGCAGAACCTCACCGGCTCCTTTGTTGGCTTCCAGTTCTTCTGCCAGAGACGCTTCCCTGGTGGCCACCTGGCCTCCATCACCACCCAAGAGGTCCACAGACAGCTGATGAACCTGATGCTGCTGACAAATGAAGCATATACACGGGCTTGGGTTGGAGGGCTGCGCTATTTGAATGTATGTATGTATAAGAGGATGTGCAGGATTAGGCCCTGTATTTGCAGACGCAGTCTGAATAAGATGAAGGAAGTCCGTCTCCACACTGCGACTCATTCATCTCCTGTTCTTTGTCAGACCGGTCGCTTTATCTGGTTGGATGGATCCCAGTGGCACTATGAGGACTGGCTCAGCGGGGAACCCAATCACACTGCAAATTTGGAAGACTGTTTAGAGGTCCTGCCACACGGTAGGAGCCACTCAGAACACACACTCACACACACACGTCAATATCCAACGCAGCACTGTGACGGAGTGTTTCTGATCTGTGTTTGGTTTTCGGGTTTCAGGAAAGGGGAAGTTCAATGACTTCACCTGCTGGGAGCCTCAAGCATTCTTCTGTTCATATCCATTCACGTCCTGAGCCCAGATGCTTCCAACACACACATACACACACATACACACACATACACACAGGTTTGATTCCACCATCTACCAATCCAAAGTTATAGATTATAGTGTTTTTGCTGTGTTTATTATTCCGCCCATCAGGTTGACTGATGTTTTATATTTGTTTTTTTACAATTTTGTTTAGTTTCCATAGTTTACTAAGTAAGATAAGATAAGATAAGATAAGACAAGATGAAATTTTATCATCCCGAGGGAAATTACTGTGCAACAGTTACGGTACAGCATGAAAAATGAACCAGAAATCAGAAATCACCCAACTAGTGCAATAATGGAAAGTGCAAGAATGCAAGTAGATAATAAGCACACGATAAGTACACACAATAAGGGGTATGAAGTACATACGATGGGGGAACAGTACATGACAGTATAAGTACATAAATGATGACAGATGACAGATTCTGTTAATAAAGAAAGTTTTATATCTTAAGTGTTTACCAGGCAACAGTAATACAAGTGTGTGTGTGTGTGTGTGTGTGTGTGTGTGTGTGTGTGTGTGTGTGTGTGTGTGTGTGCGTGTGTGTGTGCGTGTGTGACCTTCAGGAGCCATGCACAGCAGCCTAATCTCATCTGTCCCATACAGTCCAGGGATTGTGGCTTACAGTATTTTGCAGGATCAGAGACCTGCCTCTCTGTGGAAAAGCCCAACCTGCTCTGGTGCCAACAATCTTTCATGGCAGCCCCGTCTGCTCCCTCTCAGGATTTAGATCTCACATGCTGAGTCGTTGCCATGTTGTTGGCTGCATAAGCTTGGCTCGTTGTGTCGATGTTCCTCTGTCATCTAGGCCCATTTATTCATTCCAGTCCTCACTTTGTTTTCAGCTTTTAGGGGCTTAACACTCATTAACTGATGCGTTCACACACTCACACCGCTCATGTTGCCGTGTTGTGGCTGTGACTCATTTTCCAGTAGCCTACACACACTTTTCCTGTCCTGAAACGGTGATGACTGGCAGCTCCTTATTCTCCTCATTTCTGAATACAAATACTTGTGTGTAGTGTGGTTCTCTCTCTCTACACACACACACACACACACACCTGGTTAGCTGAACCAGACGTGACCACTTGATCAGGAGTTGCTACGGCCCGTACCGTGACTGAGCTCAGCACAGCAGAGACGCAGTAAGCAGTGAGCCTGAGGGACTCTCATTGTCCCGGTACCAAGAAAATAGACTTGTGCTGGATTTAAGGGATCTCAGTTTAAAGTCTAACCCCTAATCTATTACTGGAGAGAGCATCTGTACGTAACATGATCATATATTTAGAATCAGTATAGAATCTGATCCGTGTGTGTCCAACATTAAAACATCTGCCAAGTCACGGAGACAAAATGAGCTCACTACTGAACCAACATGGTGAGGGAGAGATGAAACCTGTTGTGATGGAAACCTTCTAATACCAGACTGATGTGTGGTGATCATGCGTTTCTGTTTAGATGAGTGTGACTCAGCCGTGCTGCCTGCCGTCTGTCACTTCCAGTTGTTTTCTAGCTCTGTGGAGTCCAGGAGCGCTATGGGTCCACACACACACTCAGCCCTCGGCCCTGACTGAGCCCTACAGAGCTTATACACACACTCGTCACATTAAATACCACTATATCCTCATGATGTTTCATTACAGGCTGGACTCTGAACAGCAGTTACACCCCACAGCCTGTTATAGTCCAGAGACATACCAGCATGGATCTATCCATCCAGCATGTCAGCATACGTGACAACGCATACCTCCACCAAGGCCGCGTAATCCAGTAAAGCCGTTATTGCAACCATTCAAAAGATTTTTTTCATACGCATCTGGTGCTTTAAAAATACACACAGTGACAAGACATGTTAGAGATGGAAGTCTTGTAAAATCCAGCCTCTCCTCTTTACGGGAAAAGATGTATGACGCTGACCATGAGGGTGAAGAGTGGCAGGAGAAATGCTTGAGGAAGAGGGCTGAACTGATCAAACACACCTGCCTGTCTCTGAGGTAGGACCCTCTTAGGCTTCCAGAGCAGCCGGAATTTGTCTAGGCGCAGTTTAAACAAGGTGCTGGAACCCTGCAGAGTGTTTAGTCCACATGAACACAGAGCTCCACTGCTGAGACTGAGCAGATAAGTGGAGAATCCCTCTCATTATCCTGATACAACTGAGACCTGAGTGCTTATTTGTTGTTGTTGAAACTTCAACTCTTATCTCTCATCTGGATAAAACAATAAAAGAGATGATGTAATGCTCATCCTCTCTCTCCTCTGTACCATACTGTGTGTGTCCATACCTCCTCCTGCCAGCAACCTGAGAGGGTGTAAAACCTTTGGGGGAACCAAAGGCTGCTGGATTGGATTGTGCAGTCTCAGTAATCCCGCCTGCGACCGCAGACCTTGACAAATCCACTCAATCTTTTTAAAAACATGCACAACAACATGTACTCGGTGTTAACGGATAGGGAGGAGATCTGTGTGAGCAGATTGCTAGGGAGGAGTCAAGATTATACATCTTTCTCTCTCTCGCTCAGACAATATAAATGTGTTCCTCTGTCTGAGCCTCTCAGTCCCTCTGCCTCTCAGCCTCTCAGCCTCTCAGCCCCTCAGCCTCTCAGTCCCTCTGCCTCTCTGCCTCTCAGCCTCTCAGCCTCTCAGCCCCTCAGCCTCTCAGTCCGTCTGCCTCTGCCTCTCAGTCCCTCTGCCTCTCAGCCTCTCAGCCCCTCAGCCTCTCTGCCTCTCAGTCCCTCTGCTTCTCAGTCCCTCTGCCTCTCTGCCTCAGCCTCTCAGTCCCTCTGCCTCAGTCCCTCTGCCTCAGTCATAAACAGGCGAAGCAAAGAGACGCACACAAAACAAGGACGGAGGATAAGAGATCCAGAAGAGGTCACTGCTTCATACAGGTATGTGTCCAGTGTGTCAGAATGTCAGATGTGGAGGCTCTGATGAGGTTAAACTATAAATAAGGAAATACTCAAGAGATTGTTTTACATTTTAGGAGATGTAAATGATGGTGCTGGAGCTCCACTGTGTTCTCTGATTTATCCGACTTCATTCTCACAACTTTCTTACATAGAAATGATAACTTTTTCCCTCAAAATATAGTAACTTTCTCTTTCTATTGTTTCCAGCAGTGGTTCTGATATTCTATAATAATAATAATAATGTGGTAGTGTATAACCTTTACAGTGGACAGAAAGTTTGGGCAAGAAACTGTGACACTCTGGTTCAGTGTGCACTTATGGCCACCCGGGGGCGCTATTGTGCGTAGTTTGTTTGGCTGGAGGTTGTAACAGCTGCTTTGTGAGCTCCAGCTCTGAGTCGGGGTCTAATGACAGCCAAAGGGACTGGGGAACTGAATTAATGTCGTTCTGAACCATTCCAAATTTAACCGAGCTTAAAATAAGTCACAAACATACAAATCATTTAACAAGCACAGAAGCAAACAGAACGCTGAGCCAGAGAATGAGCAGCAGATGCAAAGTATCATTACTGGGAATACTGATGAAGATGAAGAGAATGAGCAGCATCTCTGCAACATCTGGTTGAGTAATAGCACAAGTACAGGTCTAGATTTAACCCATCATGTATGTTGACATGTACTGCAGCGGCACAAAAGTCAGCTGAGCTCATGGAGGGATTGTCCACAATCAACCAGCCGATCCAACAGAAGCGTCCCAGAAAGAACAAGGACGTCCAGGAGCCTGAGAGGGACAACACTCACGCTGGGAAAGTACAGGCGGAGAGGGGGAACACAGATGAGGGTAACAGAGCCTGAGCGTTACCTTGACTACTGCTATAGTTTGAAGAATCTTAGCTCATTCTTGACTCTTTGATTGTTCTCTTGTTTTCTTCTCCTCCTCAGCCACACGCGACCAAAGAGTGATGGCAGGAGAGGCGCTGCAGAGGAGGAACGTGTGGGAGCCCAGTGTTTACTACGACCTGGGAAAGGAGTCTTTCTGCTTCGCCGGTCATGACATCAGCATCAGAGAGTCGATGGATACTTATGGAGCTCTGATCTGGCCTGGGGTTCGTTCAGCCAGAAACAAACAAACCTATCTGACTGTGGTGCTTACTGGCTGTATCAATAATCCGAATGATTTGTTCTGTAGGCAGTAGCTTTGTGTCAGTTTTTGGAGAATAACCAGCAACACGTCAACCTGATGGACAAAGCAGTTCTGGAGATTGGAGCTGGAACTGGGCTGCTGTCCATTGTGGCCAGTCTCCTTGGTAACTATAAACAAAATCTATAAAATAATGTCTAAACATCCATCAAACTCCATTATTACATTTGTAGTTTACCTTAATGGTTGCTTTTCACTCATTTTACATTAAAAGGACAAAGTTACAAGCTTTCTTTCTAAACATGGACCTGGATACTGAGCTCTACTCTCCTGAATGTCTTTCCATGGCTCTGCCTCTCTTTCTGTTCACTTCTCTAGGTGCTTGGGTGACAGCTACTGACCTGCCAGACATCATGTCTAATCTGACCTTTAACCTTCTGCGGAACACCAGGGGCCGCTGTCGCTACACCCCTCAGGCCACAGCGCTCACCTGGGGTCAAGACCTAGAGCGAGACTTTCCCTTTCCCTCCTTCCATTACGACTACGTGCTGGCAGCAGATGTGGTCTATCACCACGGCTGCCTGGAGGAGCTGCTGGCCACCATGCGCCACTTCTGTCGACCGGGCAGCCGGACCACGCTGCTCTGGGCCAACAAGATCCGGTTCCAGGCAGACGTGAAGTTCACAGAGTATTTTAAGAGCAGTTTTAATGTTTCGCTGCTGTCTGAGCTTCCACAGCAGGAGGTGAGGATCTACAAGGCCACAGCAAAGGAGTGAAGAGGGGGGATGAAGGGAAATCCAGTCTGGTTTGAGTTTACATGAGTTTACTGTCACCTGTGGCAACCAGAAAGCAGAAGTTCTTGTCTAAAGTTAACTTCAATAAGCTGTTTTCTTTGCCAAAACGTTTCATATATAATGGAAAAATATGAAATTACATATCTTTTGTTTTTTGCTTTAATCCTTTTTCCTACTGTACATCATTTGCATTTCCTGTTTACCCAAATATACTTTATTAAAGTAGCTCTGAGTAAATGTAACTCATCACAGAGTCACTGTGGAATGTTGTTGTTGTTGGACTGGGATCCCATCACAATGCGTTCATTTACATGTGACCTCATTATCTGGGTAACATTACAGTGTAAAGTGAGCCAATAAAGCACCTGTGATCCCGCCAAGCGTCCTCCGCTCCTCTACTGCCCCCTAGAGGAAAAAATACGGAACACATTGAAATGTAATGTTGAAATACATTTCATATATGCATGCACAACCACACACTCTCTTCTGGAACTGATCCGAAGACAATTTGAAGAATGTTATTGGGATAAAGCTCCAGTACATTTCTCAGAGTGACCTCAGAGAGGCCGAGGGCGAGACGGAACAGTGCAGAGCAGTTTGACTCAGAAAGCTCCCAGTGATCCTGTATCAGTGTTTAACACTGCGGGTTAAAGCCAGAAGAGAAACACACAAAGACATCAGCATCATCACTGCACACAGAGGCCACATTCTCTGGAACTAAGCTATCAAAACAACTGTATTCATTAAATCACTGCGTACGCATCACTCAAAGAATCGTTGTTTCTTTGGATTCTAGCGCAAGGAGAGAAACAATGCACTGCACTATGCTCCCTCTGCTGCTCTATGCTCCCTGTGCTGCTCTATGCTCCCTGTGCTGCGCTCTACAGAAGCAAGGCTTTCTTCAAGCAGAGCCAAGGCCAAAATTCAAATTTTGACCATTCAAAGTATTCCAGAGGAAGATGTCTCCTGTTTCAGCTGCTCCATCATTACACTATGGAACATTTGAATTATTCATATGAGACGCACACAAAACCACAAAGGCTCCGGTAAGACGAGATGCTGAAGAAGACTTATAGGATTGTGGCATTGAACACAACAAATGTTTAGATTTATCCATCATTGAGCCTTAATGTCTGAGCAGCTTGTGAACACATGCAGAGAGAACAGATCAACAGGACGACAGCTGGTGGAGGTTAGATGCTTACATGCTTACATCCTTACCTTCACTGTCTTCTTTCCAAGTTTCTCCATGGGTGTAGTTTTCCACTGGCACATCCCCACACCTCGTCTCTCTCCAGGGGTTCTGCAGGTAGTTGCTTAGCGACAGCGTCCTCAGGCAGGACGGGACAGTAGGACTTGGCTCAGGCCTTCTGTTTGCTGTCGGTTCATCATGTCACAGCCCCTCGTGTCACAGACATCCTATTTCACACACACACAAACACACACACACACACACACACACACAGTATTGGTTAGTACCATAATGCCTGACGTGTACTGAATGATCACATGCAAGGACAGCCCAGTGTAGTCAGCTGGAGAACAACAGTGTGTCCATCGTGTAAACCTTGAGTAAACTTCAGGTGCTCATCCTGCAGATAGTCATATAAAGACAATTTAGAGGATTCAACTTCTGCAAAAGCATTTTCCTCTTCCTCTTTATACCGTGCACGTCCGAGGTGTTCCTAAACTCCCGACTTCAGTTGTGGACTCAGGACTTGTAGCTGTGGGTGCATGATCGTGTGGTGAATACAGCGTTTGTAGCAACTGATCTAATTAAAAGCCTGTGATGTTGACGTGAAAGTGTTAGAGCAGGAAAAAAGGACCTCCTCATACAAATAACAGTGAGAATTATCCAACCTGTAGTTTCAGTCACAAACCCACAAACATATGGATACAAAGTTATTAAAACAATCTATATTTAATTTGCAAACTTATATTAGATTACAGAAAAGGTATTTGGAAGATTCAGTAAATGTGTTGCTCAGTTTTAAAAGGTAGAACATCAAGACCTATACAACCACACATTTGATACATCAATACCTTTCAGGTCTAACTTGGCAACTGGCCTCTAAAGGATACTATAAGCTACAATCATAGGCTTCATATATGTCATAAACAAACAAAGCTTATTGTCCTATCAGGAGCCTCGGTTATGAAGGTCTTTTACCTTGCTGGTGCCATTCTTTTGTAAACACTACCAAGGTGTGACAGCTGATGAAGAATTCCTCAACCTCTGAATACAAAAACAAAAAAAACTAGCAAACAGGATGAGGAAAGCAGCTTGGCTACAGATCAGAAGGAAGCCAGGCCAACGTCATGAAAAATAAAACTATTTCAAATTATCGTCCCAAAAACACAGAAACAGAAAAAACAAACACATTGATGGAGCCCCACCCAAGGATGCCATGGCAACTGTATTAGGTCATTCCAAGGTCACGGTTCTGAACTAACACAGCGTGTAAAAGCAGACACTTTGGCCGTCTTGATCATAAAGTCTGCTATGTTTAATTGTAACATAAAAGGGATAAATATTCAAACAGGTTCATAATACATTCTCCAACAGCAGTAGATTATACAGAGGGATCTTCTTTTTAAAGTGGGGATGGCTTATTGAGAAGTGGATTAGACATACAAAGACTTCAGTGCAGTGTCCAGGCCACAGACTACAGTTCCCTCGGACCACAGCTCCCCCCCAGAGCTGAGGCGCAGGCGCACCAGATTTAGGAGCAAAAAAGAGCGGGTGCAACACACACACACACACACACACACACACACGCCTACGTCACTATCATTATTCATCTACACCCCTGAGAAAGCCAGACGAGAAGTACAGGTGTGAGAGACGGGGGAAAGACTGGAGAAAGCACACATGATTTAAGGGGACTCGGGGGTCCCGTTTGTGAAGGTGGTTCTGACGGACTGTGCTTGTTGGAGAGGCGAGGGACAGACGGGCCAGATTAGTCTTCGTCGTCATTTTCCTCGTAGTCGTCGTCCTCGTCGTCATCCCCCATGTAAGACACCGGAGTCTCCACGCGAGATCCACTGTAGTGAGAGTCGTTAGAGCTGGAGGCCATGGTACCGTCGGCACAGCCGTCACTAACAAGGAGACAATGTTAAACACTGAGAAGACCGACGCAGAGATAAGGATGAAAGGAAAGGAAACACTTTGTCTCTCTACTGAGGCCTCTCACCTGCTCGCAGGGTAACGGGTCCCGTTGGCAGAGGACCCTCCGGTTATGTAGACATTACTGATGGGACCTTTTGCCATCTCTGGAAACGGAGAAACAAACATCATTAAGAAACACAAGCAACAACAAAGTGAATGCACTCATGTCAGGTCACTGGGACACTCACCTATAACGTAGGGCTCCAGGGCTTTGGGCACCAGGCTTCGTGCCACCTTCAGGTCCTCTGGAGCGCACTTCCCTACCTCCAGACCACAGGCCATGCCCATACGCTTCAGAACCTCTATGTCATCATGGATCTCAAACATGCTGTCAAAGTTGAACAAATACTCAAACCTGCAGAAGGGAGGGAGGGGAAAAGAGAAGACATAGGGGGTTAACTTTGAACTATTTAATGAACTTAGATAATTAACATCCAACTTTGTCTCCAGTAATCCCACTGAGCTGGGAGCAGGTCGTACTTGTCGTTGGAGATGCTGCAGTCGATGACTGTTTTCTTGCTGGTGCTGACGATGATGAAGGGGAGGTTGATGATGGAGTTGGGCGGTGGAGATCTGTTTGTCTGTTGCTCTGTTTGTCTGTTCCGTTGAACCAGCTTCTTAAAAGCTATTTGCTGTAAGGTAAGAAAGCCGTGTATTTATAAAGGCAGCCACAGGAGTTCAGTTTACATTAACAGCCTTAATGTTTCCTTCTTACAGCCAAACTGCTGCATCTGCCTGGACAAGAACACAATGCAGTTGGTCACATGGTTAATTAGACCAAACACTGATGATAAAACACCTCAGGCAACTGCTTTGGGTTTTGTCATACGAGTCTGGATTTGTTAGAGGATGGTGTAAGACTTTAGTTCATTTAGTTTAGTTCATTCTCACCTGCAATATGAGCTCCTGAAGTTGTGTCTGTTTCTGCTTAATCCTCTCCAGCCGCCTTTGTCTCTCCACCTACAGGTGAGACAGGTGGGTTATGAGGAGTGAAGACATGGAGAAGAGCAGGGGCTGAGGCGTTCCCAGGGTGGGCTGCTGTGAGAGTGGTCTTCAGTGTGTGTGTGTGTGTGTGTGTGTGTGTGTGTGTGTGTGTGTGTGTGTGTGTGTGTGTGTGTGTGTGTGTGTGTGTGTGTGTGTGTGTGTGTGTGTGTGTGTGTGTGTGTGTGTGTGTGTGTGTGTGTGTGTGTGTGTGTGTGTGTGAGCTCACCTCTAGGTTTTGGCACTCCTGCGCCGAGTTGGTGGGCAGGCCGATCCACTTGATTTCTTTCTTCTCTTTAGAGATAATGTTCATGGCCATGAGCACATTGAGTGCATCGTACACACGCCGCCGGATGTTCTTCTGGTCATACACATGCTGACATGATGGGAAGAAGGTTCAAAACATTAACACACATTTCCACACAGGGAGGACACTTTTGCAAATGAAGATACATTCAGGTTTCCATGTAAAATGTAACATTTAGAAGAACACAACCTGTTTCTCCACAGAACACAAATCAATTTATAATTGTTAACAGCAACTCCAGAACAGTGAAATAAGCTACAAGGTACAAAGTGAGGAGGAGGAGGGTCCAGAGGCAGACGCTGCTCTGATCTAAACAAATGTGTGGCTGCTATGCTTATGCAAACATCGACTGCTACTTCAGAAACGCATGTATTCCACACTAGTACACACAAACACACACTGACATTGAAAAAAAAGACTCTTCTGATCTACAAAATTCAGGCAAACGCTCCATTTGACTTTTAAAATGGCGAACTTCACAGATGGCCGACAACTTTGCAGATATGGCCAGCATGAGATCAGATGAATAAAATTCCCGTTTGTCAAATGGGAACCAATCGTTGCCTTGATGGAGCGGCTGCACTCACCGAGTCGTTGGGGGACATGTGGTTGTCTGTAGAGCTGAATTCTGCAACCAGTTCGTCTGCCACTTCGTTGTAGGTGGTGACTCCTTTCTTCTGCACTTTCTCACACACTTTCATGGAGAAATGTCTTAAGCCCTTCCCATTCTTTTCCCCTTTCTTACCCCGTTTCCTGCAGACAGAGCAGATCAATCACACGACTGCGTTCTCATATCAACTAGCAAACCATTGTTTTCTTTGATGTGAAAATAGGCTCAACACAACTCAAACTTATCAAAGTCTCTCCAGGGAACTCCACAGTGCTGTTCTCTGTGCTGTGTTTAAGGGTTAGGAGTGTTTCACTACTCACCCTGATGACCATGGAGAGGCATCTGGTGGTTGGCTCTGAGTGAGAAACTGGGAACTGGGTGTGTGTGGACTGTTTACCAGTATAGTGTTGGACACTGTGGGCCTCTGGGGCGTGCCGATCACCTGGAAGAGCCAGCAAGACCACGTGAGAACAAATACTTGGTTTTTCATATTGTGATGTTGTTATGAAGACAAAAATAGGTCGCCTACAAAATTCAATATATCTAACATGCAACAGTGTGTGTGTCCTGTATGCAGGACATAGTGTGGTGTACACACACACATATACCCAAAATGAAAGGCGTGATTTTGAAAGCTATTGAATAACAGATAGATGTATATCCATGTAAACATGAGATGATGGGTGTAATCCTGCACACTGTAGGGTTGATAAGCTGAGGATCAGCCGCCTCCACCCATCCCCCACCCAGCCACCTCTCAATGATAATGAAGTGGCTTACACCATAGGAAGACACACAGGACACACTGTATACATCTCTCAAAATATGAATGAAAATGCAGCTCATATTGCAGGCGTCTTCTCTCCTGCAGAGGTATTAAAGTGTGGCAGAGGCTGCTGCAGTGAGACCTCAGTGTGTGTGTGTGTGTGTGTGTGTGTGTGTGTGTGTGTGTGTGTGTGTGTGTGTGTGTGTGTGTGTGTGTGTGTGTGTGTGTGTGTGTGTGTGTGTGTGTGTGTGTGTGTGTGTGTGTGTGTGTGTGTGTGTGTGTGTGTGTGAGAGCTGGGAACACTCACCACGTGTGGCACGTGTTGCACATGTTGCATGTGTGCAGCAATGTTCACGTTTGATGGCCCAAGGGTTTTGGGAAGTAGCTGTTTGGCCACAGGGATGACGGTGGGCTGAACAGTAACCAAAGACAGGACGCCTGACAGAAGAGACGAGCGGGCAGAACACGGATCAGAACCACAACTCTGACAGAAATACAACAAGACAACATGAAGCGCCACCATTCTGTCTGGTTTACCTTTGCTGGGGCTCTGATTCTGATCAATGAAAACCTTCAGTTCTCCATTTGTTTCAACCAAACCCACCTGTGGAGGAGAAGAACATCCTCTGTTTAAACCACAACAACCCGCCTCTTCACATCAAATACACAGTTTGACGCTTGATCAAAGGGAAAAGAAGTTGTTATAGGAACGTCCTCAATCAGTTTAGTAATAAAACGTATACAAATGTTGTCTTAAACATCAGACACAGAGTCTCTAAGGAGGTTTACAGGCTGGAATTTACAGATGTGTGAGTTTGGTCCCAGTTTGTTTGTTTCCACACAACAGAATCCTCCATCACTGTGACAGACACACACATCCAGGGCGGCACTATGGCATCTTGCGTCACGTCATGTCAAACTTTCAGTTTCAATTTCAGCAACCATACACTCAACATTTCTCTGTGTGAACTTTGGCACCAAAGAGCCCAGCAGGCGTGTGTGTGTGTGCTGCACCTTCAACCTTTGGTGTTTAAAGGCTCATAACAACTGTGTTCTCTGTGCAGTCTAAGAGAGGAACCCAGTACAGTTAGAGTGTGTGTGTGGAGTGTGTTAATGTGACATAGGAACAACCAATCATGTGATCTGAGTTGGCCTGAGTGGAGCAGGTAGCTTTCACGCCCGAGCACAGGAGAACTAAACTCCTGCCCGCTGCTTCAGCTTTACACCTCTGAGCTAAAACTATCTTAGCCATGAAAACAGCTGATTGATCAATCAACCCAGGGTGAGATAAACACACAGATAGCAAACAAACCACATCACTCTCAGCTCATAACCATGGTTACTCACATCTTTAGCCATCATCCCAAAGGAGCGGGGAAGTTGAGCTTCAGGCAGGAAAGATTTGTCTCCTCTTGGTAACTTTTCAGACCCCTGGAGACAGAAAGGCACAGTCACATCTTCATGTTCAACACAACACACCGAGTTTCCATCACACAAACTCTTCCCCGTTGCACCTTTAACGTTACAGCGCGTGTGCTTCAGTTATAGCGCCACCTGTGTGTGGAACGACCGGGACGACCCTTCGCGTCCGTGCAGCACCCGAATCTAACGCACCTGAAGTGATCCCAACTTTTGCTCCGCTCCACCGTGCGTCAGGCCTACTGCAGGTACGGAGAGCGAGCGGCCGGAGGAAGAAGCACCGCGAACTCACGCTACAGGTCAAGCAAACATGCTAACTTTAACCACGTAAACACAACGCAAACACTTTGAATAAAGTGATATTAGGACATATATGTAAAGATATGAAAGCTGCGTGCAGTCTGAACATGACGTGGACCAGAGGAACATTCTACTGAAGCCGCTCTTTTGTTGAGTGTGAGCAGCTAACTGTTCCTGCCTGTGTTAGCGTTAAGCTCGGGGCTGCTGACGGCAGCTAGCTAGTTAGCTTCTGCACGTTCTGACAGGATTCGGGTCAAATGTAGCGAGTTTCTGTCCCGGGGTTCTTGTTCCAGATAAAGCCCGGTGTGGCTAGACGGTTTCTAAACACCGGGGCGTTCTCGGGGTGAGTGTGGTCGCTATCTTACGGGCGCTCTCTCCAGCTCCTTCGACGGCTGCTGCTGTTGTTGTTGGCATGTGAGAGCGGAGGAAGAGGAGGAGGTCTGAATCCTCACCAAACAGGAAACTAACCAGGCTACCAACAACTACTTTCACGCTACTAACTCGCTACTAAATCCAGGCTCGTATGAAGATTGGAAAAGTAGCTGCAAATTAAGTCACCCGTTTCATTCCAAGCACACAAAGCAAGACAGTTAACACACAAACACACACACACACACACGAACTTCTAACTTATTTGATTCAGACCAAGAGGACAAAACGTTCAGAATTTCAAAACAAAACAATTCAATCACAACCACCTTGAATTCTGTTGAATGTTTAAATAGAATTATCGATGTGTAATTCTTCTCTTTGTGACAGTGACGGACCGATGGGCGTCACAAGTGTGTGTCAACCCAAACACACACCGACATCAAGCACAACATGGAGCCCTGGTGCAAGAATCCAGACTTTTACTTTACTTATTCAGTTAAACTATTAACGTAACCACTCTATCTAATATCTATTATGTGCACTTTTACGTCACTCAGCTTTAGAGAAGATGTTTGTGTTCAACTTTATTCCTATCGTGTGTGTTATCAATACACTCCAGGCTGTTATAGATGCATCATTATATCTACATTTTCTATCATTTGCGGTTCACAAGTTTGAAATTTGTGAAGTTCCCGTTTGCAAACACACACTTAGCACTTCTGTAGCCGCTCCTGCACGCAGCGCAATGGACTCCGCCAGTTAGCAACCACGACTTCTGCTTTCTTGGAAACGAGCAAAGCAGCGACCTTAAACCCCGCAGAAGAGAAGAGGAGAGCAGAGGAGAGCAGAGCCGAGCCACCATCTGCGCTTTGTTAGCCCAGTGACGTCTGTTAGCCGCTAACGGGGCAGGCTAACCTGCAGCTGTCAACGACAACACGCGCAGAAATACCTCCAACTATTACAAAGCAAGACCAGCTCTATTGGATATCTGCACAGTTTCTACAAATATTTACCTATAAAACGTTTATATGACGCACGGGACATATACGGCCCCAAACTTTACTGTGTGGCGGCCATGTAGCATGCTACTGTCCGGTGTGTGCTGCTGCTTACCGGCGCGCTCCACTCGTTAGCTCCCTGTTAGCTCTTTCTATTCACTCTGTGCTAGCAGCGCTACAGCCGCGCGACTCACAATCTGATCTTGGCGGTGTATAACATTGGGGGCTTCTGATTGGTCAGCATCACCGAGACGAAAGCACGAGAGGCGAAGTAAGCACATGCCCACAATTCGTAGCTTCTTCTTCTGGTAGAATTTGTTTGGCGGTTGGGGATTGTCGCATTGGTGCATTATCGCCGCCAGCTGGTGTGGAGTGTGTATCAGGATTTCTAATTAATAGTTCTGTACTTGCAGTAAAAGTGAAATAACAATAAAACGTTTATACCCTCAATCAGTAAGTAGTTATAAAAAATAAAAAATAAAATTAGATAGTATATACTTATGGAGCTTTTTGGTAAAATATCTAATCAATTTTCAAAAATGCAAATTACATTTTTTTTAAACAAAATAATTTATTTTTGGAGCATATGGATCACATGTCTCCTTTCTTCATTATACGTAAGCATTGTAGCACAGCCAGCTGCACGTACACGATGCACACACTGCCACCTGCTGTAGTGGAACACATGGGCACATCTTGCACATTCCGCCTTTTCAACCTCGTTTTCTAAATCCTGTCTGTTAAGTCTGAGATCTTATCACTCAAGCTGATTCTAGAATGTTGGACCCCACTGTCAGACAGGACAGGAAGTTTGACTAACGGTGTAACTATATACTATTACACTACTCTCTGGCAGCGATAGTAGTCTTCTCTCAGGATTTGTTATCATTTAGTATTCCGATTTAAAGCAAACATGTGGAGGTTCGAAGAGTTTGGAAGAACTTTGTAGACAGTTTTTTGGACCAAGACATTGGATGATGTCCAGATGACAAAGTGTCCACTCTGTCCTTCTATCCTGATGTTTCCTCCAACAAAGTGTCCACCTCTTCGTGGACTAGGTGGCATCTGTTCCTCTCGAGCGCGCGCGCGCGCGCACACACACACACACACACACACGCACGCACACACACACACACACACACACACACACACACACACACCAGGTTAACGTTGCTTCATATCTCACCTATTTAAAAAAGCTCCAGCTGCCCGAGTGCTTCCGCGCATGCGCACATGGAGCGACCGCGGGGCTCTCAGAGTGGTCACACAGCGGGAGTAAAGATGGTAGGTAACCAAAATAAACGACAACACAGCCCTCGTTACTGCCTCTAGCCGGACGTTAATCCACAGTTATGTCTGTGTTCTTGAATTAGGCGGACATGGCGCGTTGTCGTAACAATACACTGATAGTTGAGTCCATTTTTAGAAGGGAAGGTCAGGTAGTGGCGCTTTGTGAGCAGCTAGCTGTGCGTCCAGGTTTGGGTCGCTGCTAACTTTGACACCGCCGTCGTCAACCGCCGAAGCTCAATCTAGCGGCGTCGGAGTGAAAGTCCCGGTCCCGGTACATTCACACCGGCAGTGGTAATCCGGTGTTACCGTCAAGGCACTTTTCTGGCTACGTTAGCTAACGTTAGCATGGACTAACTCGTACCTGTAGGTAGAGTACGTGAGCAGCTAACTAACTAACTTCATGTTCCATCTGAGGTAACAACAGCATGATCAGCGTTTTAAAATCAATAGTCTTTATCTGGGTGACGTCACTGAAGTCAGTAGGGACACTTGTTTGTTAGAGAAGTGATCGAGCCTCGTTTGCAGTCAGGATGTGAGATGTTGGAGTCATTTACCTGAACGTGTCAATCACACGAGGGATACACTGAGTTATGAGTTCATTAAGCACACTAATACACTCCTTTACAGCAGCGCTCCATTACATCATACCTTTGGGAAGCTTGTAATGTTCCGCTTTGGTTGTTTTAATGTCAGACTAACATATGGAAGAGTGTTTGAAATGACAGGTTGGAGTAATGACCTCACACTGAATCAGGTCTTAAATAACGACAACTGAACCTTAAAGATCATTGCAGGGCTGTCATATTGGATTGCTTTAGATCATGTAGGTACCTTATTTACATATGTACGCTTGTATTGTGTGTCAGTTTTATACCAAGAGGGATTTAGATAACATTTACATTCTGCTGTCTTTTCCTGGCCTGAAATTCATTCTTAACTTTTGACAGAATTTCATGATCAACATTACACATGTATGTTAACTGGCCATAACTGTTACATACATCACAAAAAGTTTCTTTGGGAAACATGTGAGGGTGAGAGATTCCAATTGTGTGTGTCTAGTTTTGTAGGTGGGACCAAACCTTTTTTTTTAAGCTGTCAATCATAGACTGTAGCTTTAAAGACTTCACTGTTGCTGTATGAACATTTTGTCCTACTTAAGTTATTCTATTGACATTTTCTTATGTGCACATATTTGATAAACGTGCTCTGAGCCACCAACTAATCTTCCCATGATCTCCAATGTGGTGTTCTGTCAGAAATATGGCGGTGTCCTATTCCCCTCATATTGCCCAGGTCTCCTGACAGGGTGCTTGTGTTACAGTCCAGACTTCTTGCACCTCAAGGTCCTGATGATGGCATCCCGTTTCCCTTCTCATGTTACATCCATGAATGTAGTTATCGGAGGGGCCCTCTGGGGTACAGCATGTGCTTTAAGAATACACAACATCCACCATCAGAGTAGCCCGTGTAGCGTTTGGACTGGACCTCCCCTCCTATGATGTCTGTTTGTGTGATGGACTAAACTTTGGAGATTTGTGTCTGCGCTTGTCTTGTCTTCCCTGTCCTCTGTTCTGTTGCATGAATGTCTGTAGATGTGTGTGTTTCGTGGTACGTTGTGGTCGGCATTTCAATCTGTGTTTGTGTGTTGCTGTCTGTGCTCCCTGGTCTGGTTGAATCCGTGCCTGACAGCCCGTGTCCTGTGCTTGTGCAGCATAAGCTGAAGTCTTCGCAGAGGGACAAGGTTCGGCAGTTCATGTCCTTTACACAAGCCGGGGAGAAGACAGCTGTTTACTGCCTCACGCAGAATGACTGGAAACTAGAAGTGGCGACTGACAACTACTTCCAAAACCCAGATCTCTACTGTAAGGAATCGGTGAAGACTTCTGTAGACCGGAAAAGACTGGAACATCTCTACAATCGTTACAAAGGTAAACTGGGTCCACTCATTATGTTCTGTTCTGTTCCCACAAATATAAATGTACCTGTGTTTGTTTAGAATATTGAAATACTCCCATAGTTTAAGTGTTAAATGTTTATTTACTTTTAAAGGGATCTTATCTTGTTGCTTTTCCTCTTTCTACAAGAGGAAGCTTATTTTCAGTCTTTACCACAACAGGACATTGTTTCCTGTAATCTTTGGTGAGCAGTGTCTTCTTGAAAGCAGGAGGCACTAAGTTTGCATATGGAGAGGCATAAAGTCCAAATTATAATCACTTGAAATAGATATTCTACTTAAAAAACACTAAGTGTATTTACTGGGCTAATGTAGTAAAAACAAATGGTGGTTTATGTTGTTGTTGTTCTGACTTGAGGGTGGTATGTTCCTCTGACAGATCCTCACGATGAGAACAAGATCGGCATCGACGGGATCCAGCAGTTTTGCGACGACCTGGCTCTGGACCCGGCCAGCCTCACCGTCCTGGTGGTGGCGTGGAAGTTCCGCGCCGCCACTCAGTGCGAGTTCAGCAGGAAGGAGTTTATAGACGGAATGAGCGAGCTGGGGTAGGTGATGACATCAACAGCATGTGATACGCGCTCGCAGTTAGACATAAACACGGTGCTTGAAATATCTTTGCTTAGTGGTTGTCTTAAAGTGGCCCCAGTGAGGGAGGGGAGGGAAGGGAAGGGAAGGGATTCTATATTTAGACTCACAACCAGCGCTCAAAGTGTTCAGTGTCTTCGTGGAAAGTCTCAATGGACCGCGGCAGGGATTTGACTTCTGAGGTTCATGTGTGGGCAATGACTTTGGGTTCCGCGTTTATCAGCGTCAACAATACTGTGTCTACAACTGTTTAGGCTGTTCAGTTATTGGCTAAATGTTTGTCCGTAGGTGTGACAGCCTGGAGAAACTGAAGGCCCTGCTGCCAAGATTTGAGCAGGAGCTCAAAGATGGTGGCAAATTCAAAGACTTCTACCAGTTTACGTTTAACTTCGCTAAAAACCCAGGACAGAAGGTTCTAGGTGAGCAGCGTGACACTAAAGTGATGTGAACCCCTCGCAGAACGATGCCAGGTCAAGCTTCATCTGTGTCTCTTTGTATCTTCATTCAGACTTGGAGATGGCTGTGGCCTACTGGAATCTGGTTCTCTCTGGACGCTTTAAGTTCCTTGACCTTTGGAATAGGTTCTTATTGGTGAGTCAAGTAGACCAGCGGTGGTGAAACTCAGGGTTCACTAGCTTTCATTCTGGCTTAACACTTCAGCTGCTGGCACAACATCACATCCAGTTCTGACCCATCAACTCCTTCCAGGAACAATGTCACAAGAACACGCACCACCTGGAGTGTGCTGCTCCAAAATGAATGCAAGATACATTTCCTCTAACAACACGATAGGAGCAGTGACCCAACACTAAAACATGTTTTGAAGGATGTTAAGTACAACAGCACACGTATGTTAGGGGAACTTTGGCTCCCGAAATTACAGAACTTGGCTGAACTGCACTCCAGGCCATTTTCATTTGTCTACCTAAAGTACTCATCTGTATTTGTTGTAGTTGTTAATTGGTGATGCACACATCCATACAGATGCTATACACTCCCATCTTAAGTCAAGTCTATGTGTAGAGCCCAATGTCACAGACAATGTCCCGTCCCATCACGTGAATCAAGGTCTCTGCCTCTGCCATGTTGAGGAATGCTCTGATCCGGTCTATACTGGAACAGGAACCAGCAAACAGGAACCTTTGACTTCACAATCTCACTGCAATTCCTAATCCCATCTGAACTAGAATAGACATCCTGTGATCAAAACTCAAACACTGTGTGAGAAACCAATCCCTATTCTGATTGTTGCGTTCCAGGAACACCATAAACGACCGATCCCTAAGGACACCTGGTACCTGTTGTTGGAGTTTGGTAACACCATTGCAGATGACTTGTCAAACTATGATGAGGACGGTGAGTCCTACAGAACAGTATGAACCAATCCTCAGGGTTTGTATTGAATTTGTGTGTATTTACCTCATTCTGACCTGATTGTTCCCTCTCCTCCTCTGTTCCCAGGTGCGTGGCCGGTCCTCATAGACGACTTTGTGGAATTTGCACGACCAGTTGTAACGGGATCGAAACGCAAATCTCTCTAATTCAGATCCCAACTCTGTGGGTGGAGGCACAACTATCCTTAAGTGACTTTATGGTTTTTAAAAAGACTTGCAGACCTCAGATAAAATCGGAAGCACTTGAAACTGAAACCATCTCTCTGGAGAGCGGAGACAATGAGAACAACAACTGGCAACGCGTCGGGTAATGCGTGGCAATCATACGGACGTTTACCGGACTCAACCTCTGTCTCTCCTGTCGGAATCTCAGTGTCCTGGACGCCCCTCAGCTCTGCTCTAAGAGTAGGACTTCCTGTCAGGTCACAGACTTGTAAGTGGCGACAGACAGCACTGAAAAAAATGTTTCACTGCCCGTCTGGAGAGGAGAAATCCGCTGGTTTTTAAGGTTTATTCAACTTCTTCAGATTTGTTTTGCTATAGGGAGCTACCAGTGACAAGTGTGCAAAGGAGCCAGTGTCTTACTCCAACTTTGGGACGGAGCTCGCTACACCAGCACATCACAAGTGTTGCACATTGGACTGTGCAGACTGTATCTAGTGGGACTGAGAGCTTTACGGAGAATAATCAAAATACATTTATAATTGCAACAGATTATTCCTTTATGTACAGTAAATTAATAAACTCTGTAATGGGATTCCTCAGTATGTTGGATGATTTTGCTGTAGGTGGATGTCAGGCTGATTTTTTGTTATTCATGGAATTAATGAGCTTCTCTGTGAAGATATGTGAATCATGTTTATGTTGACCTCTGACTGATTTCGCAGATTGATTTCTGATGTGAGCACTGACGGCTTTTTAATTTCTGCATATTCTTGATTTGTTATTTGACTTGTATGGATTCTAATCAGGGCTTAGAGCTCAAATCCTTATTAGCCTAGCCCTGTCCTTAGCTCACTGATCTGACGCCAAAAAGATATCTAAAAGATGTCTCACGTATGAACCTGGAACATCAATGGACATTCAAAGTTGTTGTTTTTTTTTTTCTAAACACAGTGCCTTAAGATTTGCACGGCACATACATGTTATCATGGCAGCCCTTTGTACAGAAGTGATGGCAACAACCAGAGAACAACTCAAGCCTTCTGATTCAAATTCAGTTTAAACTCATTTGTTCAGTGTTGCTGTAGAAAATGAAAATATGTTTATACCCAGTGTAAGGAGTGTGAGTATATTGTTCATCTAAGAAAGTTGAATAAAGCATGACCTTTTCCATAAGCGGGGCTGTTTAGTTCTTATGTTACTGAGAAGCTAAAGAGAGCACAGCGCTTTATGTTCTCCTATAGAAACCAGAGGGGATTTCATCAAGCAGAAAATACTTGTGTGATTAACTGACTTGAATTTTACATTATTCCATATTTGAATTCTTCCTGTCTATTGTTTATACACACACACACACACACACACACACACACACACACACACACACACACACACACACACACACACACACACACACACACACACACACACACACACACACACACACACACACACACACACACACCAGCTCTACATACTGCATCCATAGATCCTGATGATCTGAGCCCTTCACTGCCTTGGAACAATGTAACTTTCTACCCTTAAATCAGGAGCAAACACAGGTTCTCCTTATTGGTCCTAGAGAGCAAGACATTGTGTGGTTGCCTGAGAGCAACTACACAAACTCCACACATTACAAACCAGGCACAAACACACAGCTAGTGTTATCATTGATTTGGACCTAAGCTTCCACGTACATATAAGGGATTCAAAGTCAAACTTCACGTGCGACCTTTGTCTGGTCAATAAAGCTCTGCATGGACGAGCTCTAGACTTGATTATCTGCTTTAATTGCACAGTAATCCCAGGTAGAGGCCTCGGCTCCACTCACTCTCTTCTCCCTTCTCACTGGTCCAAGGACTCTTGGGACCAAAACTCTGGAGTGGTCCTCCTGCCAGTCTCAGATCGTCTTACATGACATTACATTACATTACATTACGATCATTTGGCAGACGTTTTTATCCAAAGCGACTTACATGACATTACCACCCTTCGCAGAGGGGGGAGCAATTGAGGGTTCGGTGCCTTGCTCAGGGGCGCCTCGGCAGGGGCTCGAACCGGGGACCCTCCGGTTCCCAAGCTCTACCCACTGAGCCACTGCCTCCCTTACAGGGCCTTATTACGGCAAATAATAATAATAATAATAATAATAATAACTAACTGCCATTTTAATCTTTTAGTTTGTCACTCCATCTTTTAAACTGTGCGATCTATTTGAAATGTTTTAATTTTTGTTAAGGCTTCTGCTTCTGTGAGATTTTTTAAAATGATTATGCTTTAAAGTAAAGCACTTTTCTTGTATAAAAGGTGCTCCATGAATTAAGTTTTATTGTTATTACTGTATAACAGTTGTTGTCAGCGATGTGTAGGTTTCTACATAGCATATCAGTATATCAGTTTTTTAAGGTTAAAATAGCAGAAACTAAAGGTTGATACAGGATTATTAAACTGGACATTTTACATTTTTCCTATGGATCCCTTCACCCTTCATTACAAATACCAACAACCCCACAATACCCAACAACATTACATCTAACACTGCTTCTACAGTAAACATTGTCACATTACTGTCATGGTAACTACTTCTATTGCTGCTTTTCTCATAACTATTAGTACAACTACAACTTCCTGCTATCCGTCCTGCTGCCACTGTTTGTTCCATTAAAACATAATCAACACAATCTCTCGCTAGAATTTGCACAGTGACATATAAGTAAACATTCTTTCACTTCCTCTGTTTTGCATGCAAATGAAGCCCATACTTGTAAACGCACCTGGGTGTTTCAGCAGCAGCCCCTCCTCTCAGCACAGTAAGGTGAGACACTCAGAGCTCAGACCGCTACGTTTCATTTGGTTTGTTTTTCCTGACAGCAATATGCCTCTTTGCTTTTGTTTGGCTTTGTTTTCTGTCGGGGGAATCTCTATGAAATAACCTTGACATCTCACGGTGTTTACAAGCTCGGTGTGCTACCTGTAACGCACCACAAACAATGGAGATGGAAATGAAAGAAACAGCTCCTCAGCCAGCGTGTCATAAAGCCACAGACAGGTGAGCTTTCCTTTAATGCTGTCTTTTATTTACTGGCTTTACTCTACATTTTAATTCCACTGCGTCAACTGTTATTGTGGTGGAAAGCCACCATTGTTTACACCTGAGCAGCTTCAGTATTTCCTCAGACAGCTGTTCAATGGATCCTCATTGCTTCCTACTGCACTGCCTATCATTCACACAAATTCTATGTGTAACCTGAAACTTCAAATATCCAAAATTGAGGTAGATGACATCAGATGTGACTTCAGATACAGTTTCTGAGTGTATTTCTAATCTGGATCCCTACTTCTTGCCTCTAATTTCAGTAAAGTAATTTAATACGTAGTGGTTCGGCTCGGTCATCTGATCTCCTAGCCACAGAAACTTTACACAGGGGCGGCCGCTGCAGTGTCTGTCATCGTTGAATAGGAAATACAACAAAAGGCTGGGGAGGGAAGTGACCCTGCTGTCAGCTTTTTCTATACACTGTTGATTTTGCTCAGGTGTACTGATCCTGGCCCGTCTTGTTTTGCCCCTACAGGGTGGATCCGTACGGCTTTGAGAGGCCTCGGGACTTTGACTCCTACGTGGACATGATGGATGAGTACGTGGCTGTACTCAACAGAAGGTCCCTGAGGTGGACCCAGCTCCTCCAGGAAAAACCTCAGGTGGAGAAGAATGTGACAGGTAAAAGAAACACACACACCGAGACACAAACACACACACACACACACACACACACACTGAAGCATGCACTGTCACTGTCCTCTGTGGTTATGTGACATCATTCCCGCATCTTTCTGTTTTGGAAGTGAAGAGGTTTGTGCGTAAAGGTGTTCCCAATGAGCACCGGGCTAGAATCTGGATGGCAGCTAGTGGAGCCCAGGAACAACTGGACCAGAACCCGGGTTACTACAACGCTCTGCTGACCTCAGAGCACGACCCCAAGCTGGAGGAGACCATTGAGACAGGTGCAAGGAGCTGAACCTGCACACACTTTCCCTCCGGATTGATAAAAATGATAACTTCGTACATACATGTATGAAGGTACAAGTGTCACTTCAAAGTAAGAGTCCTGTGGTGTTCTTCCAGACATGCCTCGGACCTTTCCTGACAATGTGCTCTTCCAGAGGAAAGCAGAGCCGTGCCTGCAGAGGGCCCTGTTCAACGTGCTGCTGGCTTACGGACACCATAACAAGGCAGTGGGGTACTGTCAGGTAAACTATCTGGTAACAGTGTTAGAGACAGAGAGAGTGTTGACTCTCCTCCCATTTTAATTAATGACTGTTTACATAAAAACAGGACGATCTAGTTCACTGTACACTTCATATCTTGGATTTTCCGGAAAAACGTCTTCAAACATTTATGTGTTATATTTACTCACAGCTGCTCTCGGCTTTTTAAACAGCAAGTGATATCTTCACTTATCTCAAAACTATACTTTTCATTTCAAGTCTCAGAGTTTCATATTGTGATGTCACTATAGCAACGGAGTGAATTCAAAATTTTGTTTTAAAACCCCTTAATATGCGGAGCAATATTTTGAGATTTACTGTATAAAACCTTACAGCTTTAATCTTTTGTCTGGATTTTTCCAGGGCATGAACTTCATTGCAGGTTACCTCATCATCATCACTAAAGATGAAGAGCAATCATTCTGGCTCATGGATGCTTTGTTGGGCAGAATACTCCCAGGTAGGCTATGTTTGGTAAATGTAAAAGTAGTGGACCCAGTTTAGAGCCTTGCAGTACTCCATGTGATACAGATGGGAAATTCAGTGCACAGAGACAAATAAACATTCATCTGAGAAAGAGGATCAAAACCAAAATACAATCGCACCTGGGAGCTCTACTAACAGATAGACAGAAATGAGCCTGTCTAATTGCTGGATGTTACAGACTACTACAGCCCGGCCATGCTCGGGCTGAAGACTGACCAGATGGTTCTCGGGGAGTTGGTGAAGGCCAAAGCCCCAGCAGTAGGTCAACTGATGGCTCAGTATCTGGGCATATGGACCCTTGTGGTGTCACGCTGGTTCATCTGTCTCTACATTGACATCCTCCCCATTGAGGTGAGGAAGCATAAGGGTTTGTAGTAGGGAGGTGTTAAATCTATCCTGACGCTGGAAAATGTGTTTTTATAAGAATCTGTCTCATTTCCTACTCTTATCAGACAGTTCTGCGTATCTGGGACTGTATTTTCTACGAGGGCTCCAAGGTGCTCTTCCGTGTCGCTCTGACCCTCATTCTGCAGCATCAGACCGTGATTCTGCAAGCTCGCTCTCTGGGTGATGTGTGTGACTGCTTCAAGCAAATCACTCGTGGAGATTTCACTCTGGATTGCCACACCTTCATGCAGGTGCGATGAAAAATAAGACAGAAATTCAAGAAATGGACCCTGGTGGTGGTTACATGAGCCAGGTTTAGACTGGAATGCTTCACAGTAAACAATCACAGAGAAGGGATCAAGTCAAATACTGCTTCAAGCTCTTCAGTTGTAGCCTGTGGGTCTCTCCTTTAAATGAGAACCACACCAAAACACACAGGGGATCATTCAGAACACATAGCATCAGATGTAACATGTTTTCTCCATGCCTGCTACAAGTCTACCAGTATTATGGTCTGACAAACATCATCTTCTAGCTCACAGAACCTTTTCCATGCCTGTTCTGCGTTGTTGCATTCATGTTCTGGCTCATGGGCTTGTTCTCCTCCTTCATTGCTGAGCTACTACAGTACTTCTACCTGTGCTGCACCACTGCCACCTACTGTCACTACGTGGTATTGCACAAAGCAGCTGCTCTCATCCATTTGTAGAAGACACTGACAATGTTTCAGGCAAATGCTGCTTTTATTAATCAACACATCGGAAAATCTGACAGGTCTAACTTGTGGTTGATGAGATATCTAAAAATGCAGTCAAACATGAAAAGTGAGTTATCTTCATGTACATCTGTTGTGAACACATCTGACAAATCTCTTTTACAGAAAATCTTTGCAGACCCTGGGAGTTTGTCTATGGCAACGATTGACAAACTGAGGGAGAGGTGCAGACAGGAAATCATTGAGGATGAACACGTACTGCCGTAAGGTTATGGGCTCACATTCTTTCCACACAATGCTGTATTTCAGTTCTCATGCACGATTACAAAGTAACACTGGGCCATCAAGAATACAAGAAATGTAACTGTAACATTGTGGCTTTAATGATACTGTGGCTCTACTTGCTCCAAACACATTCCTGAATAGTGGATGGTATATTTGACAGTCTGATCCAGTGGACTAACCATCTAAACATGGAGTTTAAAGTGAGCATTTCTCTCCATTAGTGAGATTAGATTGTGTATTTAATGTAAATCACAACTGTAAGTATTTTTAAACGCTTTTGTCTGGCTTGCACTTTGCCACAAAAGTATAAAGTAATGGTTTGTTATGGGAATAATTGTTTTTGAGTTTCATTTCTGCTGTATTGCCATCACTGGATTTAATGTCTCTTTCGTTAGAATATAAATCAGATCACTGCTCTAACCTTTTGTTGCTTCATCATTGTTAACTAGTTCCCGTTTTTTCTTTTGGGATTACAACACTACATTCAGATTTTAGTAGTTAACAATGTCACAACATCTTATTGTTACCATGCAGCTTTTTTATTTTAAAAGGACCCATTTCTTTCCGGTTCAGACCAAACGTTTGTCAAAGTGTGACAATTGCGTAGAAACAATAACTATACAAGCAACCGACTCTATTAACGCTATAACTCATTTGCTGTGTTGTCTGTGCTACTTCAAAGTTTGTCGCTTATGTGTAGAGGCTCAGAAATATTTGAACATCTAACCAAGCTTACCTGATGCGTCTTCACAAGAGAAATAGTTTGTGAATATTTGGCTGTTTGCGTCCATGACAGTGCATCTTTCGGTGAACCTCATGTTGTTCAATCAACAAGACAGCAGCAAGCAAAGCGCCGGTGCTCACACGGCGCTGCTGCTCCATTTTAGATTGTTTGTGATTTTGTCCGGGCGAGTAAAGACAGAAGCTTTATCCAGGTAAAGACGTCACTTCCTGCTCCAATCTAACCAATCGCTTAACAGTTTGCAAGCGCGTGGCGTTTGTTTACAAACTTTGGCCAGCCGGTAAATGTTCAATCAAGGAAAGCAACGGAACCACAGGCTTGAATGAATGCAAAAAAAACTCACAGCCTCGTTCTTTTACATTTATTGACTTTTCCTTTAGAAAACAGCTCAAATATTCCATTAAAACCATAACAAATCACGAAACAGTAATTAATGAGAAACACAACATTTTACTTTTTCTGTCACATCAAACAAAGCAGATCTATGGTAGTAACAGTACAGGAAGGCTATGAGAGACATGATGACCATGCCTCTAACATGGCAGCAGAGAGAGAGACCGTGTCAGTGGGTGAGTGAGGGACGACCCCCTGCGGTGTCGGCTTGAATTCTGTCCCATCCATGTCACAGCTGGGAAGGCACTGATGAACACTGGGCCGGGGCGTTTTGGCCGTTTGGAGCGGTTAAATTTGGCTTTTTGTCTCGGGACTTCAGTGCAAACTCTTTCCCTTCAGTTAGCAAACATACTTGGTGAGCTCCTATTAGAGGCAAAACAACAAAAACCACCCGGTGAGCTGTAAGAAACCTAAACGTATCATGAGCTCACTGATTGCAGCGACGTCCTGAGCGTCTCCATCCACCTCAGCCAACACCTAACCTGTTTCAGTTTCCTTTAGCCACTCCTCTTGTGCGTATGTATGTATGTATGTATGCATGTATGTATGTATGTATGTATGTATGTATGTATGTATGTATGTATGTATGTATGTATGTATGTGTGTATGTGTGTATGTGTGTATGTGTGTACAATTTACCAGCTGAATCTAATGAGTGACAACATGTAAGTGAAGTCTTCACCCATCTTATTAGCGGTAAATGTGCTGTGGAGCAGTCGTGGTAACAGCGCCCTCTGCCAAACTTCCCCAGATATAGATGGAGTTGTATTGTAAAATGTCGAGGGTCTTTGCCATCTGAAGTGGAGCCAATTATTTTCCCTTTACAGTAACAAACAGCTTATGAATGGCAAGACAACTAAAACAGCTACCAAAAATAACAAAACAAAGCTACAGTAGCTACTCTTCAACAGACAATTCATCCCAATTCCTTTCCCAAAAATCATAAATAGTACATTAGTACATACAGTCTGAGGCCTGCATGGTGCAAAGCAACTCAACATAGTGGAACACCTGACGTGTGACCTAATGGCTCATATGACCAACTTCCTTCCATTCCTTCTTTCTGTGGTACCAGCCAAGAGTTCTTCCCTCATTCCATTACAATCTCATCACTCCCTTTTTCTACAAAACACAGAGTCGCGTCAGAAAGCACATAGACCTCCAACAGAACCAACTAAGTGATATGGACCTGTTCTAGGGTCGATGAAGGAAGAAGGTGCACAACACAGAAGGGCCGGGAGCAGAAGGACGATGGGACTGGAGGGGAATGAGTTGGCATGGGGGCGGGGGGGAGGGGGCGGGTAGTGTGTTACTTCTGATAAAACCGTGGTTAATAGCAAGGGTGGGATAGCGCCGGCGTCATGCGAGAGACGAGCCACCTCAGATGGTCTGGTAGCCAGCGTGGCTCCTCTTCCTGCCGATGAGGTAAGCCATGAGCACGATGAGGACGAGACCGGCCAAAGCTGCCCCGACTATGATCGGGATCAACATGTCGTCCTCATCCAGCTGGCATTCCTCGGCTGAGACAGAGAGAGCGACAGCGTGTTATCACAATCTCCTAGGCGGTGACAACGTCCTATTCCATCTCAAAACAAAACTCTATACCTTCTCCGAAGTCATCTCCAGTGGCACCAAAGGGTTGCACCTGCAGCTGGAAGGTGTTGATGGTGAGGCTCGGGTCCACGTTCAGAGTTTGCTCCTCGCGGCACATGTAGGAGCGCCCCAGGGTGCCCCGCAGGTAGTCCAGGTTGTTGTTGTGGGCTGCAAAGGGCTCTGGGGCAAAACACAGAGAATAACAAAGGGAGGAGTGAGAGGAAGGGAATGTTGTTCGGTGTTGAATGTGAAGCAGCAGAAATAAAGATGAGAATGAAAGATGGAAGAAGCTCTAAGCAGTAAAGATGAATGGAGCACAGGCATCATCGGTGATCCTTGGCTCCAGGTTCCCAGCAGACGTTAGAGTGGACTCACCTTTCATGTCCGGCTTCTCTGCAGACAGGAACAGTCCACCCAGGTGATACTTCAGGGATGTGACATTCTGGAGAAAACAATAACACCTCAATCAAGCAAGCAGTCCACTTCAGAGTGTTGCTGCCATCTAGAGGCTGTCTCAGTAAATACAGCATGAAGCTCCAAAAGCCTGCTAAACACTCAGGAGGCAGCTTAGGTTAGCAAAAACAGTTGGAAATGAGAGACGGCAGATGCAGCGGCTTACCAAGGCGAAGAGAAAGGTGAGGTTGAGTTTGTCCCCGCCTCCTGTGATCACCAGGGTGGCACTGTCGCCCCCACACAATCCAGTGCTATTGGTTATGTTGGGCTGGATGTTCATTACATCATGCACGGTCTGAAAATGCACAACAGGACAGTCAGGGTCTCCAGTCAACACTTAGGAATCACAGATGGTACAGATTACATATTGGCAATGAGGATCACCACATTTACTGCGGTCGTTTCTGCTGAGTTCAGAAAAGGTAAATGCCTGAGCTAGAGGATCGTCTTGTTCCACTCCTTTAGCTCCAGGTTTTGAATTGTAAACATACCTGAAATGACTGAGCAGGTACAAAATATTCAAGGCGTTGGCTGGTGCTGGTGTGTGTGTGTGTGTGTGTGTGTGTGTGTGTGTGTGTGTGTGTGTGTGTGTGTGTGTGTGTGTGTGTGTGTGTGTGTGTGTGTGTGTGTGTGTGTGTGTGTGTGTGTACCTTATTCTGTGAGACAGAGCTGTAGGAGATGTTGAGCTGGAGGCCCATTTGTGCCAGTAGACAGACGGTTCCGTTGCTGGTCTTGATGGAGTAGGTCCCTCTCTCTGGCCTGCCTGGGTCACTTGGCAGTGGAGCAACAGAGGCAAAGCTCTGATGCAGGACAGCAGCTGAGCAGACAGCAGAGCAGGAGTTCAGTCAATAAGAGAATCAGTTGAGTGTTTGTTGTGCCTTAACAGAGGGAAAGGTGCCCGTTGCTCTCTGACAGAGGGCAGACAGTATATATCAGTGTGTGAGTGCAGGGGTCGGCCTCTCTCCCAAAGCTCTACAGCCTGGACTCACAGGCCGGTGTGACCTTTGTAGCCTCAGGATCACACAGTGCCTTCTCTTCATTTCAATAGGTCAGGAAATAAAACATGACCACAGCACCGTCACACCGTCTACTACTAACTTAAACAGGCCAGTCCAACATTCCAGTCATACACTGTATATCCATGGAACATTACTGTATAAATGTATGATATGATGAGTGTTTACGTGAAATTTAACCCTAAACCTTTATGTTTATTAAATTTACGACGGTACAGGGACAGACTGGCGGAGGTCCCGGGTTCAGCGGAGGTCCCGGGTTCACCAGAGGACCCCCCCGTCCGGTCCCTGACCTGGGACAGAAACGGAGGAGCCGCTCTGGGATCACTGCTTGCATCATCAGCAGTCCTCCATGTTTGTTTAGTCAGACAGAAGCAGAGTTTCAAACGAAATGACGCCAACTTGATCCAAAACAAGGAGCCGAGGCAGATGACGTAGTTAAACTCACGCGACGAACCACATCACGTCCGCGTTTATAACTACTATAAAATATATATTACAGAAATACAACGATTTATAAACAAAACAGCAACCATCCGTGTGTCTGGCTGATTTTAAACGACATTGCATTAAAGATGTAGCGATGTAGTTGGATGTATTGTAGCGTTTGCGGTGTATGGTCGCTACAGTTATATGTTAGTAGCGTCACTGAGTTATATGTGAGTAATGTCGTTTGTAGGACATTTTAGCAGGAAGATCTTGCACATGTATCTGTAGTTATCTCTGTTAACACTCAACTACCCAAACAACCGCAGTTAGCCGGTTAGCCGCACTTACCCCAAACTAGCAGAAACATCCCTCCGTGGAACCATGACTGGACCCCAGCGAGCTGCGTCATGGTTCTCCGCTTTCCGTCCGAATGCTTAGGCGCAAAAACAAAATCTATATACAACAAACAACACAAAACAACACCCAGGACGGAGCTAAGTAGCAAGGCTGGGAATGTTGTGCTAAGCTAATGTTAACAAACAGCGGGCAGAGAAGTGAAGCTACAGCGCGCGGGTCCAGCTAACGGGAGAGTTACAACTTCTCTCTTTGTTTCTTGCGTTAAATGCGCTGCCTACGCGATGATTTAACACTTTAGCAGCGACACCACGGCACAGAGTGACATCAGGGTCATGTGACAGGCTGTTTAAAGAGTCGCCCCTTGTAGGTCACGTGGTATAGCTTCGTCATCAAGCTACAGCTACAGCTACAGCTACACCACCAAACCGTGTCCCAACGAGCTAAACGTGCTCCTAAGTTATCAAACAGTTCAGCCTGCGTGTCAGGTTTGATGAGATAAGTGTAGTGTCAGAATCCCCCCAAAATGAAGAAGAAGAAGAAGAAGAACAACAACAACAACACTTTATTCGTCACAACCCTTCAAAAATTCAGTTTCAAACACAATTCATTTACAATACTTACTTGCAGTTTCACACAATGCAATCTTCTAAATACTGTTACATGTACTCAGTATACACTGTTTCTCTCATGATTGTTGTGTCTGATTGTATCTGTTGTACACACAACGACAAAGTAGCTCCGATAAATTCATCAGAGAAGTTAAGGTGGCAAATATTTGTATTTCGTCTCTACTCAGATGTTACTGTTTCATCGCCAGTGATGTTTGTTTAACAGGATTGAAAAATCACTAACCCTAACCCAACCCCAGGGCCTCAGGCAGGAGTTTAATACACAAACATCACATGATCGGTATATGGGTATATATATATAGCTGCGAAAAGAGAGTTGATGAAATGTAAAAATGAATAAATAAATGACTTCAAAGCTGCACTGTGGTGCTCCTAAGGTTGGGTGTTGTTGCTTAATTGGAGGTCCCAAAGGTCAGGCTGCCACCCTCCTCAGTCAGATGGCTCTGAGCATTTCATGTATTTGTGTCAAAATGCCTTCTCTCGTCTGTGTAAGGTGGTTTTCACCTCCTCTGCACTCTGCTGTCTTAATGTAACACCCCCGCACCCCCTATATGCACACATACACACACACACACTTCAATCATCTGCTGGCTGTTTCATTAGTTTCCTCTCATAGTGGTGTGAGGAGGCAGCCTGCCACGGACTTTAAGGCTAGACCTCCCCAGATAACCTGCAGAGCCTTGTGCTGAAGTTACAACCCTCCTGCATCACACACACGCACACACAGACACACACACACACCCTTTGATCTGTTGAACACACAGTTTGTTCAGATAGGCTGTGTCTGGTTACAAATGTCAAATCAATCTCTGACACTCTTCATGAGTCATTGGTTGGCTGTTGAGCAACACAAACAACATTTTGTAACTTGTGATCGGTAAAATTGGATTTTTACCGTCTGATAATCTTGAGAATCACATTTATACAATTCACCATTTCTTCAATGACATGTCTGTGGATTTGTCAGTTTGTATCGATAAAAGATACAGTAGAACTTTAAGGCCTAACTTGAGGGAATGTTGAAGAGCTGTACAATATGACAAAAACCTAAATAACATTATCATCTAAATGTTATTGTTACTTAATGACTCTATTTTTCAATTAGGAAGCATATAAATCTTGTTTGCCTGACCTGAATTGTTCTTTGCCTCTCTGTCTCAGTACAGGATAATGTGCAACTCATCTTATCACCCTTTCCTTACAGCTATAAATGTGTGTATGAAACGCCAGCTGTCTGATTGACTTGAGTGTCAAAATGCTGAATTAAACTTACTTTACAACTTATTTAACAGAAATTGCCACCACAGTGTTGTGCTGGGGCAAGGGTCGGGGCCATGGCTGGGTCGGTCTGCCAGGGTGACTATCAGGTCAGCTGTTTGAGCTGTGGCTGGGACTCTCCTAATGGTCCAAGGTCCACAGACTCAGCAGAGGAGAATGGAGTCAGATGTCAGCAGCAACTGAGCTTTTACCAGGAGACATGATGTGCCTGTGCATTAACTGTTTACAGTGCAGACACTTATGGATGATGTGAATTTCATCTTATCAAGCCATCTCACCTCCAAAGCTGGGACTTTAACTTTGAAATCATAGTAATAGTGCTGGTGTGTAGTCAGACTTGTCTTGAAATCAAATATATAAGTCATTGTCTGAATTTAGTTTTTGTATCCCGTTATCTGTTAATACCTTATTTTCAAAAACGGACACTGTCACTTCTGTATCCTTGCGGTAACTTTGCACCTTATTATGAAAAGCGGATGTACTTACCTGTGTATCCTTTCGCTACCTTTGCCAAATGCCGTTCCAATGCATAGAATACGCGTCCGCTTTGTGAACCGCCCTCTTCTCAGTTTTAACCAATCACAGATCAGTCAAGGGGGCGCGAACTCTACGTCATTTCCGCCTTGTTTGTTGTTCGTGAGAAACCCCGCGATCACTACTTGCAGAAAGCTTCCTTCAGGTCTGTATCATGCATTAGTAACACCTTTATTTAGCGAGCTTTTCTCCTGTTGCGCATATTTTGATTGAGGCTAAAACACGTAGGGAAGTAAATAACGGGTTGCAACGCGATATGCTACCAAATCGCTAATTAGTATGATTTCACTTGGTCTGATTGATGAAGCGTGACTGTTTGAGCTTTTGTCCCATAACACAAACAACAACAACAACGAGCCTTAATGTGATGACATTGGACCTACATTAGATCCAAATCGATGGCGTTATTTTGTCATGCGAGGCTCACAGGTCAAATGTCATTTTTCTTTACATTCCCCCACGTTTCACTCCACCCGCATGCATTCAAATGAATGAAACGCCTCATTGCTTGCTTCATCAGGTGCATTAAACCATGAAGCAGCTGCCAGCCGACACAGTGCGCCTGCTGTCCAGCTCTCAGGTCGTCACCTCTGTGGTCAATGTGGTGAAAGAGTTGGTGGAAAACTCCTTAGATGCTGGAGCTTCAAGCATCGACGTCAAACTGGTAAAGTATTTGAATTACATGTCAAAGTTTGGAATTTATTTGATCAGTAATATTCACTTCTGCACTTTCCTTTCCCACTTTGCAGGAGAACTACGGCCTTGACCGGATAGAAGTGCGAGACAACGGCCACGGAGTCAAAGCTGCAGACACTCCCTTCATGGCTGTGAGACACTTTACCTCAAAGATCTGCAGCCACGACGACCTGGAGAGGCTGGAGACGTACGGCTTCCGGGGAGAAGCGTTGGGCTCTGTCTGCGCCGTGGCTGAGGTAAGAAATAAAGTCGTTCATTGCACAGAAGGTGGGTTACTAAGCGACGGTCAGCTCAGCTTCATACAGTCCTACTCTTCCTTTAAACGCCTCTCTTAGAGTGCTGATGTGACTTTTGTATTCTTTTCCTGAAGGTTGCTGTCACCACAAAGACAGAGGAGGATGATGTCAGCACCCAGTACACACTGGACTGCACAGGGACCATCGTCTCTCAGAAGCCGTCTCATTTGGGTCGAGGCAAGTGGCTGTTCATTGATGAAGTGATCGCCGTCATCCTAAAACAAACGGCCCCAGTCAGCAGCAAACTGACAGCTTTGTGTTTTCCAGGCACCACAGTGAACGTGCTGAAGCTTTTTAAGAATCTCCCGGTGAGAAGGCAGTACTACTCCTCCACCAAGAAGTGTAAGGAGGAGGTGAAGAAGGTGCAGGACGTCCTCGTAGCCTACGCCATCATAAAGCCTGACCTGCGGCTCACACTCACTCACAACAAGGTAAGCTGGTTGTCACTGTTATTGTCTTAGAAATCTGTTCTTAAAAAGACTTTCCATCTCATTTCACACTGTATGTATGAAAGCAACCACAAGGTGTCCTCACTTGTCTTCAGATGAGCAGAGGGAGCTCAGTTACTGTTGACATGTCTTTAGTGTGTAGAGGATCGTGTTGCATTTGTGGCAAAGTTCAGTGATAGAATTGTTTTTTAAAATCTATTTGCTACAAACAACAGGAACCAGATTTAGATCGAAAACAAAACAGTGTTAAGTAAAATGTAATGCACTGTTAGAATCCTGATTGGATTGGTTTCCTGCCTATAGAGAACATTATAACTGAAGATGGATCACACAACATGAGATTGAGCCTGAACAGGAGCTCATATAATGTTTGACTGAGACATTCTTTAATGTCCAAAACTCATCTTAACACACTTAAAGTTGTCTGCCCATTAGAACCGGGATGGAACCTCAGCAGCACCAAAGCAAACCACTGTATTTCCATGTAATGTCCTATTTGTTAAGAATGAAACAACAGCTCTTATAATTCATTTTCTTCAGTTATTATCATCTTCAAACTGACGAGAAGGCAGAGCGTCCCTGTAATTCTGACTCCCACCCCCTCAATGATGTGAAATGTTAAAGGTTATTGATGAGCTCGTGATCATGACCCTGAGTAGTAATCACAGCGCCACCATCAGGCCGCCTGTCCCCAGTGTTGATGGGTTCTTCCCTGGACGGCGTCCCAGCCTGTCCACCAGTAGGAGGCAGGCACACGACCAAAATATCACTTTTATGGAAATCCATTCTGAACGTGTCATGGGGCGGATGATGAGGACGATGCCCCCATTTTGTTGCGATCAGCACTGGCCTGGCCCTATCGTGTATCTCGAACTCTGCTCTTCGGCCCGTGTCACGTTTCACAGCTTCTTCAGGAACTGTTTACAGGAGTGATCCGTCCACATGTGCCAAATAGCAGATTTCATAGCTGAGACATGCCCGGCTGCAGAGTGCATGCCCTCAGAAATCAACACTCAGAAGATATACTCCCTGCTGCACACACAAACTGCACGCCCGGCCCACGGCTGGCAGCATTCCAGACCTTACAAGTGTTTTGGGATGATTTGGAAGCTTTAACATGACTTGGAGTCGGCGCTATTGTATTATGTGCTTCCAAACTCTGCCTTTCTAATTGTACCGCAGTTATTCCCTCTTGATTAAATGTGTGTGTGTGTGTGTGTGTGTGTGTGTGTGTGTGTGTGTGTGTGTGTGTGTGTGTGTGTGTGTGTGTGTGTGTGTGTGTGTGTGTGTGTGTGTGTGTGTGTGTGTGTGTGTGTGTGTGTGTGTGTGTGTGTGGAGATGAGACAGACTGTAAAGAGACAAAGATGAGGAAGAGGCAGAGACAGTGTGTTGCCTTTACCTGATGAAGGCTCCATGACACTCTGTCCTCTGGTTCCAGGTGGCGTTCTGGCAGAAAGCAAAGGTTCCCGATCACAGAAGCGCCCTCATGGCCACCCTGGGGTCCGGCGCTGTTGCAAACCTGATCCCCTGCCACCATCGCCAGGAGCAACCAGAGGTTAGCTGAAAGGAAAAATGCAAGAGATGAGAGAAAAAAAATGGAAAAGTCCTTTAGGCGTTTCGCAAGTGAATATCTGCAGGTTTCCAACGGTTACCAGAGTCTGACAGGCTGTGGGTTAGAATCCAGTCAGCACCAGATCTGTGTTTGTTTAGGTTCAGGAGTAAAGGAGTTACATCTTTACACACACACACACTCAAAGTTAAGACTTCACCCCTTCAAATTCCATCCATCAATCACTGGTGGCCCAAATCCCTTCACATTATAGAAGCCACGAAGGTGATGTCATTTAAATGGGTCAAAGTTCAGATCTCATTTGACTGCACAGGTTTGGGTTTCACATTCACGTTACTTTTACCGTTCCACCTGGACTATTACTCAGCTGGATACAGTTACGTTGAACTTTTATAAGAAATGATGCAGAGAGTGTGGAGAGACGGCTTCCCACGTGTCACACACACACACACACACACACACACGCACCTCCTGCACTCCTCCATACTGCTCCAGCTTTTGTCTTGATTTAAGTGAACTATTGCGACAAGCATTTGCTCCGACAACAGAACTCCAATTATCTCTTTGTCTCTCTGCCGCTCACAAAGTTAAACTAACTAACATTATCTGTTGTCATAGCGCCACCATCCATCCGGTTCATTGTTGTTGTGAGGTCACATGTCCACCAAGTTTGTTTACAGTCGCCTCAAGTCAAAGTTTTTGTGACAATTGACCCAAAATTGAAACAGGAGATACAAAAACCTACGTCTACTACCGGGGATTGTTTTGTGAGTGATTTAGATATTTGATCTACATGACACGGCTTTCTACACGCATGTTCCTGTTGGCCAAGCTCTCATAACCTCGTGAACTAATAATATAACTAACAATAACTAATAATCGTGAACACTTGGTCTCAGGCCAGTAAACGTGGTCAGCTGGTGGACGGGCCGCTCTGCCCGTGCCCTTCTCTCTCTCTGGTGATTTCAGCTTTACCGTGCTCACTGAGTGTATCTGTGCTGTGGTTCATACCTGCTGTCAGACTCCCAGCTAATCTGCTCTGACAGATATGAAGCCAGAACCCTTTTAACCTCCTTTCTAACACATTTTCCTCTTTGTTGTTATTATTTGGTGCCCGGTTATGAGGCTGACCTTTCACCTTTCTCGCCTCCTCTTTTCGTCCCCCAAGACCAAAGCTCTTGGATCACAGAAACCAGGCTGACGACCTCGTCGGGGCCTCACCGAGGGGCGTGGGCGTACGCGTACGTGACGCTGGTTTTTGGCAGCGGGTCGACACGAAGCCGTGGCCTTTCGGGGTCAAAGGTGGCGCTCGTGCTCTCATAAAGTGACCCTAATGAGCAGAGGTAGAGGGAAGCACATGTGCCCCGACCTGAGAAAGCAGCGCAGCGCGTTTATGAACTTCATTGGCGTGCGTCTGTGGTAATAATGAGCCTCGGGGCCGCGTGGAAAAACCTGCGACCCATTCACCCTCATTACATTACGATCTGTACAACATTAACAGCTTTCCATTCTTTCTTACAAGCTGACATTCTGATGACGAAATTGGAATTGCAGTCGTTCAGTTTTACGCCGACTAAACAGTTTCTGCTTCAGGTGGAATTCGAGGAGAACGGCCATCACGCACGTCTCACTTTGGTTTGGTTTTACAATTCAATGAATCTTTATTTTCACAAGACAAAGTTGCGAAGAGTTGAAAGGAGCAGATTTGTGTGTGGATGAACCTCGGTGACGTCGTGGCAGCGTACAGTAAAGCAGATCCAGACTTTACGGCCTCATCAGCTATGTCACTCGCCGCTTCAAAACAACGCCTTGACTGATCTGTAGCAGTAAAATGTATGTAACGTAAAACCCCGTTGTCCAGGTTTTCGAGAGCAGTAATTAAAGTTTCAGATAAAAGTCTGGCCCGGTGGCTCGATGCCAGCCCACCGCTGTGCCGCTGTTAATTTGAAATTCTTTACCAAGGCGTGCTGAGTGTTAGAACAGGCTCTCATTTCAGGACCTCTGCTCTTCACCTCCGTCCTTCCTTCATCACTGAACATGTGACATGATGATGATGATGATGGCCCTGTGCTCATCTCCTTTACATCTCCTAATAATTCTTTTCTTTTGTTGTTTTAGATTTTATTGGACGGCTTTCTTCCTAAACCTGGAGCTGATCTCTCCTCTACAAGCTCCACCAGCCACGACAAAACATTTATATTTATCAATGACCGGCCTGTCCAGCACAAAGACATCATGAAGGTAAAGGCTTCAGGATGAGTCGGTTTACAGTTCAGCTTCTGTGTCGTCTCATTCTGTCCTCTCTGTCTCTCTTCCTGTCTTTGTTGTGCCTGGATGCTGTGATCGCTCATCAGTTGTTGCGTCAGCACTACAGCGCTCAGTACCCAGACGACTCCGCCCGAAACCGCTACCCCAATGCCATGCTGAAGATGGTGGTGTCACCCTCCTCTGTGGACGTCAACCTGACACCAGACAAGACCCAAGTCCTTCTTCATGACAAGGTAGGATGTGAACATGAGTGTGTGTCCAACAAGCTGAAGCATCACATTATAACACATAATATAAACCTATGGAACAATGAACTACATGTGTTGTGTGTGTGTGATTACATGCTTGAATAATAATAACTGACTCTCAGAAGAAACTCGACACAATAGACACACCTTCAAATAACCACCGTCTCAAAAATACAGGCTGACAACCTGCACTGAGGAAGATACACAATATTGATTACTTCTCATCCTCCCACGTCTCTACTGTACAGAGTATTGGATAGTATGGAAACTTGAAATGTCCAACAGGTAACAGATTCTTTCAGTAGCTGTCAGATGACATCATATCTTGTCCTCCATGATCCAGGAGGCTGTGCTGACGGCAGTGGAGGCTTTGTTGGTTTCCCTCTATGGCTATCGGCCAACTAAGGAGCCCGCAACTGGGACTCAGCTCGGCCAGGATGCATCTCCTTTGCCCCCTAATCCTGCTGAGCCACCATCGGACCAAGTGAGGGACGACGGCCTTGCTGACCACAGGGGCAGCAACCCCAGAGCTTCAACTGAACACGGAGACGCAGCGCAAAGCACCGAGGTGTCGCCGCACCACCTGACCACAAACAGCAGCTCGTCCTCCTCTATCGCAGAGGACTGGATCGTCAACCACATCCCAGGTGGAGCCGAGTCAAGCTTCTCCCTCTTTGCTGATGAAATGACCCAGAGCTCCCTAACAACAGAGACGCACCCAGCAAACAAGTCACATGAGAGACTTGTTGACCATGCAGAGCTAAGCGCAGACAAAGACCAGTTAACGGCTGAGAGCTGGAGCAAGGGAACGGCTTTTAGAGACCCGGCATCAGGAGAACCCCTGCAGCCGGTGAAACTCCATCAGCCGGGCCGCAGTGACCTCCACACAGACGAGGTCAAAGCTCAGAGCAGCTCCAATAAAAAGACCTTCAATGTCATCACAGAGAAGCGAGCGGGGCTGACGGCCTACGACCTGATCAACAACCGCGTCATGAGGGCACCGCTGTCTCCTGTCGCCCTGTTCGAGAAGGAGGCCAGAGCCCAGGTCCTGAGGGAGAATCCCACAGCCAGCCTGCAGGATATCAGCATCGTGCTTCACGAGCGCTGGAAAACTCTGAGGGAGGAAGACCGTAAGAAGTGAGTTTCCAGACCTTCACCTTTCCTAGCAGTTGTTTCCATTTCTTGTTATTTGCAAGGCTGAGAGACAGAGGGAGAGCGAGAGGGAGGGAGGGAGGGACAGAGGGAAGGAGTCTGACCTGACGTTTGCACGTGTAGAGCATCGCCTGGAAATGTTGTTGATTGGGGCTGTGTTTCTGTTTTCCAGACAACTGTGACTAACTGGGTTTCCGCAGTAAAACAGGTGTGACGCCTGATGAGATGTCCTCCCTGATTTGAGGCAAAGTGTCCGTCCAGACACACAAATCACAATTCAATATAAGCTCAACGTTAAGGTCATAAATTAAACTTTGAGACGGCCTGAACTTCTTTATATTTCTGGTCTAGACACGGGGCAGCACTGACGGTCAAAGCGGTCTTAAATAAGTGGAAGATTGAATTGTAGTCGAGTGTCACGATGGGATGGTTAGGGACCTTAGCCATCGTTCAATATCTGGACATTCTAACTTCTTGTTTCCAGGTTTTGTGTTTGACCTTTGCTCCCCTCAGAGTCCAAGGATCATGAAGGTAAGAGGGAGGATGGATGGAAGTCAAAGAGATGAATGTGCTCCTCTGGTGTGTCCTCTGTCCTCTGGTGTCCTCAGAGTGTGTAAGACCAGAGAACACAACATATGAACCGTCCAGAGAGCAGAGCGCCATGCACACTGCCTCCTAACTCATATAGCAAATAGAGATCTGAGCCGATCGCCCGCCCATTAATAACTTCTAACAACATCCAGATCCAGTGAAGCACAAACTGCCATCTCCTGATCTGCTCTCACCGATCCACTCAGCATCAGCCACTCAGCATCAGCCACTGGCATCATGGAACAACAGCATTACACTGTAGTGAGAGCGCTTCCACCTAATTACGTGCAATCGCTGCATATTGAAGGTAACTGCAAGGTTGGAAAATGTGTATCAGCAGAACCCGGGGCCTTATATAAGGTATGGAGGAGTGTATGGAAAAAGCCATCTGTTATGAATCCTGCCTAGAGTTACCGCTATCTGCTACATGAAATCAGATGCGGCAGAGGCTTGGCTCCTTTCAACGCCACTTGTTAAGTGGCACAGCACTTCTAGGAATTAGACTTACAAGAAACCGCTTCTTTAAGCTTCTTCTTCCGTGAGTGTGTATGGAAGCGTGCGTCGGTGAGGAAACCCTGCGTCCAGGTATCCGAGCACGTGAGAGGGACGGCTCGGTCCAGAATCCTGAATCTGATCAAAGTCTGAACGTGCTCCTGAGGTGCTGAGGTGACTGAGCTCCTCTATAGGCGGCTGGATATGAACGGGCTGTTCCGGGCCTCACAGAAATAGGCTTTATAGCAGCGGTGTGTGTTTGGTTAGGGCTGGATCGTACACGTGTACCCAGTAAAGTCTGCAGGTCACGTAGAAGTGATAAAGCTTTTTTGGTTTGTAACTTAACATGCCGTCTCGGAATAGCTTCTGATACGATCGCCACTATTCTGGTCACTCATAAAGACTTGGTTGAACTCTGCAGGTATGAAGAGAAGGCGACAAAGCAGCAGGAAAACCACCAGCAGCAGATCAGACTGGCCTCAGCTAAAGGAGACAAAGAGGGAGAGAGGCTCCTCGGTCCCGGCACTCCGAAGCACGGCCAGAAACGTAAAGCCCCGCTCTCCAACCAGCAGCTGCTGGATGAGCTCTTCACCGCTCGGCCCCAGAAGAAGCCAAAGGGCCCCGCACCCAAACCTTCACAGCCCCTCCCCTGCGACATGGCTTCCCTTCGGCTGCGGCTTCAACGCCTCTCGTCCCAGAGCACCTCAGCGCCGCGGGGCCTCCGTCTTGTAAACCGGCTGGCCTCTCAGAGCGCCTGGGTCGTTTTATGCGGTCCAAAGATCATGTTGTTAAATCCATTTCGGGTGGAGGAAGCCTTGCTGTTTAAGAGACTTGTAGAGAATAATACGCTCCCAGCAGTGAGTCTGCAGAACCCTATACACTTAACAGATGGGTAACGTATCACTCACTTCTCTCCTATCAGCAAAATGCCTCATGCAAACTCATTCAGTTTTTAACTACATGGAGAATTTTGAGACTTTTTAATGCAGTAAATCCTAAACCAAGGTCTCTAATAAAGTGATGTAATGTCTCCAATTCATACAGTATGTTAAACATCTGCTTGTCTCTTCTTTCTAGGAATCTGGGGGGGGCTGAATACACTCAGGCTCTGTGCAGCATGGACCAACAGGAGCCTGAGCTGAGTGGAGGGGCCATCTTCTCTGACCCCAGGCTCGTGGCCAACGGCTTTAAAATCAGAATCACAGCGGGTAAATCACTGTCAGATTGCATTTGAACCATAACCTTCTCACCAAGACCGTCCTGGAAGCTCACACACTTTCTCCTTCATAACGATACGGCTGCACATCATTGACACACTCTGGTAACACACACATCCTATTACTCCAAAGGAACACACGCTTTTCACTTGAAGAACAATTCTGCGTAGTCATTAATGCCAGAGTTCACCAATCATCTCCAAATGTCAAAGCTAGAGTTCCCAGTAACTGGATTACAGGTTCTTATTCCTGACAGAGTTGCTGTGTGTTGGATTAGTTTAGAACAAGGCAGAATCCCACAAATCCTTTGATAACGTGTAGAACTTTACATTTTAAAGGACAAAGATAAAGAAATGTGGTCTAAATATGACTTCTGTATTACAGTCAAGGAAACATGATGTAGATGTATGCAGATTCAGTGACTAAGCAGGGATTCCAAGGGTTAATAAATGAAGAAACTAACCATGAATACACATTATGCACATGTTTGACCTCAGATTAGTTTTATACAGCCGTCTCCATTCAACATATAAACATAATGGACCAATAAACCAGAATCTGCGTTCTCTCTCTGCTTGGTAAACCCGGTTGTCTTGTCATGTCGTTTGTCCCGGGGTCGCCTCAGTTGCCGTTGGCCTTTGGCCCGGCAGTGTAATGTCACACTGGGTTTGTTCCCAAATGTTCAGGGGATGACAATGGTTGCCCTTTAGGAAATTAGAGGAATTTTAATTTGGCCGTGCCGCTCACAGTGGGAGTGTGGGACTGAACGGAGCGCCGTGTTAAACTGTGTCAATGCACAATTTCTTCCGAATTTCCCGAACGTGCCTCCGTGTGTACGAGGAAGAACAACAGCAGAGACCTGAGTACGACATGTAGACACTTTGTAATGTGTTGTCATATTCCTAAGGTCAATATTGTGACCCACATGCCACAGTAAGCATCAGAATCCTTAGGTAAAGTTGTGTTTTGGTTACATTTACTCAAATAGACAGTGGATGCATCTCTAGATTGTTTATTACCCTTCTGAATTCATCTAGCATCCAAAGCCATAAATCAGAAATATGAATTGCGAGTGATTTGCAGTATTTCCTCATGAAACGCAGAGCTATCAGTCTTCCTCCCTACAAGACAGCTTCCTTCCAGTCTTCTGGGGCTTGTATTAGTCGTTTAACACTCCATTTGGCCTTTCCCTTGTTTGCCTTGGTCCTCCGTTCTGCCGTAAACCACAATATTTATTTATTATTCTTTCCTGGAGATAGTAATAGTGTCTGGAGTATATTAATCCTCATCTTCTGCTTGTCTTGGCAAGGCCCCGTGTCAGCAGAGAGACATCTGGAAGTGACAGCAATGGCAGACTGCGTGCCTTTCCTCGGCGTGCAGGACCTCAGGGAGATCCTGACCGCGGTGCTGCACAGGAAGGCCCAGGCGGTGAAGGAGTGCCGGCCACTCAAAGTCACAAACTACCTTCAAGTGAGAACGGCTACCAACCTAACATCACGCTGACGTCTGCGATGAGATGATTCTCTTTGATTTATTCAACATTTGGCTCTGTTTCTTTTAAAGGGTGAAGCTGTTCGACTCGCCCGTCAGCTCCCGTCTCATTTGGACAGGGAAGACATGGAGGAAACGCTTCTACGGATGGAAAAGCAGCTGGGCGGAAGCGAGCGGAGCTGCATACATGGACGGCCGTTTCTCCAGCACCTTTCTGACGTCCCTAATACAGACGATGAAGCTAAAGCTCTGTTCAGGCCTCTGGAGACTCCTGATACCTGACACCAATGCTGCACAGCCCCAGGGGAGCAACAGAGACACCTTTACTGTGATCGTACCTAAAGAACAATGTACAAGTAACCAGAATAATGTACACATGGTCTCTCTACACTATTCTACATCAACAATAATGCATGAACGATGACCAGACTGTAACATAATAAATCTATTTTTCCATGTAGTCCTTTGGTCTCATTGTAAAAACCTTGAATAGATCATTTTGTTTATACATGTGACGGAGTACAAAGGGGGGGAGAGGGAGCTGAACACTCAAAGCATCAACATACAAAGAGCTCCAGTCACCATCCAAACTGTGAGAGGAACACCTGGTGACTCTACTGCGACAAGACACACAACTAAGCATGCAGGTGGCTGTGGACCTGGATGTTTACTCCATAGCTGGATTTGTTACTGGGTTTTGGTCCAATCAAACGTTTTCCTTACTATTAGGATGTGGTAATAAAGGGCTGTGGCATGGCCCCCCTGAAGCCGCAGTGACACTGGACCCCCCTAGCTGGAGTATCTCACTACCCCAAAGCCTCATTGCAGCACATTTGGACTGGGTATCAGCTGGCACGCTCCAGAGCATAAACCCTTCCCTGTGCCAGCTACTATCCATAATTCTTTTCCCCCCCAATTAGTGCCAGCTGCTCTGCCTTTAGCATTGACAGATAGTTGTATAGAATCCCTGGCTGCCATGAGTGCTTTAGAGATTTGCACTGTAATTTCAACCACAAAGTTTAACAAATTCTTGACACTGTGCTGACTTGTTATGGTGCCACTTCCTAAAGACATCAGTCTACGCCATTTTGTTAGCGTAGCGTAGCGTAGCAACTGAACATTGAGATTGTCTGCGCTCAGAGGTGAATTCAGCTCTCAGCTCTCTTGATCCCGAAGAAAGAGAAGAGATTGGATAGTAAAGTAGGATTATCTGTTTTCATTCATTTGGCTAGAAGCAGTGAGAAGTGATGGCAACTCAATGAAGGCTTTAAGGCTTTGTGTTGACATTAGGGGAGCATGCCTATGTTCCCTCAGCCCTATGTTCCCACAGCCCTATGTTCCCTCAGCCCTATGTTCCCTCATTTCTAAGATTTTTTCAAAATTAGGCCCTATGCTCCCTCATTTCTAAGATTTTTTCAAAATTAGGCCCTATGTTCCCTCATTTCTAAGATTTTTTCAAAATTAGGCCCTATGTTCCCTCATTTCTAAGATTTTTTTTCAAAATTAGGCCCTATGTTCCCTCATTTCTGGGATTTTTTTCAAAATTACGCCCCCTATGTTCCCTCATTTCTAAGATTAGACAACCCTAACCCTAACACTAACCCTTATTAGAAATGAGGAAACATAGGGCTGAGGGAACATAGGGCCTTATTAGAAATGAGGGAACATAGGGCTGAGGGAACATAGGGCCTAATTTTGAAAAAAATCTTAGAAATGAGGGAACATAGGGCTGAGGGAACATAGGGCCTCATTAGAAATGAGGGAACACAGGGCTGAGGGAACATAGGGCCTAATTTTGAAAAAAATCTTAGAAATGATGGAACATAAGGCTGTGGGACCATTGGGCTGAGGGAATATAGGGCTGACCCCGACATTAGCACACATCATTGTTGTCCTGTTGAACAGGGTGACAGCCCACAGTTTGACTCTTTGTGCCACGTGTTTCTGCTGTGCAACTCTTTTCCCTTACTGTGTCACATTGTTCAGTATCATTTGGTCACACTGGGCTAGCGAGAATACTTATGGCCACACCAGGTTGTCACTCAGCAGCTTTTCATATGGACACTGAATCCCACCACAGGGAAAAGTGCAACCTGATCACTCCTCCTATGATAATATTATAGTTAGGACAGGGAAAGGTCAGAGCCCAGCACACGTCTTGTTTTCCTCTGCTGTAAACCCCCAGATGGCCTGAGCATTGCAGCAGGACCAAAACGCTGCAAAGTGCTTCTGGGAAACTGCCAGTGAGGACCCCCAGCCCCATCATCTGTTAGCTCCTTCTCCTCACTCCTACACAGACTCCTGTTAACTCCTGAACCTTCTTGTTCTCGGAGGCCTGTATCCCAAGTGCTTGTAAGCAGAAATGTACGCGGCAGCAGAATCTTCCCCCGTACATGCTGCCTCTGGCACCCAGGGGACATATCGGAGTAATTAGGGAGGATTAACTGATGATCATCTTTTGACCATGTGACCAGAATGTTTAAAAGGTCAGCAATGGCTCATTTTCCCAGCTGTCATTCAAACCACCTGTTGGACTGTTTTGGACATTTTCTGCGAACGAATGAAGGCTTAAATAATGGAACAAGCCTGTTTGGATAGCAACATGGAATATCCAAACCTCATAATTAGATACTCATCTTACCTACATCAGCCTCATGACATATCTATCCTCCTGTTACTACGGTGATCTGCTGAGTTACGGCCTCTGGGGTCGTATTCAGCAGCCACAGAAACTGCACGCCACTCTCTCAGCAGAGTAACCCAGCACTTTAACAAAGTCATCAAATCCAAACTAAAATGACATGAACTATATTTAACCCCATTCCCGCTCTATTTTTGGACCTGCAGTGAGAGGTGGTCACATACAGTACCTTAGCCTGAACACCCTGAGCACCCTGAGCCCCCTGAGCACCCCGGGTACAAGAGCCACCTGTTTCTGTTTAGAAACGGGACAGGGAGGAGAACGTATGATGTACAGGTACGTTTGACAAGAGGCATACAAACAGAAGCCAACATGGATATACTGTATGAAACTAAAATAAACGTACATTTAAAAGTGATACATAAGGGAATTGATGCCACCATAGATATACCCGATTTCGAAATACAATTCTCGAAGTTGACCGATGCTCACTTCACTCTAGGTACATTTTTGGATCTTTCTAGTGTTCCGACACTTCTACATCCTTCTGCCATAAGCAAACATCCTCGTTCCTTGAAACCTGAGTAATATGGTTTAGTTAATATCAACTGCATACCTGTGATTCATTGCGATTGGTCAATTGGCTATGTAAGTTCCAGAAACAGTAGACGCCCCTGACCATCACCTACAAGTATTCCTGAGATAGGTGTTGTGGTTTGTCCCTGTAAGCTTTTTAAATCTGTCACCAAACATTGAACGTCACCAGTGGCAGAAGGACTTCATCAAGGACCTTCAGACCCTAAACCCTACCATCGCTCACATGGGAGCAGCTATTAAATCAAAGTTTTTCTTCTCAGCTGGTAATTGGCGGTGTCTTGCTGTGACAAACCACCTCAGACCCACTCAGGTTCTTTTAATGGCTCCAGGCACCCACTAATGTGATGGGTGTCTCAAAGCCACAGGTTTGCAAGTGTAGGAGCATTTACAGCTGCTCCACGTCCAATTTCATGGGTCAAGGGCATCGGCAACGAGGTCACCGAGACGACCAGGTTTAGTTTGGAGATTTATATTCCAAGACATGGCACTTGGAGGGATACATAAACAAAGTGACTCAGCAATGTTGAAAGGAAGCCAAGTCACAAGCTGGTAGAGACGGAGTGGTGTGTTCCAGGTCACGTCACTCTCCTTGTTGGTTTTCAGCCACAATGCCTCCATACTTTCCAATCGTCCTTAACTCACGAAAGCTCTGCTCTAATAAATACCTGCTGATATTGAATTAATATGCTGTAAACATTTGTGAAGCATTTTTGAAAGTTAGACTTCCTTCCATATTAATAAATGTCAGCCTGTGTTTAGACAGCCTCCTGAATCTATCCACCAAGGCCCAATTCTGGAAACTCCTGCCTGTCAGTCAACTCAGAGCCTCTTGTAAAATTAATTGTGTAGAAATCTGTAAAATCCTATCATAAATGTAACTCGTACAATGTCAGAGTCTATCCTGCTGCCTGACACATACCTGGTAGTGCTCTACATCCGTCTGTGTTAAGAACATAGGCACATTAGCAGCAGACAGGAGGTTTCCATAATCTGCCCTCCTTCAGTCTCCTCAGAGGAACATCTATTCTTCATCACTGTCAACCTTCCGTCCCCAGAGAGACCGAGCTTCCCTGCCTCAGAGACTTGGATGGCTGAGGGCCACATTTTTTGCTTGTCACCTAACCCCATCCCTGTGAACAAACATTGACATTGAAGCATTTTGTAAACATATCTGGAAGGAACTCCAAATGTATCCCATTTCCAAACGTCCAGTAGCTTCGCTCGCTCATAAATCACGAGATAGTTTCCCAGTGGTGACTTTCAGTCTGGGGGTAGGAATAATGATTTCTCATCCCTAAGTGAAAAAGCAAGTGGAATTCAGACGGAAAGGATAAATCATGTGAGGAGTGAAGACAGGCAGCGTCCAGCAGCTGGACATCTGGCCCTCATCGTGTCCCAGACTGGCTGATTTTATTGCTTTTCATTGCTTTCTGTGGACCCATGAGAGATTTTCACAAACAACCTGTCATCTGCTCTGACATGTTGATGATAAGTGATGATAAGTGATCACAATGTGAATACAGAGGCTCACGTACTGTATGTTGAGTATCACGCACTGATAAGCTCAGACAGCCTCCCAGGGGTGCGTTTGAATCACTTCATTACATAATAAGTGCTTACTCTGGCTAACATGTTAACAAACCAGTTAGCTAATTGTACGTTCAACAGACACAGAGCAAAATTAACAACCTATACCTATCTGTCCACCTGATGCATGATCAATATTCACCCTCCTTAGCTTATGGTTCAAAAGAAACAAGACGGACAGTTAAGATGACATCATTTCAGTCGCTAAAACCAAAACTTTGTGACTTTCTTGAACTAGCAGCTAACGGATAACAGGGAGGATTTGTTACTGTGACAAAGTGAATTTGGTGGAATGGCTCCATCCTCACTCACTCTGAAGTATCCACACAAAGCTCCATCCTATGACCTGTAAGTCCCCTTTTTATGGTATCACAACAAGTAGCCAAAAATGATTGCATACACATTTTTAACCACAGAAGACAACGGATTAATAAGACAAATGCCATAGCGGAAATCGTAACGGTGACAAAACTGGTTTCTTGTAAGAAGATGCGGTTTTCCTTCGTTCCCTCACTGTGAAGACATTTTCAGTTCGGCTTTTAGCATTTTTTGGGTTGAATTTGTCGAACAACCTTGTTCCCCTGAAGCATTTCTTTTCTCCTCCTTGACAACTTCATCTGTCATCATCACAGTTGCTGAACCGTGTTGTCGTCCGGGGAAACCTCTGACACAGAGGGATCTGTTAGCAGCAACACTTCTCCAGACAGACGGCATTTTGCACATCTGTTTAAGCCTCCAGATGTTTTTGGATGCACCTGGCAAGTCCCTTTTCCCTCCCCCTCCCCCCACACCCCCCCCTCCACCCGGTGTCCATGGCCTCAGCACCACATCCAGGATAGGGGCATCCCCTCCTTTGTCCAGATGTGAGGGGGATTTTGAAGCGCTGTTGTAGAATTAGTGGCGATAGAAACGCTGCTCCTCAAATTCTGGTATAGAATACTGGCAGCTCTTATAAGAACATAATGCTTCTCTTATTTTCTGGACAGTGTTTGGGTCCTAAAGTTCAACGGAGCTGCAAATGGAACGTCCATTAACATTTTTTCCAAAGGTAAACCAATCAGCTCTGTAAAGGTCCCGCAATTTGCCACGTAGACTTAGTAAGGGAGTTCTATAAAGATCATGGTGCTGACGACTATAGAACAAAGCCACACGGCTGCGTTGTGATGCTGCAATTCAACAAATCAGGTGCCATTTAAAGGAAACCAGGATGTACAGATGGGTTCCTCTGACTACAGCCATAGAGAACCTCATCACAAACCACAGACTCAAAACGGACCATGTTCATACTCTCGTCACTCATTAACAGACCAATGGAACGTCCACTCTACCCTCATACATCTTTAGAAATATGTTTTTATCCCATTCTCATGCAGCTGTTCACTGAATAATGAGGAGCTGAAGAGGAATGCAGGTTCTATCCATTCAAATTCTATTAACCTTACACAACAGGAATCCAGTCCAATAACGGGGTCTCCAGCTGCCTTGGAATACTCCCTCACCCCCTCTCGCCCCAACATCCTTCTTCCCGTTCTCTCACTCTCACTTCCTCACCTGTCAGAGGCGGAATGTCGTTGGCGGATACAGTTCTCCAGGGTCTCGCTCTTGACAGATGTAGCGATGCTCAGTCAGAATGTTTCCTAGCTCCTGTTCTCGGAGAAGCCTGAAACAAAGAGGCAGCAGCGATTACTGCGTGCTTGACATCGCCGTGACAACAACAACAGGTTGCACTTATGCGTCCGTACCTTCAGCAAGACGTAAACTACAGGTGGGTTTATATTCTCCAGCGTCCAGAACTGATGTGAGGTTCAGGGTCAAATCTCATCGGATGTCGCATTCTGAACTAATTTGTGTCTAACTTAAGTTTAAACATCAAGTAGACGAGCTTTGAGAAGATGTTCCACGTGTTCCACAGGTTCATGATGCTTCGTTCTGTGAATCTATAAGGATACAGACTTACAAGCTTACAAATTAAATGACCTCATCCTGACCTGATACAGATGTAAGTTTCCTCATCGTATCACTTTAAGTCATAATGCCTAAGATTTCAGTTCAGTTTTCAGTCAGTTTCAGTTTAAGTCCTTATCAGAACTACTGTGGTGCTGGGAGAGTTAAGAGTCTGGATTGTTGTGGTACTATAGAACTTAATGTAGATATAGACATTATGACACAATTAACCTTTTTGTTTTTGAATCTAAACGCTCAATTCTCAGTGAAGCACACATCAAATCTGGGAGAAGCGACTTCATACGTACAAACTGGTTAGAAAGTGAAACAGTGTTAATTGTCCCACAGCAGATGGAAGCATGGCGGCCCCAGGTGCTGTAATGTGTGAGGAGATTTAAGGATAAACACCAGAGATTATAGGTGAGCTTTGTGTTTGTTGGCAGCTGCTTTGTGGTGACAGAACACACACTGGACTACAGCTGCCAAATGTGAGTATTTAACCTTTACTATTCCACCACAGTGGAAATGAAAGAGCTTAGCCTCCACTCGCCTCTCTCACCAGCAGCAGCAGCAGCAGCAGGAGCAGGAGGAGCAGGAGGACATTCAGTCGGGTTCAGTTTTCCTCTTTCTCCACTGGGAAGAGAAGTTCTGTGGATCCTCTCCACTCTGGGCCTGGAGCAAGCAACCATCATGGCAGCTTTCCAGCTCACAGTGGGGAGAGGAAGTGGATCACAGAGGGCAGAGCCCAGCTCGCCCTCTACTGGGCGGAAGACACGCATCCAGGAAACCACTCAGTGCTGAAGGACCTAGGTCATGAGTGAGAGTCGCATCCTCTTATTAGACTGAGGTACTTTCATCATCTGGGCCTTTCAGAGGGAAACAGCTTAATGTAGGGAATGAATGGGAGGGAGCCGGTGTAATGTGGTACACACACACACACGTCGCCCATGTAACTTATCAGTTTACACCATGTGTTAAAGACATAAAGAAAGCTCAATCACTGCATTGCCATCACATCCGTCGTCACTCAGTTTGTTGTGTTGTGAAGCTGAAACACACAAATGTGAAGCAGCAGACCATATCTAAAGTAAAGTACACACACACACACACACACACACACACACACACACACACACACACACACACACACACACACACACACACACACACACACACACACACACACACACACACACACACACACACACACACACACACACACACACACACACACACACACACACACAGAAGAAAGTAGTCCAGGAAACAAGTTAACAAACAAGCTAGAGACTTTATTTGTTCGAGTGAATATAGAATTGCTGTATTACATCTTTTATCTTGCTAGTTTGTGGCTTTACACCAACAGTGGTTCAGAAAGGCAACTGCTAATGGAAACACTGGCATAGTTATACAATACAAATTAGCAAACGTATCAAAATCAGTTTTTACAACTTTAGTAGCCACCAACCCTTTCTCTTGGTGTGCCATAGTGCAAACTGTTGTTTGTTGGACAGAGCGGAAGCATGATCTCAGCATTCACACACCTCAATAATCCCTTCCTCCGTCTTAAACACTTCATCTTCTTCATCTGTAGGCTGCATTTCGTTGTGCACTTCAGTTCAAGTCCTTCTGTCCAGTCATGTGAATTTACAATCAGAATAATTCAAGTGTATCGGGCCGCTGCGGCTGTTTAGGCTGTTAGTGAGGAGTCTTTATGACTGAACACAAATGATCCTGGGTTATGTGAGTGCGTGTGTGTGTATGTGGCACAGTACAAGAACACACACGGAGACCTGCGGTGCTGCTTCAGCCTGGGAGAACACTTTCACTTCTGGTTGCACACCTGGATGGGATTATAGCATCGATCAACTACCAGCATGTGAGGAAATCTACTGTTTATGTTCTTTACTGATGTTTGGGTGTCACAGCTGTGATCGTGTGTGTGTGTGTGTGTGTGTGTGTGTGTGTGCACCAATCTTTGTTCTACCAGTGTGAAGCATCACTCTGCAGAGTCTCCAGCTGTGTGTGTGTGTGTGTGTGTGTGGAAGCCCTTTCAAAGAGTCCGTGAGGATTCCTGGTTTCACTCTGAAAACATTTCTTACACAAACGTATAGCTTAGTAAAAGGTGTAATAACTTGTAAGTGGGGTGGGAGGAGTTAAGGTGGAGTGGGAAAGGTGAGGCGGGGACTGGACGGCGTACGTGCGTCTGTGAGTATAATTCTGCTGGCGTGTGTGTGTGTGTGTGTGTGTGTGTGTGTGTGTGTGAGAGTAAATGGCGAGAGCACAGAACACCCAGACAAAGGTCCAAGTTTTTGGACAACTTTCGAATTTCTGTCTCCATCCTCTCCCCGAGTCGACGTGTGTTTGTGTCCCTGCCTCCGTCTGAGCTCAAAGCCTCTGCTGCTAAAATGACACCGGAAAAAGAAAAACTAAATACAAATTACAAAACCATAGAATGCGATATGCCGATTTTGAAAGTGCTGCGCTGCGGGGAAGGTCGGCGGCGTCGTTGCCTCTACTCTGGTTCTGGTTCTATTGCACCGGGTTCTGCAGGAAAGCACTGGAACTGGTGGATCGGTTGTGTCAACAAGTCTGAAGTGGAGGGCTGGACTGAGCCACAGCCCCCCTCCCGCCTCTCTCCCCACCCCCCCCTCCCCTCCCCTCTCTGGCCCGGGCCTCCGTCTCATGAGCATCCACATCGGTCCACCACCATGGAGGGGATCATGCCGTAGATGATCTGCTCTTTGCGGTTAAAGTAGAGCATGTTGATGGGGGACATCTTGGTGGGGGTGCAGCAGGGGCCCGCGGACCCCCTGGGGTTGGCCTTGTTCACCAGGTGGGTGTGCGGGTACTTCTGGAAGTGCATGTACTCACATTCCCCGGAACAATAGTTGGCTTTGTAGCGCTTGGGGGCAATAATCCAGTCCCAGCCAAAGTCTTCAAAGTCCACAGTGAGCGGGTAACGGCAGCACTGGGACTCTGGAGAGTTCTCGTCACAGTCCAGGCCCGAGTGTCTCCGGGTCCGCCTGGGGTTCTCCGAGATCTTCACCTCCAGGAACGGTTGCTAGAGAGACAGATCGTGTGTGAATACGTAAAACACAACAAAGGAACCCTTCAAAATGTATCATTATTATCATTAAACCATTTGATTGCTGATTAGCTGCAGCCTTTCAGGTGTTCTAAGCTGAATTAATGCTGAATGATGTATTTTTCTCAGTGTTTGTGTGTGTGTGCGCGTGTGTGTGAAATGCTTAAGGAATGTGGGGCTGATGAACTTTTTATGCAACCAAGCACTAAGTTGTGAGCTTATTGTGAGCCGGGCTGGTTGCCAGACGCAGGTGAAAGCCAACAGAAGCTTGCTGCTCCATGAACCTTTAAAGGTCTCACGCTTCCTTCTGCAGCCTCCTGCCGACTCTGGAAAGCCTCTTGGCTCACTAAAACCCTCCAGAGCCCAAAGTTGCTCTATTTATTGTTGATTTAAAGGGACAGTGCAGATGAATAGACATGATAGTTTATGTAAATGAGACAGATTGACTCTACATGACGAGTCTGGACTGATTGATTGGCTGATTCAGATTGATGTTGTCCTGTTCTGCATCTAAGTGGATACCCCCGCACACTTGCGCTCTTAGATTGGATCATAAAGGTTCCGCTCACCAGTCCGTCCTCTCCAGGTTCTGCCGCGGTCACGGCCAGGTCGTTCCCCGTCGAGTCGAACGCTCTGATGTGGATTCCCCAGTTGGTGTCGGGCTGCCGCAGCCACACCGTCAGGACTTGTTTGACGTCGATGCTTTGCCAGGAGGCGACGCCGGCATTCACTTCGATCTCCAGGGAGCGGATCCGGATGTGCCTGCTCCCCTCTGTGACCGGCATCAGGCGGGAGATTTGCAGGAACACCGTGGTCGACTCGTCCGATGGCCGCAGATGCACCCAGAGCTGAGCCCGGACGATGCGGCTCACCTGGAGCTTTGGAGTGAAGGAGAAGAAGCAGCACCTCGGCTCTCCGTTCAGCTGCACGATGGACTCGGCTGCAGAGAGAGAGAGAATGAGACATGAACGTTTACGCGCAGTTTACACACAAACACGGCACTTTATAATCTAAACCAGGTGATAAAACTTGATAATACTATGACAGACTTTCATTATCAATCATTTTAAAAGCCAACACACTGAGATCTAACGCGTCACGGTGCCGGTGCCGGTACCGACCCTCTGCTGTGAGCGCTGCTTGTGCGTAAAAGCGATTTTGGAGACGCCCGCGTCCTCCTCTCCGCCGCGGCTTTAAGTGGAGATAGTGAACACTCACGTTCCGTCGCTATCAGCATGATTGTCTCCGTGACTGCGTGCTCGTCGTCGTCGTACTCCAGGATCATATCCTTGTTATCGTCTCCAAGCACGTCGTACTGGTCGAGCAGCTGCAGCAGCGGCGGCGCTTTGGGCAGCAGCTGCTTCACGGTGTCTCTGCTGATGTTAGGCGCTTGTTTCATTCGCAGTTTGCTCAGAATTTGGGATTTGATCGCGTTTAGCCGCATGGTCTTGATCTGCTGCCGGACCTCGCAGGTGGAGCACGGCTCCGCTTCCTCCGGCGCGGCGGCGGAGAGCTGCTGCAGCGTCTCTTGGTCACCGGAACCTACTGGACCCAAAGCAAACAGCAAGCTAAGATACAGCACAGCCTGAGACAGATGCATTGTAGAAGGTGCGGCGTTTCCCCTCAGTGTGCGCTGGACTCGATGCGCGCCAGAACCGGGACTGAATGAATGTCCCACCCTGATAGACATCATACTTGATTAGCGCGCAGCTTTATATACTCCAACTTTAGCCGCTTTTGTGTCGTCTAATACTATGATTGGCTGGACTGGCAACAATGACTTTACCCGACTGACATGAAGGCTTTTTTTCTCGCTGTCAACCCATAAAGGGACCGTGAACAGTGAGCATGTGCTGAACGCGTCCGCACGGGACTGGCGATTGCGCAATCAGCTGAGGGATGCAGCCACAGGTCCCACATGAAGGATCTACATGTGGAATAAAGTCAGGGTTAGATTCAGACGAGGAGACAGGATGATAAATGTCTCTGAGTACGGAATTATTGCTCAAGAATTCATACATGTTTTTTTTTTAAATAAACTTTCACTGTTGTGGGGGAAAGTCCATCACAGCCTCTGTGTGTGTGTGTGTGTGTGTGTGTGTGTGTGTGTGTGTGTGTGTGTGTGTGTGTGTGTGTGTGTGTGTGTGTGTGTGTGTGTGTATGGGAGCAGGATGTGCTAATAAATTCTCAAGTGTCAAAATAATAATCATTTTATATAATACAGTTCGGGGTCTTGTAACAAAATGTGTCTAAAGGGATTTTATTTGGCTCCAGTTTAATCCAGTGGAATAAAAACAAACTAAAAAACAAATTTAAGTAGTCGAGGAATGATACTAGTTTCAATAAAAGACAGCAACAAATCAATAAACGATAACAATTTGTTGAACACAATCCCTGAACCTGCCAGAGGGCTTCGTTCCGCGTCCTGCAATGTATGTGAAGGTGTATAGCGCCATCGTGTGGCAAATAAGCAGCCTGGAGGTTTACGATCATTTAACAAGTCAAATGAATGAGAGAGATGAGGATCAATACTGTCCAGCTCTCAGTTTCTCTCTGTTGTATTTATTAAAGTTGTTATCTTTATTAGTCTCTCTTCCGGTCTCTTTCTCACGCTTACTTTATGATTCATACTAACTTTTACCCCGGCGTGTAAAGGGTTAACAGAGGCGCTTGGAGGCTTGAGAAGAGGTAACGCGCGTGCAGTTCCCAGAGTGTCCGGCAGGTGGCGGTGTTGCAGAGGGATAAAGTTCCCTCGCAGTTCCCCCTGAGCCGCTGCGCACCAGCTGGACTGCAGCTCCGCTCACCGCCCAGAGCGCTGAGCTGAAGTGATGCAGATCCGCACGATGTGAGGGAAGAGAGGGAAACAGGGAATTAGTCCACAGTCCACAGTCCACAGTCCGCTCCGCCTGCTCCGCTCCGCCCGCCCGCCCGCCCGCCCGCCAGCCCGGGATTATTCCTCCTCTCAGATTGGATTCGGAGTCAATCTGCCAGATCAACCAAACCGGACAGCAGCGGCAACAACTTGAGAGGCATTTACCGTTTTTCTGGACACGTTGCCCGCAATTGACAACGTTCCGCTTTCAAGTTCGCTCGGATGAAGATCTGAGCAGAAACATCGCGACCCCGGATGCCGTCTGGATTATTCTCTCCCTGAACGACCTTGGCTTCATCTCCCTGCTGCCGCTGGATTCATATTCTCTTTTTCTTTTGGCTCCAGACTGTTGAAAGTATGTATAGCGCGCGCGCGCACACACACACACACGCAGCTGACACGTCTATAGGTGAATATCGATCCCGTTAGTTCCCGGTGTGGTTGATGCACTCACTACACTGTGTTGCTCAGTGAAGTCAGTTGTCATCTTTAATCCAAACCCCACAGATCTGACAGCTAATGGATGATGATGATGATGATGATGATGATGCGTTCACGGGTTGGTGCATGTTGACATTAAATCTATTAACCTCTCAGATCACAATGGAGATTTTCTGACTGAGTTCAGATGATGTGAGGCCAACAGAGGACACAAATCTCTCCCTCTTCCTCCCTCTCTCTCTCCTCTCCTCTGCATTAATCATTCAGGGCCTGGCTGTTGTGACTCCAGCATGCAGCTTTCTGAATGAAGCACATGTTTACTGTAGAAGCTGAGCTCCTCACTCTGAATCAGGCTGAACCAGGCTGAACCAGGCTGTCAGACTCAGTTAGAGGAACAGATGGGACCGCAGGCTTTACAATGAGACGGCTCCAGAGCACTCAGGCTAGAGGGGCCAGAGCTTCACGCTGTGCTCCGTCTAAACAGGCCGAGGGGTTGAGTCATAAAGCACCGGGCAGGAGGAGGGGCGGGGCGGGGGGGAGAATAAACAGTTAATGTGAAAAAGAGGGGACCGGGGCGCAGCCACTTGGAGCCCCGGGTCACGCTGGAGCTGCCATCAGTGGGAGAGACGCTCTGCACCATCTGGTCTTCTTTAGTGTCGCTCTGATGAGACATGAATCACTGAAACCCTCTCTCTCTCTCTCCCTCTCTCTCTCTCTCCCCCTCCCCCTCTCCCTCTCTCTCTCTCTCTCTCTCTCTCTCTCTCTCTCTCTCTCTCTCTCTCTCTCTCTCTCTCTCTCTCTCTCTCTCTCTCTCTCTCTCTCTCTCTCTCTCTCTCTCTCTCTCTCTCTCTCTCTCTCTCTCTCAGAGATGAAGTCAACACAGCAAACCAGCCGGATTGACCAGAGCCGCTTGAACGCCACGCAGGGATGGGACTCGTAGCCCCTCGTCCCCCCCGCCGCCTACGCTCTTCATCGCCACCCTCTGGAAAGTTTGTGACGGAGGCGACTCCAGCAGGAAGAATCTGAGGGGGCGTGAGGAGGAGGAAGAGGAGGAGGAGGAAGGTTGCTCTGTGGATATCTCACTCTCTCACCTGCCTGAGCACACTTCCCACCCGCCGCTCTGCTGTGCAAATCAATGCTAGAGCTTCCAGAACATGGGCTGCGTCAAATCCAAGAGGAGCGACTCGGCTCTGCAGAATGCAAACTCCTCGCAGCAGAAGCTGGAGGGAAAAGCCAAGGGGACCAAAGGGGAGAAAGTCTTCTTAGTCCACGCGGAGACGGACGCAGAGACGGACGGGGGGGACGGGGCTTCCCCTCAGGTCAACCCGGTGCTGCTGGACTTCGCCCAGAAGCTGTCGGAGGAGATCGTGGCCCGGGCGGTGCAGCAGTGGGCGGAGGTGGAGCACCGCTACAGTGACATCCCCTATATTGAATGCGATGTGCCGTGAAATGAGCAAAGGAGCGGAGGAGGACGGAGCAGATGAGACTATGAGGCCTCTCCTTTGACCTTTGACACCTAGAGGTCAACGCCAGAGGTCTCCAACACGGATTCCTTACGGGGTTTGAGGGTGAAAACCTCAAGCGTCAACAAAAACACGGGGCAGAGATGTTTGTTATTGAGTTTGGATCCAGATTTGTGATTGGATTAGAACCTGGACTGAGCCTAAAACCCTCTGTCCAAAGCGACCAAAGCACTCTGATTGCAGACGCGCTCCTGTGATTGTGTTTCAGGGCTTTCCAGCCTCACTGAAGCTTGGCAACGTACGCTGGATATCAGCTTTCACACAACAGATTCCTGGGACGTTAACTCTCAGATACGGCTCAGGATCGCCGTGACACTGAAGTCTCTGTTCTTCATCCTCGTCCCAGGGCCGCCACAACCCCCCCTCTCTTACTGTGGAGGTTATTAAAAGGTCAATTCATCAGCTGAAAACTTTTCGCTGATGTAATGAGGTCACACACACACAGACACACACACACACACCTGCTCGGCTGTTCTCTCTGCTCTGACAGAGTTTCTGGGGCTGAAGCTCTTTCTCTAATGGCTTCCCTGGAGATCCTGTGGTGCGGCCGCAACAAGGAACATCTCCCTCTCTGCCCGGACCCCCATTAGGACGGCTCCACCGCAGCCTTTCATCCCACACACACACACACCGGCTTCAAAGTGGGTCACGTCCACTAAGTGGAAATTCTGCAGTAATTATCCCTACAAATGAGCCCATTTCCTGGACTTCAGGAAACTGTGCGTGCGTGCGTGCGTGCGTGCGTGCGTGCGTTACGTACACAAGCTGCACCCAGACGGAGGAGATACTGGGGACCGTCAGGTGTTTAGAGACGGGTCAGAACGACGGCACAAAGCTCTGGAAGCTCTGAGGTTCTAATCCAGAGCATGTGACTTCTCGGTGCTGCTCTATAACAGAGGGACGTTGGGTAACACAGAGGGGAGAGTCCAATGTTTTTTCGGAGAAGAGGTTCAAAACTGCCAAAGCCCTTAATGTGTGTGTGCTTGAGCTCAGTTGTGTTTGTGTTTCTAACGGCCTGTGTGTTTGTGGACGGAGCCTCAGCAGATCAGAGGTCAGATTTCTACTCTGCTACTAAAAGTCCTCCTGCTGATAATAAGCCTCAGATCAAAGTGCATTAACGGGGACCAGAACACTGCCACACAATCGCTCGCTGTGTCATTACGTCATCACGGTGCATTCAAGCTGCCGACTCACAGATAAGATAGATCAACCATAGAAACCAAGGCCAGGCTTTCACATCACACTGCCTTCTGCTCCAGCTCACTAGATCATGAATCATGCTACTATTTACTTTATAACACAACAGTGGCCGGGTAAAGCAGTCAGGTCAGGGGTTTGTACTCGCAGCGCTCCTTTAATCAGCCTGTAATGAGACTCAGTTTAGTTATGAGACTCAGTCAGGCTGTGTGGTTCAGGTGAGTCGGCCTGTTGCAGAGTAAAGTGGAATCTCTAAAGAACTACAATGGTGTGTGACAAACCCAAACCCTCGCCCCCTCCTCTATTACCATGACGACGGGCTCATAAATCAGAATGTGATTGAAGAGATTAATGAAATTCAGATTGCTCTCCTAGGAGTTTCCCCTGATACGTCACCAATAAGTCAAAGCGTAATTAGATGTCGTCGGCTTTGCCTCAGCGAGCCGGGAGCGCCGCAAACAACGAAGGTGGCAGCTGCTGCATGTGTGAGTTCCTGTTGGAGGATGAGTCGGTTTGTTTTACACCTTTCACACCCGGATAAGAGATTAAACAAACGCCCCCGGACCCAACGATGGCAATCTGTCTGCTAGGCTGCACGGCACAGACGCAGCCGCACTGCTGATGTCAGGCTCAACTGTGTCTCTGTGTGTGTGTGTCTCTGTGTGAGTGAGTGAGTGAGTGAGTGAGTGTGTATGTGGTCCAAATAGATCAGATTACAGAGATGATCATATGAGTGTTTACATCTACAAAAGGCAAGAGATTTGATCTTTGAACCGAGGCACAGACCAGATGTCCCCGTCCTCTAATGGAGGAGAAACCCAGGGAGTCTGGACCTCACAGATCAGGTTAGAGTCCAACTGAATCTGGATCTTTAAGGAGAATATTGTCCCTAGTAAACATCAGGTCTACAAATGCCTCTAACATAAACACCCGTCCTTTAAAATGGGGTTATTAAATGATGTACAAAGGTTCATTCAAAAGCACAACTAGATGCTGATCCGGTCTCAGTCAGGTTCTGGTTCTGTCTGTGCCTCAGCTCCGTCCTCCAGTCGACGGACTTCAACCTAAACCACGGCTGAAAGCTGCCAGTGCTTCTATTTGATGAGTGTGATTTGCCACTTTTAAAGGTCGCGTGTTTCAGACGACCTCATAGCCGGAGCAGAGGCAGCGTGTGTTTAAACAGAGGAAGGGGACTCTAGAGCCGCTCTACTGACTCCACACACACACACACACACACACACACACACACACACACACACACACACACACACACACACACACACACACCGTCACAAAGGGAAGACAGAGGCTGGGCTGTGTTGTTGTGATGTCTTCTGGCTTAAGTGTGTTAACTTAGTGAATGAAATGTGTTTAACTGCCAAGGCCGAGTCGTCGTCCGACTCTGACTCCGTGTGATGCAGTAACGTCTGACAGGTGGCGTTCTGTTTTACAACAACTGTCTCACTGCCGCAGCGACCCGCCGAGGAGAAGCAGCAGCAGCAGGCCAGCGAGTGTGTATGAGCCAGTAACGACACGAGCCACCTGTGTGTCTGCGGCTTCTCTGCTGCCGAAGCAGTCAACATGGAGGCAGAAGAGACTGAAGACTTAATCAGCTCAGCATCGTGTACAAGTCTGATTCCTGTAGTCAGTAAATATCCAATCTGTGTGTGTGTTTGTGTGTGTTAAGACTGATGCCAATAAATCGGATTCATGCCTTCTGTCGTGTGTGTAGCTTCTTTGTGTTTGCGGACGTGTTGCTTTCATGGTTGGCTCATACTCACACACGGATGTGCTGGCAGCTCTACATCCTCCTCTCTGGAGGAACACGCAGGGTTAAGAGTTCAGAGGCTCCAAGGGCAAACAGAAGGATTTAGAGACGACCGCCGGCCTCTGGCTTGTTTGGAGAGCGAACGGAGCCATAAAGCAGCCGGGCTTATCTGTGACGGAGAGAGGAAGGCTGGAGTGTTTACAGAACGCAGAGGTCACTGAGCCACGCTGGAGTGTTGCTCAACGGCAACGGCACACACACACAGCCTGGGAGAGGAAGGAATCTGATTGGTACATAGGAAACAAAACATTTGAAGTTATATAAGCCATGATCCCCTTTATTGTCAGTTGTCGTTCCAAATCAAACTCAGGTTGCCGTTAGGGAGGAGAGAACATAAAGACATATAGACGCCTCTGCAGCTGCTGGCAGAGGAGGCAAACCTGCTACAGTACGTATCTATGACAACATGAGCAAGCTGCAGAAGCATGGAGGAGGAGGAGGAAACACGTCACACACAAACAACATCCACATCCACAGCAGACGTAACAGAGCACTCAGTGAGGAGAGAGAGGAGCTGTGTGGATCAGCAGCACCACGATACTTTAAAAGAAACTTCACAACAACTTCAGTCCATCTTGTGCGTCATTAAACTGTCCCAAATGTCCGTCAAGGAGGACAAAACTGCCGTGTAAAAGCAGATCCTGTCCTCCCCTGTGGGGTTAGTAAGCCTTGTCTGAGGAGAAACACTAACGCCTCGTCTGTTCCTGACCTCTGCTGCTACTGAGATTTATTTTCCTGCAGCACCTTCCTCTCTACAAGGAGGAAGGTGAGCTTCTGTGTGAAGTGTGTAGAGGGAAACCATAGATCTGCACACGGCCTGTACGGCTCAGGAAGTGACGACCCTCAGTCCGTCGCTTCCGCTCGACCTCAGCAGCACGGCGCCTTGAGAGCAGCCAGAGTTTGACGCTTCCGCCGCCGCCGCTGCCAGGTGAACTTTACAAACTCAGGTCCTTCTCTCCCAGCGAGGAGAAGCACTGGTCCACCATCTGCTGGGACACATCCTCCAGGGTCGACGGGTTCCACTTGGGGTTCTGGTCCTTGTCAACCAGCACTGAAACCACAGAGAGGCGGCCAAACAAAACCATCCACCTCAGTCAGAACGTCAATTTCCACTTATCATTCACATCTTCTGGAGCTGTGCTGGAACTTACCGGCTCTGACGCCCTCATAGAAGTCACAGCCCCTCTGCAGAACACAAACAAGAGAGTGGAGTGGATTCAAACATGGCTCTCATCCTGTTAGGTGCCGTTGCTGATCGCTCTCTTACCATGCAGGCTTGGCTCAGGCGGTACTCCATCACCAGCACCTCCTGCAGGCTCATGGTGCCGCCCGCCTGCAGCTGCTTGTAGGTGACCTTCAGCGACGTGGGAGACATCCTGGACAGCGTCTGGAGGAAGAGGAGGAAGAGGAGGAGAGCTTTACCTTCATATAGAAAAACCTGAAAAGGACGCTGGCTTTCAATTAACAAAGGCACCTAAATGGCGCTGGTTGGTTTGTTTATGTATCAGTGGTCACATGGTGCAGCTCCGTGGGAACATAGTGGACTTTGAGCCGTCAGGAGATTAAAACTGAAAACGTTTGCTAATCTGGAGCCTGGGCTTCTCTCATTGGGTCGTGCTCCGTCCTCTCTGGGCTGATTTAACCATCTGGGTGTAGAGTAACATCGGATTTACTCTCCGTAGTGAGTCTCATCCTAACAAAGTCAACATCAGCCGAGTCCCAGCCGAGTCCCAGCAGAGTCCCAGCAGAGTCCCAGCTCTCCACTCTCACAGGGATCTTTGGTGTGACACACGCTGCGATTTGGTGTGACTAAGGTGCTGGGATTTCATCTGCGTGGGGGCGGGACAGAGACGATCGTGCTGTCTGGGTGCACACACACACACACACACACCTCAGCTTGTTTCTTAGCGAACGGCGAGTCGTCTGCAGTCAGGTTCTTCATGATTCCCTCCACGCTGCCGGAGCTGAACAGCCTGAGGGGAGAAGAAGAGGAGCGGGCGGTCAGCAGGTCGCCTCCATTCACTGTGTGTGTGTGTGTGTGTGTGTGTGTGTGTGTGTGTGTGTGTGTGTGTGTGTGTGTGTGTGTGGAGGGGATCTTTGCTCTGTTCTGAGCTTCATTAATCGATGGTTGGACACTTGACACTGACACACTATCCTGACTTATTTTTGACCTAAAGTTTGAAATGGACATGGCACACACACACACAATCAATGCAAAATCAGAAACCAGCATCAGTGTGTTTCTGTCCAACATCAATATTCCCTCGCTGCGATTCAACTCCACAAACTGTGAGAGCATGCAGATCAACCATCTGTACAGTAAACACGGCGTAGGAAATAGGAATAGTAATAATAAGTGAAGTATGAGCTTTGTTCTGAGACCAACCTGTCTATATCAGCCACATGCTGCTCCAACACAAAGGGCTTCTCAGCGTCTAAGCTGCTCTGTCAACAGAGAACCAACAACCAATCAAAACACAGGAAAGCATTTAAAGAAAACAGACTATGAGATTTCATATGAGCCAATTTAGCTTGAACTTGGACTTGGCCTTGTGTTACAGCAGCCTCAGTCTCTCACCTGGGTCTGGTAGGAGTCCAGCACTCTGGAGACCTCCTCAGCAGAGGGAGACTTCAGGTCCACCAGCTCCTTCTCCAGGTCTGAGATCTGTGGAACAGAAGGGAAATGAACCTCAAGTCACCAGAAAAACTTCAATTACACTGTGATGAAGGCACTAAATCACCTTCTTCAGTCAGATCAGAGTGATCTGATCTGTAAATGTCTTTAACAGGGGAATAAAGCCTCTCAACATCCACACAAGTGTTACCATGCAGCTAAACATTCACAACAATATGAGCAACTACTTCTACTTCTCTGTATTTCTCTGATGGAGTTCTCACTCTTGGCTTTAGTTTGAATTCACCAGTAGTTGCATCTTTGCTTGTTTGTCCTCTGTCCAAGGTTCTAGACTCAAATGAACTCCGCCGCCCACAGTTCTGACCTCGCACTAAGAGGAAAGTCACGCCAAGGCCGCCGCAAACGAGTTGAGGTTGGCACTTGCCGCTGAGATACCAAAGTGACTCAGCGTCCGGCTCCCTGCTGTGTTCCCGCCCTGTGCTTCTATAACTCCTCTCATCTTCTAAGGTGATTCAGGTGATTTACAGCCATCCTGGCCAAAAGCTTCCATGTTGTTTGGCTTGTGGAGCGTTTGTGTCTGGAGCCAGAGGACGCGGCGTCTCCGGGCGGGGGAGCGGAGGAAGTCACCTGAAAGACAACTGCAGACTGACCTTCGCAGATTCTACGAAGTGAGTGGCGACGCCGGCCCTCTGCACGTCGCGTCCTTTCAGCCTGAAGCCCGTCATGGCCAGGAACAGACCCAACTGGCCCTGGAGCCTGGGCAGGAAGTAGCCACCTCCCACGTCGGGGAACAGCCCTGTTTAGACCAAAGAGAGAGAAGAAGGAGCAGTTACGCACGATGTGACAAAACCAACAGGTGAACCGTGGGATTTCAGCCACCGCCACTGACATAGTCCGCACGTTGTGGCGTGACACAAGGTTGGGGGGGGGGGGGGGGCGGTGAGAGGAGGGGGGGGGGATTAGACCATCTGACCCCGATTCAGGGCTGAAAATGTAATATCCTAAATGTGGCAGATTATGAGCGTCGTGGGTTAAATCTGTTAATCCCACCGCACAGGGGTTCATGTGTGTATGTGTGTGTGTGTGTGTATGTAGTTGTATTTAATTCATTTTAGATGGTTTTTACATATTGCTTGCTTCACATCAGTTGTATATTTATTATACTTATTTTATTAATATATGACTGATCTTAAATTCATGTCATATAGATTTGTACTTATAGGAATGATCTAATCAAATTTCCTTTCATAAAATGTTGTCTCTTTTATCATAAGAGCCTCACACACACACACTCAGAGCGGTGCTGTGATGCGACGGCAGCGAGCGTCTTCAGAGAGAGAGCTCAGGTTTCCTGCCTCATGCCAGCGTTTGATGACTGAGCGGGTCTGAAGACACTGAGAGGCTCCGCTTCTCTTTATTAAGATCAAGGCAGCAGGAATCTGAACCTCTGGGTTTGGATTTGTGTGCTGGTGTGTTTGGGCACACACACGTGTAAAACTGAGACGGACAGAAGGACATAACACACAGATTTATATGATATGGTTTTCATTTAGGAGACTATGACAGAACACAAGCACACACACACACACACACACACACTAATAAAGACATCACACCAGGAGAGAGAAACATCTCTAACACACACTCCTCCTCCCCCACATGCCAATGAAATGTTGATGATGTCCTCGTGTGTCACATTCAGTGGCTTTCTTTCCCCCCACACACACGCACACACACACACGCACATACAATCGGCCACATTCTCCTGGCTGCTGTAAAGATGTCGCCTCACTGGATTTATGGAGTCGCTGCCTGGAGCAAACAGGAAAAAGCTCCACGCGTCAAACAAAGCCCAGAGAGCGCCGCGCCCTCGCTACACGCTGCTTCTAGGTTCACGGCCATTTCTGCTTCATTCCCGACAAAAACGTACAAAAATTTGGACAGCAGATCTGCAGAGGGGAGGAGCGGGGTGTGTGTGTGTGTGTGTGTGTGTGTGTGTGTGTGTGTGATGTGAACTGGACATCAATAATGCACGAGAACCATTTCAAGAAACCATTATCCATCATTACAGGGTGAACACACACACACACTTACTGAGGCTCTCTGCTCGCTTTTTCCATTCATTTCATTCATTGTGTGCAGGTTTGGGTCTAATCCAGGGGTCGGAAACCTTTACTGAGCCAAACCAGCCAAAAACAAATCTGTCTGGAGCCACAACACACACCTGAGCTTTATAATGAAGGTGACGCAGCCTTAAAGTCTTAAAAATAGCCCTTGTTCATTTCCATATTACTTTAGTCAGAGCCACACACCAGAGCTGCAGGTTGCCGACCCCTGCTCTGCTCTGCTCTGCTCTGCTCTGCTCTGCTCTGCTCTGATGTAGCGTCGGGCTGACATGGGCGTGTGGCACTCGGTCGGCCTTTGCTTCAATCGCGACGGCATAAACAAACCCCACAAAATGTGACGCACACACAGGCTGACAGACGAGCAGCATGACAGTTTGAGTACCAACGCCAATCTAAGGTGGTTGAAGAGCTGAGACCGATGAAAGCATCGATGGACGGCTGCAGCAGAGGAGAGGAGAGGAGAGGAGAGGAGAGGAGAGGAGAGAGGAGAGAGGAAGGGTCTGACACTTGGAAACATAAAGGGGAATGTATTCAACCGGCCCCTTCACCTTTAGGCTCATTATTGGAGCCTTTAGTGTGCAGCGTCCCTCTAAAGGGGGCGTGTTCTACTGCAGTACTTCACTAAACTATCGTAAGAGATAAAAATAGCTGAAATGTTCCTCGCACATGAAAGCATAAACGCACAAACACACTGCTGCAGGGGCGTCACAATAACAGCAGCATAGTTCCGACAAAGGGGGACCACTCGGGGCCGTGAGAACACACAGGATGAGTGTGTGTGTGTCTGAACCCGGGAGTCCCACCTGAACCCCCTCACAGACCAGGAGGTCAAAGACCCCAGATTAGTGACAGCGAGACATCCGTTGTGTTCAGTTAGATGTTAGAGATTTGCTGTAATCTCCTGGAGGCCTCGGGAGGAGACCATCTGTCCACAAGACTCAATTAGCTAAGCAGCAAACTAGAATTTATCCCCAGGGCAACGAGCAATTATCCTCCACTAAATGGCTTCATATGTACATCCAGTATGACCGAGAGGACTTCATACAGAGGCTGAGGTTCTGCAGCACTACAGCTCGGTTCCTCTGGACAGAACAACTACAGCTTCAGATCCTCAGCCTCAGCGTCCTCTCCTGTCTGTCGCTCCGTTTCCTGGGCGACCTTTACATTGAAGTAGAAGGGACGGATCACTTGGGAAAACAGAATCATCACAGGAGCGGCGGCAGCAACACACTCTACTTCAGTCTGTACACCATCAAAGACAGGGGGCCGGGACAGAGGGACAGAGGGACTGACAGAGGGACAGACTTACCGATGGCCGTCTCAGGCATGGCGAACAGCGTCTTCTCTGTGGCCACGCGAAAACGCCCGTGCACCGACAGGCCGACGCCCTGCAGGTGAGGGAGAGGAGAGGAGGGAGAGAATCGATGGAAGGTGGTGGAAACTGGGCTGAAGATGGAAATGCTGACTTAAACAAAGTTAAAGCAAAGGCCTTTTAACTCTGTGTGTGTGTGTGTGTGTGTGCGTGCGTGTGTGTGCGGCGGCTGGCCAGCAGGGTGAAAGCTAATGAGGGGTCTTGGCCGGAGGACATCGCCAGAACTGTTATTGCTTTGTGTGTGTGTGTGTGTGTGTGTGTGTGTGTGTGTGTGTGTGTGTGTGTGTGTGTGTGTGTGTGTGTGTGTGTGTGTGTGTGTGTACATGTTTGAGCATACAATCGACAGAAAAGAGCGTTGCCATGGGAACACTGACCTCATGCATCCCATTCAAGAAAATACCTGCAGCTGCATCCAAACATACACATGCATGACCGCCTGACATGTGAGGGCAGATTTAGATTTTGTGCTGTCAACTGATTAGAAGTATTCATATGCAGATATACACGTGTGTGTGTGTGTGTGTGTGTGTGTCCATCAATCTGTTTATTACCATAACAGAGACAAGAAGGAGAAAATACAATTGCATTTCCCAAATCCAAACTTATAATGAATCACCAGAATTCAGCCAATTTGAAATGAATGGGTCAGATAAACACAATAAAGGCTTGAACCTATAAATGACATCACTATTAGGAAGCTGGTCGGCCATGGCAGAGGTATGTACTGTACTAAATGCCCCTCCAGCTGTTTGTTATGTGATCCCTCATAAAGTGGATGATGTTTTAAATGTAAATCAAACAAAGATGAAGTCAACAACACAAAGGCCAAATCTCTTTCCAGCAGACTGGACGCTCTGTCTGAGCCACAGAGCAGCGCCCGCTGGCTCTGTGACAAACCACCACAGAGGATTAAAAATATCTGATTGCTGCCGGAGCCTAAACAGGCCCCTTCAGAGAGGGCGAGGAGCGGAGCATGATCATTGTGCTGTCAACACGTCGCCACTGAGGCTCCGGGCACACACATGAGCTGGACTCATCTGCTCACAAAGACAGAGATTTGATTAGATTCTTCTGTTCATTCAGAGCTCTGAACCTCTGTAATGCTCCAATATGCAAAATAAACCTGCAATTGCCCTGCCACACTATGCACACTGAGTGAAAACATGTCATTACAGGCACTGTTTCTGTTGAGACATAACGTTTCTGATTAAGGAATTTAAATCTCCACCACCTTTTCTCTGCTACTTCACGTTCTGAGGCGACGCCAGGAAGTGTGACTGTAGGGTAGCGATCCATGAGAAAGTTACAGACTTCTCAGGGTCAAATGTCAGAGGAACTCATTTCCTGAGGCAACAGCCAACATGTTTGACTCTAACTGCATGCCAGTGACCTGAAGTCCTGATGTCATTTCCCCCTAAAACGTATCACTTTAAGAAGGAATAAAGCGTCATGGCGGTGGGACAGACTCTCTGGAATGAGGCCTCCTTTATCTCCCGTTACCTAGGAAGGAACACATCACCATAAAAGTAGTGGAACATGGTGACGTGCAGTAGCGTTCGCCGAGCTCCATATAAGAAGATGTCTCCACAAAGTGCTCTATACAGTGGAATTGTGCAACGGGCTTGTTTATAGCTCATTCTCACACACACATCATTTACTACATAATTTACTACCCGGGGCTGAAGAACACGGAGGCCAGATGAAGCACCGCTGTGATATCTGGTTTACAGGAGATCTGCAGCTGAAGGAGAAGCTACAACCAGGCTTAGCAGAGGAAGGACAGGAGAAGATAAAAATATAGATGGGATCAAAATCTTTAGAGAGCTCATTTTTGGCTCTGACTCGCCGTCTTCCCGTCAAGCCTTATGGACTCTGTTCTCTAGAGGGGTGGTGGAGGGGGGGGGGGGAGTGGCATTACAGACGCACGGCTCTTTACAAACAGCCATCAATCGCTGGCAGCCGCTACGCCGGCCGTGTTAGAGAGACGTACAAACACTCCACTCTGGAGGCGAGGAGCCTGTGCCCCGACTGTGTAAATGTTTGAGATCTCAGGAGGAAACTCAAACACTCAGACGAGGAGGAGAGACGCAGCTTGACCTCAAACGCTGAGCACAGGCGGGACTAATAACAATTACACTTCAGCATTCACAGGCTTTGATTTGAGGGATTTTAAACTTTGTACAAGTACTGATGCTCCACAGAGAGCCTGTGTGTGTGTGTGTGTGTGTGTGTGTGTGTGTGTGTGTGTGTGTGTGTGTGTGTGTGTGTGATCTTTGACCTGTTGACGACATGCCTCATCTCCCTGGTGGCTTGTCCTTACTTATGCCAGAATACCCGTTTGACGTGGGAGTCTGCATGTCTGGGAACTGAGGTTCTGTCGGACCTTTCCATATACAGACCTAGAGCGGCTCTCATCGGAGCACATACCTCCGCCAGGGAAGAGTAGTCATCCAATTATAACTTTTGTGTCTCAACAGAGGGGACAGAAAAGGTGAAGAACTCCTCCAAAAGTCAAAGACCTGACCTCACACACCGCCACACAAACAGAGAGTGCTTATAAATAACCAATCACTACACTCAAGGTGACTCCTGGGAAACAAGCTCTCTCACTCACATACACAGTCAGTTTGCACAAAGGTGACAAAGGCACAAAGTCCAGTCGTGTTTAACACCTGGAGGAGGAAAAAAAAGGCCTGGGCAGCAACACACACTCCGTCACTTTAACGTGTCAGAGGCAAACAAGGGGAAGGAAGCAGCTGCTCAACACACACAGAAATCTACTGACACCCGCAGGACAACCAGAGACATTACACCCAAATCACACAGTGACAGTCAAACCAAAACGCTAGGATTTACTATGACTCAGCAGGAAAAGCTGCAATAATAATAACAATAATAACAATAAAGTATAAGTATGTTGTATTAGTGTATAAGTGTATAAACAAAGTAAACACTCACCCCTCCCATTGTTATTCCATCAATAAGTGCTATATAAGGTTTCCTGCATGATCCTTAAAGGAAGAACACAACAAAGATGATGTTCAGGATACAAACTGATGTACAACACGCCTGATTGATCATACATGTGTAGGTGCAGTCTGTCAGCGTACCTATAGCATTGTTCAGGACGTACTCCTCACGGAAAAAGTCCTGAGCAAGAGAGTCTCCAACTTTGCCGGCTTCTGTGACCGCTGAGAGGAAGAAGTTAAGAGAAGATCACAATGAAGCAACAACGTCTGCAACCGTGTTGTGTTGTTGTTACACATAAACTCCTCACCTCTGATGTCTCCACCGGCACAGAAGGCTTTGCCCCCGGCCGCTTTGATAATGATGATGTCAGTCTCGCTGTCCGTCTCCCATTTCTGGAATCGCAACAAGAACAATCAGGGCAAACGTTCAACCGACACAACTCTGAGCCTTGACCTTGACACTTGTCCCACTGGACGTTTGAACCTGCTGGGTGTCAAACCTTGAGCTGTGGGTAGATCTGCCGGATCATGGTCAGGTTGAGGGCGTTCAGGACTTTGGGTCTGTTCATGGTGATCACACCGGCGCTGCCCACTCTCTCCAGGAGAACCTCCGGCTCCACACGGCTCGACATCTGGACCACCACACACACACATACACACACACACACACACATCAGGCAACAGCAGGAGAACTATTAGAAACAGCATCATCACTACCATTCTAACTGCACTTAGTGTGGATTTTGGAAGAGTCTCATCTGGGGTCAAAGGTGAGATGTGATGTTTCCAATAGTAACCAGAGTCAAAGCGGTTCTCACCATGTGTGCTTGGATTCTTTGCAGTCTGCAAATGGACCTCAGCCTGAAGGAGACAAGGAGAGACTTAGTGTAAACAACACACACACACACACACACACACACACACACACACACACACACACACACACACACACACACACACACACACACACACACACCTCCTACATTCCAGTGACGTAACTCAACCTGTGCTTCAGTTAGTTTCAGTGTAAGACGTTTAGTAACGAAGCTTCAGTGTTTACACCTTTACACAAACACGCAGAAACAGCAGCAAACTCGCTCTGCCGGGAAAACAACCCGAAAGAACCGATAACCTTCGTTGAACTCGACATGTTTCCGTCTACAAACCTGTTAACAGAAGTCAGAACCTTTAACGACATTGTTGTTTGTACGTCAGTCGCGTGCCCGCTGGATGCTCTCGCGCTGTCTTCGCTACCTGCAGCTGCTGCGTTGACTTCCTGAATGACCTGCCGAACCGCCTCCTGATTGGTCAGTGGTCCTGACGTCGGTGTGAGCGCGAGCACCATCGAGAGGAGCGTTATCAACACGGTGTTAGACCCACACTGCCCTCTGCCGGTTGTAAATATAATGCACACGCTGTACATTCTTCAATAGTTTTGTACATTCATTGTTAGTTGAATAAAATTATTTGGCCCTTTGAATGAAAAGTTGTATTTTTTCAATTACAGCAATTACCACGTGACAGCAGAAAGAAACAGGCTGATTAACACCATTGCCATGCAGGAGCAAAGCTATATATTTTATTATTGCCCTTCATTATTCACAGAACGCAAAGTCTGACAGGTTTGCAAAGACATTAATCTAGTTTTGACAAAGGTAAATATTTGATTTGTACAAGACGAATTTCTACTTTCTTATCAGATTCAGCAGCCATCAGTGAAGCTGTTTTTATAACCTCAGCTACCAAACTGATCTTCCGGGTGTGACACACTGGGTTCAGTCAGGCTTCTGGAGGTAAATAAAGGTGACCTACTTAACAGGTCGCTGAGCAATAAACACTAAGACTGAAAGAAGGAAATCATAAAAAGTCCAAAGATTTCATGGTAAAGTTTATTTTAATTTATTGTTCATGGGAATCAGCATAGAACTTTTGTGCACACAAACACGATCATGGATGCAGGTGATTTGCTTTCAGATTATTGCATATAAAGATAAAGGCTCTCGTCTCTTTTAGTCCGAGTCGCTGCTGCTGCTGCTGCTGCAGGAGCTGCTGGAGGACTGCAGCAAACACAAACACAACAGAGGGAATGTCAGGCACTGATGATACCAGGAAGAAATATCAACTCCAGATTAACATCAGATTATCAAAAATGTAAGAGAAAAAAATCCAAATAATTTTCCATAAATTTATGAGAAATGAAAACATTATGTCTAAATACCTGACAAAGGGTAAGAATTAGATCAGTTTAATCAATCATCAAAGTGTTTAAGTTGTATTATGTACGGGTCAGATAGAACAGACAAACTGCTTTTCATAGTGAAATCCCTCGTCTTACCCCGTGACCCTTCTTCCCTTTCTTGTGACACTTGGAATGGTCGTGCCCCTTCTTGTGTTTCTTGTGCTTTTTCTTGTCACACCCTCCGTGCGCATGGCCGTCTTGTTTCTTGTGACATTCCTTCCCAGATCCATGGCTTCCACCATGACAGTGACCTGAGGATTTATCTGATGGAGCAAAACAGAAAACAGACTAAATGACTGCATTTAAAAGTCAATATTTAGTCAAACTGAATAATACGCAGATAATAAAAACAGACGCAGACAGAACCGTGTTTACCTTTACACTTGTCCATTTCACCGCAGAACCTCAAAAAAGACAAACACAGAAATTCATGAAAACTTTGCAGTTATTTCAGGCACAGATGATAGATACCAGAGGAGAACTTACTGTGTGTTACAGTGCAGATCCACAGCAGCACAAGTCCACTGGTTCTGCAAAGACCTGCACACAATTTATAGGCACCCACATGTTGATAAAAAAAACGCCCAACACCGATCACAAGGGCCTCTGCCCACACCCACATCAAATACAGGGCCCTAAAAGGGTGTGTGAGGTCAACCTTATACAATCCAACACACACACACACACACACACACACACACACACACACACACACACACACACACACACACAGTAACTTTCATATCTGTGCTCACACATCTGTCAGCATGGCTCTTGCTGTCAAACCTATGTGTTTCCTCATACCTGAGCAAAGTGCGATGTTATCAGGGGAGAGGAGTGTGTGACAGAAACACAGAGGAGTCCAAAATTACAAAAACTCAAAGAGTTCATCTTTCAGTTGTTAAGACGATTACTTGATCAATAATAATAAATAGATAATGGATAATATAATTTAGAATATATACAATAAAAAGGTTGTGGGGTGCTTGAGGCATTACCAAAGATAACAACAATAACAACAATAACCATGAACAGTAGCAATAAGGAAGATAAGGAGGATAATCATAAATGAAAACCATGATGATATACAATAGAGATGCAATGCATGATGACTCAATGATAACAGGTTAGAATTAACATTATGTGCATGTGTGTGTGTGTGTGTGTGTGTGTGTGTGTGTGTGTGTGAGCAGTACTTTGATTTCTTTGTGTGTTAGGCTTAATCAGTAATTAGATACAGCAGCTACCTGTTTCCATTGTCCTGATAGAACATCTAACCACACCCCCTCCCCCGCCACAGTCCTGTCGCTCATCCATGGAAACATCCGAAGAGTATACATTCCTAATGACGTCAATCAAACTCGTGTTGTGTTAAATAAAAAAAAACGGCATAAACTACAAAAAGCAACAAAAGCCACAAAAAGTAACATCAGGTTCCATTGATGAGACCTGGATATGAGTGTAAAAGTTCCCAAAGAACACAATGTGCTCAGTTTGGGAGGAGAGGATGGGTTGAAGTTTCCACAGCAAGCCAGCGTTCAAACAAACAAAGGAGTGAAAGCAGATGCACCATGACTGACATGAGAGCTGCTGTTGTTGTTTGCAGTTAAAGGATTTCAGAAATGTGCGCTCCTTTGTGTGCGCTTTGCATGCCGCTCTGCTACACACATAAACACACTGTCAGGTCTATATGTTTTAGTGACTCACTCCCATTCACTGGAAAAATGTCCATATAAACGTGCACACACACATATTTTTGAAAAGGTAAGAAAGCAGATAACATTCAACCGCTCAACCACACCTGCACTTGTATCTGATACACTATCAAACTAACAAACAAGTATCTTATATGATATGATGAAGCCTGAAACAAAGTCTCATCCTGCAGAAGTTCCTCCTCCACAGCTCCCTGATCCAGCTGTGTGGTCTTCTGGATCATGGGTCACATTGAGACCTGAGAGCTCAAATCTAAAGACGCCCCCTGCAAAATTTGAAGGAACTGCGCTTTCAGGTCCATTAATCTTATTTCATTCCAAACTCATTGCTTTTCCGGCGGCCCATCCCTCGGTCTCTGCTTCTTCCGGCCTCTCGCCACTTCCTGATCTTCCCCGGCTCATCCCTTTCCCACTTCTTATCTCCACCATGCTTTCTGGCTGACACGGCCCGATCCTAAACTTTTCCAGCTTCTTCTCTCCATCTTCTCTTCTCCTCTGCTGCCCCATCACTCTCTTGAAGGCGCCATGAGAATCTCCCAGCTCTTATCTGGGCTCTCTCCCACTGAACTTTAAGATGAATCACACATTATGCATATGCTATAATTGAATAGACTTGTTTTGTTTGTGACCCTGCTAAATTCAGTTTTGTTGCCAAGCTGGATTGACAACATTCAGGTCCTGTTACGTACACACACACATACTTTCCACTGATAATCTCAAACGTCACTCTCATGTATTTTCCTATATTACAAACATGACCAGATACAACTCAAGGTAAAATCTTCTATTTCTGTAACATTACACCGTTCTGTCCAAAGTGGATCATAACAGTTAGAAAACAATCACCACTCCTGTGTAAGTCTACATTTTTGAAAAGGCAGCAGACAGAAAATTAAAGAGTAAAACTTTATTTGATCTCAAGCAGGCTTATTATCGGCCGCAGAGTAGACAGACACGCAAAGCCAAAATGGATGAAAGCAGTCAAACAGGTCAGAGGGGTTATGGATGTGCAGGCAACAAAGGGGTGGTTTGGATTGGAGGTGACAGGTGAGACAGTGGGACATTCATCTTTAGGGTTTAGTTTGACCTGTAAAACCTCACAAAAAGAATAAATGAAGTTATCTATGTGTATCAAAGAAGGATGAAGGTTTCCAGGAGTCTCTTCTCTTCTTCCACCCAGGAGTCCTCTAGTCCGAGTCACTGCTGCAGGAGCTGCTGGAGGACTACAGACGAGGAGAGCAGAGCAGAGGAGCATCATGTCAGTCTGTGGTCATGTGCTTGTTTAACAGGCTGAATGGCTCAATAATATTAGTAACTATGGTAACACATGGTAACATATAAGCATCTTACCCCGTGAGACTTCTTTCCTTTTTTGTGACAGCGACCATGCATGTGACCGTGCTTATGTCTGTGCCTGCGACCACATCCATGCCCGTGTCCGTGTCCGTGTCCGTGTCCATGCCCGTGTCCATGCCCGTGTCCATGCCCGTGTCCACGTCCACGTCCACGTCCACGTCCACGTCCACGCCCACATCCAGGCCCACATCCATGCCCATGACAGTGGACGTGGCCATGGTCGTGGCCATGGTCGTGGCCATGGTCGTGGCCGTGGTCATGACCGTGGCCGTGGTCAGACACAGGTCCATGACCAGGGCTTGGTCCACAACCGGGGCTGGGTCCATGACCAGGACTGGGTCCATGACCAGGACTAGGTCCATAACCGGGGGTTGGTCCATATCCAGGGCTTGGTCCATAACCAGGGCTGGGTCCATAACCAGGGCTGGGTCCGTATCCAGGGCTTGGTCCGTATCCAGGGCTTGGTCCGTATCCAGGGCTTGGTCCATATCCAGGGCTGGGTCCATATCCAGGGCTGGGTCCATATCCAGGGCTGGGTCCATAACCAGGGCTGGGTCCATAACCAGGGCCGCCCTGGCCGCCGTGAGCCTGGTGGCCCCCTTGGCCCCCTTGGCCGCCATGCTGTTGTTGACCTCCAGATGGACCACATGGCTTAGAAGGGGCACTGGGGTTTTGTGGGTATCCTCCTCCTCCTCCTCCCCCTGGCTGAGGGTAGCCAGGGAAGCCAGAGGGATGCTGGTTTCCTTATCAAACAAATGTTTAGAAAACATGAATGTCAGGCACATAAACACAGTCAGCATGTATGAAAGAAGGAGCAAGAACACAAACAATAACAAGAAACATCCTCTTTACCTTGGTCGTTGTTTCCAAACATTTCAAAATTTTGTCTCCAAACCCTGAAAAGGATGGAAGCATAAATAATTCCACACTGATCTCTCAACACAAGAAAGGAAAGCAGACTTTTATAGAAAATCGGCAAGAGCTGTACTCTGATGAATCTAAGGAAAATGTAAATGTTAAAGGTGTGGCGTGTGTGAAAGTGTTCTCAGATCAATCATGTCAGCAGTGAGAAAGACACATAGTAATGTAAAACAAAATCTAACTTCAATGTGCTCTTAATACATTTATCTGGACATATACAGACATATTTCATGCATAGAGAGATAAAGATCAGGTCTTACTGTATCTTACTGTGTGTTGAGTGCAGATCTACATCAGCTCTGCAGAAATGTTCAGTCGTTTTATAGCCAAACCCTGGCAGAGACGGCCCAACCCCCATCATCAGGGGCGGTGCCTGAACACACACACCAACCAGTTTTGTTTGAGGGTGGAAGGTGTGTGTAAAAATGTGACGCACTCCAGACTTTGTAGCAACATGGAAATCATCCTGGGTTCAGTTTGACAAGTTTAGTTCATTGGTTTCTTAAAGTAAATAGCTGCTTTAAGTTCTCAAATACTTCTTGTACAGTTGATGAGCTCTGATGTATATCATACAAAATGTGTGTGTGTGTGTTTGGCGTTCAGAGAGCTTATCAAATGTGTTGTTGCAGATTTTGGTTGGTAGGCGTTTCTATGTTGATGAAGCCCATGTCCAGATTGTTACACTTTCTTCTCATGGTCCGACCATCAACCAGGACCCCAGATAGTTGAGTTTACTTTGTACTATCACACTGTTCTGATTGATCTCCAAGCTAGAACACAGTAGTTACAAAACAAGCATCACCTCGGTGTAAGTCCACAATTTATTTTAATGGGTGAGGCAGACAAAGAGGTCAGGAGGTGGAGGAGAAGGTGTGATTTACATGAGCAGACAAACATCACAAGCTGACGTGTGTGGGTTCGGTTGGACGCTCAGAAGAGACATCTGGTGGACAGGTGAGGAATAACAGTCTCTCCATGACTGATGTGTTAAAAGGACGCCCAGCTGCAACAATCAGACACAAGGTCGCTCATCTTTAGGCTTTTGTTGGCCCTGTTTCTGTGAAAAGGTGAAGCTTTGGAGGTACAAATGAGATCAAAATCAGGGATTTGTGTTTATCAGAGAAGGATGAAGGTTCCCAGGAGTCTCATCCTTTCTTCCACCCAGGAGTCATCTAGTCCGAGTCACTGCTGCAGGAGCTGCTGGAGGACTACAGCAAAGACACACAGCAGAGAAGCATAACGTCAGTCTGTGAGGATTCTGGGTACAAACACAACTTGATATTACAGACAAGTTCAGTTGCAACAGATTTAACCTGAAAGTTCTGCACTCTGGTTGTTTCTGAACTATGGTCTGGAATAATAAAGTAACTGGATCTTACCCCATGACACTTTCCTCTCTTGTGACACTTGTTATGCATGTGACCATGCTTATGCTTGTGCTTGTGTCCGTGTCCATGTCCCTCTCCATGTCCATGTCCATGTCCATGTCCCTCTCCATGGCCATGCCCATGTCCATGTCCCTCTCCATGGCCATGCCCATGTCCATGTCCCTGTCCACAACCAGGGCCGGGTCCATGACCAGGGCCGGGTCCATGACCAGGACCGGGTCCATGACCAGCACCGGGTCCACACCCAGGACCAGGTCCATACCCAGGACCGGGTCCATAACCAGGACCCTGTCCATACCCAGGACCGGGTCCATAACCAGGACCCTGTCCATACCCAGGGCCGGGTCCATGACCTCCAGGGCCACCATGATGTGGTCCAACATTGTGGCCTCCAGGTGGACCATAAGGCTGAGGAGGGCCAGTGCCTGGGTTATGTGGGTACCCTCCTCCTCCTCCTCCTCCTCCTGGCTGAGGGTAGTTAGGGTGACCAGAGGGATACTGGTTTCCTTTTCAAACAAACGAGTTGAAAACATGAATGTCAGGTACGTAAAGCAGTCAGTAGGTTTGAAAGAGAACATGAACAATAAGAAGAAACGTCCTACTTACCTTGGTTGTTTCCCCACATTTTAAAATTTCAGATCGGAACCCTGAAAAGGATTTGAAAATAAATACAAACAAAAATGCTAAATCAAACCTGACCGCAATCTGATATAAAGCATACACAGTCAGAGATCAGATCTTACCTTACTGTGTGTTGGGTGTGTGTGTGTGTGTGTTACAGGTCCACAGCAGCTCTGAAGGAACGCTCAGCCCTTTTATATCCACATCAGTCCAACGCCCAGTCAGGGGGTTTTGATAAGGGCGGCAAGTGTGTGTGTGGGAGCGACACAAAGACCAGGTTGTGTTTCATCTTGACCTATTCTTAAAGCAAATATCTGTTTTTCATTAGAGTTTATGGGTGATTCGTAATATTTCTTCACTGGTGGTCTTCCACGGTGCAGTCTAACACACACACAAACACACAAACACACACACACACACACACACACACACACACACACACACACACACATCATATCCATTGTAGTTAGCAATGATGAGCATTTTGATATTATTATTATATGAAGTTCATCAAGCTCATGTGTGTAAATCTGTTTCCTCGTGGTCAGAAGTGCAACATGTTTACCTGTGAGAGACGCTTACACACTTACACTTACACACTTACACACACATGGACAACACCGCCCGAGCTCATATGACCTCCTCCTCTTCCTCCTTCCTCTTCCTCTATCTTTACCCTTACAATCTCTGGAGCAAATGAGTCACTCTTTGCATGGAGGAGTGTTATGAAAATCCTTGACTACGCCGTGTGTGTTGGTAAGGCGGAGGAGGTGCAGGTTCCTTATCTGAGTCGACTCTACTTAGGACTGCAAATATGAGCCAGCACGGGCGTCAATGTTTGTATGTTCATGCCGGCCACGCAGCCAAAGACTTCAGCAGGGTCTGGAGATTTCTGAAGGTCATTTACTGCACCTCCTTCATTTTGTGTGCGTGTGTGTGTTTGTGATCTTTAATAAGCAACAGTGGTGAATTTGCTCAAACTTTATGTATTAATTCATGGTCGTCTAGAATATGGCACTTTGGCTGCAGTCCCACCCCTACAATCAACACTGAGCTTAACAGCTTCAACCACATTTCTATTCAAGCGTTGAGTGTGTGTTCAAATTTGATATCCAGAGAAGAATGCTGGGTGTGTTGAAGGTGAATTTCTTATCAAATTACACTCAAGACTGGAAACACAAGACGGCCCGGGCACGACTGTGTGTGCGTGTGTGTGTGTGAGAGAGAGGGAAGTGTGTGGTCGGTCACAGGATCTTCAATCAGGCGTTTAAATGACACACTCTCACAACATGCACGCACGCACACACACACGCACTATTTTACAACAATAAATCAAGAATGTGATTTCTTTAAGTACACTTTTAATACTACACTCACTACGTTCAAATGATAGGGTTCTGTTTTGGTGCTGTGGCTGCATTACTGGATCATACTGTTGATTTCTTAATAAACACTTAAAATGTAGAAATGTTCTAATCCATATTAACACCAACTCTCATCAGTCAGCATCATCTTAATGTTGTGTTTTCCTTTTTCAAAATGTGCAAACAAAAGTACATTCATTGAATCTACTTCCATATGAAACAAGTCTTTATTCTGATCAACCAGAATGACTGAGGTCCAACTGAGGCAACATGGAGATGAATGCTTACACACAGACACAGACACAGACACACACACACACACACACACACACACACACACACACACACACACACACACACACACACACACACACACACACACACACACACACACACACACACACACACACACACACACACACACACACACACACACACACACACACACACACATCACTGTGTCTCTTTAGCAGCAGCCGATTGTCCAAAGCTTAACTCTGCAGAATGAGCCCAGCTGAGATGTTGACATGTTACTGTATCTACAGGGAAACACACATCTGAGTGCTGATGTGTTATGAGCCACTGATGGACGGCAACAAACAGCGACATGTGATCATTGTCTGGTCTGTCTGACCCTCCCATGACCCTTGACCTTTGACCCTCACAGCTTGACCTTCCCTGCCAGAGGGCTGAGGGGGTAAAGGGCAGAGAAGCGACCCAGCGTCCAGACGGGGAACACGTTCCTGTAGGAGGTGTAGCTGATGGCACAGCTCTTGTTGAACACGCCTGCGATGTTCTCCTGGGGACGGAACACAGACAACATGAACGCCCAAACTGCCCAAAAGTGTCGGAGGGGTTTATTGAGACGGGACACACACACACACACTCACCTGTGGCCAGTCACCGTTGGGCAGCTGCTTGTCAATCAGCAGCTGAATTCCTCTCTCGATGGCTTCAGTGTTAGGATGTCTGAACACACACACACACACACACACACACACACACACACACACACACACACACACACACACACACACACACACACACACACACACACACACACACACACACACACACACACACACACACACACACACACACACGCTGTTATAGGTTCCAAACTCAAACCCAAACTCAAACTCAAACCCGTCTCATTCAGTCAGGGTCAGGTGTCTTTTCCTCTTACCTGACTGCCATGAGGCCCAGTAGAGCCCAGCAGACGTTATGGATCTGAGCGCCGTTGCTCTCGACGTAGCGCCGCTGCTCGCACGACTCAAAGTCCTCCCCCCAGCCGCCGTCAGACATCTGGCGCTCCAGCAGGAAGTGACAGGCCCTCTGCACCTCCACACACACGTCCCTGAGGAGCCACACGGCCGGAGAGGGATGGAGTTCATGAACAGAGAAGCAAAGGAGGCTTTCACTAAGATGTGCAAATGAGAAGTGAAGACGAAGAGCGATGGAGCGTCAGAGCAGCGACTCACCCGTCCCTGTAGGTGTGACCCATGCACGCAAACGCCTCCAGGCCAAACCAGGTCCCGTAGGTGAAGCAGACGCCCCACGACCTGAAGACCAGCAGAGGAGCGCCCATGTTCATCTACGCCGTTAATGTGAACTGTGATAGGGGAGGTTGTGTGTTAGCAGTGTGAGCTCACCCTTCCCAGGATCCATCAGGCCTCTGCTTCCTCCGGCAGTACTGCAGGCCTCCGCTCAGCGTGGAGCTGAGGAGGAAACAGATTCACTTTGAGATCTTTGAGAGGATTTTAAACAGTTTACATTTTTGCCAGTATAAGTACTAAACCCACATTATGGGTGTGTGTGTGTATGGGTGTGTGTGTACCTGATCTCCTCAGTGCGGTGGTCGGGGTGAACCTTCTGAAAGTGCCTCAGGGCCTGCATCACAGCTGAGGTACACTCCACATAGGTATAATCTATCATGATGTCACCTGTGAGAGAGAGAGTGTGTGTGACAGAGAGAGAGAAAAAGAGCGAGAGAGAGCAAGAGAGAGAGAGAGAGAGAGAGAGAGAGCACACACAGCACATCATTTCATTATTGTTTGTGTTTTGACTTGATTCCTTTTCTGCTCTCTAGTGGAAGGGTTCTGTTCTCTTTCATGGGTCGTGACCCAACAAAATCATTTCTCAGAGTTTAAAATGTTTCCCTTCATTCTTGCTAAGCTGACGTTTGGTTTGAAACTGGGTGAATCCGCCCCCTCATCCGTTCCTGGCAGAGGGAGGAACATTGCGACATAACGCTGATATTAAACTGTGCTATGTTGCAACGCAGCAGAAAGGTCAGGTTGGTATTTGGCTCTAAGCTTCCCTGTTTCAGGCCCTCTCTGGTCTCCAGGTTGAGTCAGAGTGCAGGTCTGGTCAGGGTCTGACTCACTGGGATCAGAGGGGACATGAACTAAAGTTTTATTTGTTTGTTTTTTGATATTGGTGGCACTTTAACAGTTAAATTAAACTCTAAACCTTTGGCGCCTTAGAGTTCTCTCTAGTGGTGAGACGATTGAATGGGTACCAACATCTGCGTCACTCACCAAACACCTCAGAGGGGTTAAGCAGCTCCAGGAGTTTCCCTCCTCTCTTGGTTTCGTACGTGGCGAAGCCGCCGTCAGAGTTCTTCATGCTCAGCAGCTACGAGAAGACGACGGAGGTGAAGTGAAGACGTGCGACGCTGTGAGAAACAAGCTGCGGTGTGACGCCGCCGCATGTCTTCAGACTCACCACGTTGACGTTGTCGTAGAGGCGCTGCGAGGACACGGGCTGGCCGAGGGACGGACAGAGCTCCTGGAGCAACATCACAGACTTCAGACCCTCGGCTGTGCAGTCGCTCACTATCCAGCCGCAGTCACGAGTGCTGAAGGGGAAACCTCCCTGCTCAGACGCACACAGAGACACACACATTTACATGCACCAGATACAAACACGACACAGCAACACTTTTGTCCTTACAAAGTTGCTCCTGTACACAATTTGTTTACCTTGTTCATCTGTCTGTAGTACTTCTGGTAGTCTGGAGGATTCTCAGGTATCTGGAGGAGAGGCAGGCATCAGGAAAGAGCTCATTGGTGCTCTAGAGTCACAATGAGATGCAGAGGATGCTGATCATGTCCTACACTGACACACTTCTGTACCTGTGTGATGGTGAGGAACTGATGGGCGTTCTGAAGACACTCCATCAAGCCGGGGTGGTCCTGGGCTCCTGCCTAACGGACCCACACAGAGTAAAACATTACATCATCTGGTGGTTGCATCATCTTACGCCTGAACATTAACAAGACAGCGAATCTGAGCCATCACCTCAAGAAAGGCCTGGACAGCAAAGCAAGTGTCCCACAGCTGAGAACCATTTGTCCCCTGTTGAAAGACAGAAATGTTTCATTCATCGACAAGATCCATCACAAACCAGAATCAGGAGAAGAGAAGAACGCAGAGGGAGCTCTCACCTGCATCTTCATGCCATCCAAGCCCAACCTAAAGAGAGCAGACTGTTTATGAGCTACATGTGTCACCCTACACATCCATCCTGAATCATTAGAGCTGAGTGACTGACCAGAGGTAGTCTGGGATCCTGGACACGTGCTCCTGAAAGACGGGAGAGGAGGGGCCGTCCACGTACCAGCGCACCAGCATGTTGATCGTCTTGGAGATCTGAGCAGACAAACAAAGAGCCGTTGGAGTTTAACGAACACTTGGATTTGATCCTACAGCAGCCGAGGCCTCAGCTCTCTCACCGGTCCGATGCTGATGCACTTGGTGAAGCTGTCGTCGGCCTGGATGTGCTCGTAGAGCTCTGTGACGGCTCGTCCCCTCAGAGCGACGCTGTGATGAGCCTCGTACACGTTCAGCAGCACTGAGACACGAACAAGAAGATTCTGTTATTTTTACTTTCCATACACTTATTATCCCCAAAAATTACCTTAAATAGTTTTGGCCATAATTTGTCTCTCTTTCATTGTGTGTGTGTGTGTTTGTGTGTGTGTGCGTGTGTGTGTGCTTACTGTAGGCGGCGGTGAGTAGAGTGCTGTGTGGTGTGTATAAGTCACAGGCTGCCACGTTGTCCCTCTGAGCAGGCCAGTTAATAGAGGCATAGTCCTGGACATAAAGCTCCTGGAGGACACACACCAACACACACATTCCAGCTGCTGAGGTATCATCATACATTCATTATAAACACACTGAGAGTCAGGGAGTCTTTGTTTGGGGTATGCTGCCCCCTTGAGGGCTGAGGTGAGTCCTGCACCTGTCTGAGGCTGAGCACCAGGTCGTCCTCGTCGGCGGCCAGTCTGACGGCGTAGCAGTAGCTCATGGGGAGGTAAACCTGCCGACAGTGGCACCACAGGGTGGACGGGTGGGCCGGCATCCAACTTGGCAGAAGCCTGGGGGGGTTTGAGGGAGAAGGTGGAGTTTAATCTTTATATTTACGGCAGAGGCGACGGGTAGGAGAGGAGGTGAAGAGGGAATCGTAACTTACCACATCTCAGGTAGGAGCGTGTTCATGCCCTCCCAGCTGTACACGTTTAAAATGGCCAACCAGAATTTACCCCACGATGGAATCCCCACAGCGCCCCCTGGACAGAATAACAGAACAAGCACAGAGCAGTCATGAGAAAACTGGATCACTGAGTGCAGAACAGGGCGTGCGGACCAGGTAGAGACGCATTTGGACGAGGACGGTGTCTCTTTGCTTCCTCTGACCTTTGCTGTGCAGGTTGTTCCTGGCTCGCACCATGTCTGGGTCGTCAGGGTCCAAGCCCAGGATCCTTAACGAGGCGTAACTCAGCGCAGTGCCAAAGACGGTGGATTTGTCTTCAATATGCCTAAAAAAAGAAAAGACACACACTCAACCTGACGCTGCACGTTGCGGACACGTTGGATACATTTCTGTGATTGGACACATTCCAGTTTAACCAAAAGGGAGATTCCCAGATGTAAACACACACCAGCGGCAGCATAGGGGGGTCGAGCTTTACTTACAGGCCCCAGCCTCCGTCAGGGAGCTGGACAGAGCGCAGGTACCTCACCATCTCCTTCTTCCAGGCGTTGGCCAGAGGGATTTTAGCGATGTGGCACGTGATCAGGAGTCCTGGAACGCACATCACACACACACACTCTCTCACACACTGAGGCACTGACAGTGACAAATACAGGAGTGGGGGTGGAGTCGGCCTACCTGGGAGCAGGAACAGAGGTCCCCCATAGTCTCCAGCCCAGTGGCCATCCTCAGCTTGGAGGTGCCGGTAGAAGTTCATACCTTTGAGGGCGGCGTCCACAGCCGTGTGTGCAGGTGAGGATTCAGACACAAACCCACTCTGTTACAGGACCACAACAACAACAACAACCACCCGTCAACTGATATGACCTCAAAACGATTCAGTATAAACTCCCCTCTATTGTAGGTGTATCTGGTTTGCTCCCTGCTCTGCTCCCACCGTGTCCAGGCCCAGAGCGTGGGCCTCCAGCATGGTCTGCTGTCTCTCTGGGACGTCCTGGTCCTCCAGGTAGCGCCAGGTCTGCCTGCCCTCCACGTTGGAGAGCCTCCAGCGGCTCAGGTCTGTGGCCGCCTCCGTCTTGTACGGCCCCCCTCGCCTCCTCAGCTGCCTTGGAGACACATTTAAAAACATGGGATGAAATACAATCTAGATACTGAAGTGAGTTTGGTTACTTTGCTTCCACTCAGACTTCAACAATACAAATGTATGATCATTATTACTTCATTACTGTATGTGTGATTTCAGGACTGTACTTTGTTTTTTTTACAAAATGTCCTCTATCAGGTGAGATTTCAAGTGAAGGAACTTTTCTCTGCACATTTATAGTGTAAATTTGAGTTGAAGTGGAGACAAACTACTTGATTTATTTTTTAGTTTGTATAATAATTGCTTCATCTGTGTATTTTAGACAAGTTTAGTTTACACTGATAAAACAAATGCACCGTGTATGTGTCCGCCCATGCGTGGTGTAGAGTGAACTGCTGTGAAAGGGGCGTGTGTGTATCTACAATATAAACAAAACTAAAAACAACTATTTTTGATCGATTCATTAAATATTACAGACAAGCCGTCTACATGATGTTAGTTACACACTCCTGCATCTTTAAATGATAAAAACAACACTTACGTCCCCTCGGTCATTGTTGTGCTTGATGCGGAGTTGAATCCTCCTGCAGCTCCTTAATTAATGTATATTTGTGGTTTTGAAGGTTCCGCCTGTTTTGTTGTCAGAGGTCGTCAAATGTTTTCAGTGGGAACTCCACAGTCGTCCGAGGACGCTCGCGCATGGAGAGACATGAGCAGAGAAACGGCCGTCCAATCACAGACCGAGCAGGGCGGGGAAATGGGCGGGCCTTTTCTTAGAGACCGACCAATCAGAGCGCTGCTGCGATGAATACATTACTCTCTGATTTCAACATCATTTATTTAATATTTTATTAAACATCTGTCTCTTTGACAAATTGAACTTTCAACAACAAACTGAAGCGGCAAAATAAAGTAGATTATAGCCACAAACATTTTAAAAACAGACATTTCTATACACTTGAGCAAAACAATACAAAATCACACTTTATAAAAATAAAAGAAAGGGATAAACTACATTCCATAGGAAAAGGACATATTCTACTAAAAAGAGCACTTTAAGGCACAGCCCCATAGCAACCCAAATACAACCCCTGATAGGTTGAACTTGTCCCTAGTTTGGAGCCACCTTCATGATTACATAAACATTATCTGAACAGTTCATCAGTCGTCTACGATGCTTAGCAGGCCGTTCAGCTGCAGCCCGTAGGCCAGTTCCTCCTCTTGGCTGGCCAGTATCTGTCTCTGAAGCTCCTTTAGTCTCTGTGACATTGACACCGGTGTGATCTTGGACTCTCCTGCTTTTCCTAGCATTTCCTCCGAGTCTGGCTCCTGCAATGTGAAACAGTAAAACATATTGATGACTGCACTTTGGACTTAGATATTATATATAAAAAGTGAGGACTCGTTAGTGTGATTGAAAGGACTTCATCTTTGTTAAAACATTACAGAAGTTGTATGAACTCTCAGCAGCACTTCAAAAACTCGATGAGATTGCTGAGTGAGGTGAGGCCAGACCTTCATCACTTCATACCTGAGAGAAAGAAGAATCTCCAGTCCTGGCCACGGCAGACATCATGGCTGAGGGCATCGACAGGAGGGTGGAGGAAGGAAGGAAGCATGGTGTGGGGAGGGAGTCCATGGGGTCAGTATCCATCCAACGCTGAAACTGCTCCATGCACCTGTAGAAGTAGAGAAGAGTGTGTGGGAGGTCACTATTAAGCTGCTGGTGATGGACATTAAAACAGGAATAGTCTGTAAACATCGATGGTAAATGGATGCACATTTCTAACTGCGGCGCTGTGGCTCTACCTTTGGCTTTGAGCCTTCTCCCTCTCTATACTCTGGAGCACTTTAAGATGGGCCGGCGGCTCCTGTTGTGTGGGTGCGTCTGTGGCACACAGGAGCGATTCCTGGGCCCCGGGAAGCTCCGCATTGTAGAACAACCTCTTTATGAGGGACTGACTGGTGGGTGGGGCACAGCAGGTCGCACTAAACCCGAGGATGGAACAGGGAGGAAAGGAGAGGTGTGGGGTTAGGGGGAAGAACAAACAAGAGAGCATTGTGATTATCATGGTCTCCATCACACTCTTCTTATTAATGACAAGCTGCAAACAATGGACTCTGGGCTGGACTTCTTACCCTTCTGTCTCCTGCTGCTTCCCTCTGTGTGTTTCTCTGATGGCCTGGCTCCATTCCTCTGGTGGCTGGAAGTCCTTCACCGACATCAAGGGAAAGTAAACCAGAATATCTCCATCCTCCGTCACAGCATCTGGAAATAAGAGGCGTCCATCAGGGCACAGGAGGCGACATCCTAACCTGGACAGAGTTAGAAAGAGCTTTCCCTGAATGACCTCACCTTCACAGACGGGTGATCCAGGGATCTTGGAGTCTTTCAGCTTGTGGTCTATACAAAGCATCAGCAAGTCGTCCCAGGGGATCTGGTGGAAGGCCGGGTGCGTTCCCTGGTCCCAGTCGTCGTAGCTGTTCAGAGTTTCCAGGGCTCTGTGGGTTTTTGCAGGCTGGTGCTGTAGCCGGACTTTTTCCAGAAGGTTCTCCAGCCGTGACATTAGGAGGACCTGACTGGGCTGTGAGACTGGGACCTGAGCAGCGTAGTCAAATATGGAGGCTGAGAGCTCGGACCACGAGTCTAGAGAGGAAGAAGGGAGAAAGAAAGGTTAAAGGGATATCAGTGTCTTGTGTAGTCAAGGGAACAAATGGAACACAAGTGATTTCAGTCACTACAACATTTTTAAATACTCTCACTGACTGACCAGTTGTGGGCGGCAGCTTCCACTGTGGGAGCTGCAGGCTGAGGATGGCTTCACGCAGCCAGGCCAGATGCTCTGCAGAGTTCCAGGCCAGATGAGGAACAAAGTTGCGGGTATCAGGCGAGCAGAACTCCTGCGGCGGCCAGGACAGCATGGAGAGCTCCGGGGAGGACACCAAGTCAGCCAGGTGGGCCATCAGAGCGTTGTAGAGGTGGATGATAGGCGCCGGGCTCTGTGGGGGGAGACCTGCACCCGCACGCTCCTGCCGGTGGGCAAAAAGCCTGGAACTGAACTCGCGGTTCAAACTGGCCTCTACGAGCTGCACCAGAGGCTGACAAGAGAGCTGCACGTTCTGTGGGGCGCGAGTCAGCAGCCAACGCATGGCAGAGGTCAGCTGGAGAAGGAGGAAGGAGGTCAACAAGCAAATTCACAGAATAATCCAAAAGATCTCAGGATCCATGTTAAGTGTGTGTGTGTGTGTGTGTGTGTGTGTGTGTGTGTGTGTGTGTGTGTGTGTGTGTGTGTGTGTGTGTGTGTGGTACCTGTTTGCAGCCCTGCAGGTCACTGATGGTCTCTGGTATAAAGAGGAAGATGTATTCAGATATCAGGCCCTCCTTCACCAGCGTGGGCAGCATGAGCGCTGAGGGGCAGGAAACCAAGCGTCAGACATTTCAGGATAATCAAACTACTCACTGTTACACAGAGACTTTATCTCACTTTCACCGTACCTTCTTCAAGTTTCCGCGTGTCTCCGTCGTCAGACCCTGGCACCAGAATGACCAGAGGCAGCTGGCAGTCCCAGGTGCTGACCTGCTGTAGCTGTTTAAGCTGAACCAGCGCCGACAAGAGAGGGACGTCCTGTTTGTCCTGGCCAGCGTCCATGGTGAACAGGGCGGGGAGCAGGAGGATCAAGGCTCTGGCCCCCTGGAGCTCACAGCATTCTTCTACTTTAGACAGGCTGTCATCAGTCAGAGGGCCGCGGGACGCCTGGGGAACCACACCACAGTGACCTCTGTGTTATTATTTAATGCTTCAGGTGACCGATCAGTGATGAGCATGATTCACTGCAGTCTGACCTTGACGCTGATGTGGACTTTGTGAGTGCGGCGTCTGTTCTCCTGCACTGTGTTTGTGACGCAGAGAGTCTGCAGTGTGCCGTCTGGCAGTTTGACCTCCGACTCCTGATCAGCACCAAATTTCACCTCCAGCCAGTCTGACAGGATCCTAAAGACAGAACAGAGCTCAGACTCAGGGACCTCACCAAAGGTTTGAACACATGTGAGTGCCTAGCTTCATAAGAATGGCTGAATTCAACTTCTGGGTTCTGCATGCGTGTGGCTGCTTACTGGTCTGCCAGGCTGGCCACGCTCTCGTCATCACTGGGTAAGAGGAGGACAGCTTTCCAGAACAGTCTGTCGGGGGGGTCGGGGACGTGTTCTGTCACCAGTGCAGGCAAATCCAAAGGCACCCACACCGACTCGCTGAGAGCAACAGAAAGACAGGAGGAGTCAAAACCCTGCTTGATCACCGCTGACCCCAACACACACACTGGTGAAGTCATGTCTTACTCTAGCAGCTGCTGGTAGAAGAAGTGGACTCTCAGCTGGTGGGCAACTTCCTGCCTCGTTTTCAGCAACCTTAAGATGTAGAACAAATTATCAAGCGATTAGCAAAACTCTCTTTATTCCACGGTTGACAGCAGTTTGAATCAACCTTTGAGGCTGTACCTGGTGCTGGAGATGGCAAACCTGCCAGAGTTGCCCAGGTCAACCCAGCCACAGGCCAGGTCAGCCATGGAGAGCGGCACTGGGGCGCTGGGAGCCAGAGCCTTCAGTCTGAAGCGAGGGTCCACGCAGCAAGGAGCTGCAGGGAAACCTCGCATCTGTCTCCTCAGCTGCAGACGCACCGCCACCACGTCACGCCACCTACGGTGTCGGAGAGGAGGAGAGCGAAGCAAGAAGATCAGACGTCTGGGATGGTACTCCGAAAAATGCTTACTTCCAGTACTCCATTCAACATTCCTGCCCTTGCTTACCGTTTGATGTACTTGTGGATGCGCTGCAGCTCCACGTCCAGGATTTCTTCGGCCAACAGCGAGATCTTTGCCTCCAACGTCTCCTCGATCAGACTCATGCAGACCTGCTCTGTGCATCGAGCCACACACTCCGCTTTCTCATCCACTGCCTCCCTGAAAAGACAGTGACAGGTATTTGAATGGAACAGATCTTTTTAGTACAGTAGATAGTTGTCAACATCAGGTGCTTGCTTGAACGTCTTACTTGAACTCAGAGGCAGCGACCTCCTGGATGCTCTGGGCCAACACTTCCTGGATGACCTCTGCGCAGAGCGAGAGGCTGAACTGGGCCAAGAACGCCTCGCGCTCCTGCTTCCGTCTGGACCGAAGAGAAACGGTAAAGAAAGGAGGATGAGCTGCACTGACCGAACTAAACTGACAATACAGTTATTGTAAACATATCACCATGACCATGCTCGGTGTTTTGTGTGTGATGTTATCAGACAGCTGACCTTGCTTCTTCAACCCTGCGGTTCTCTTCGGCGACCCGCTGCTGTTCCAGCTTGATCTCGGCGGAGGACATGTCCTGCAGCAGCTGTCCCACCACCTCGTTCACCACAGAGTCCACCTGTACGCTGCTCTCACTGCCAGGAGCACAGACGACAGCGATGTGAGTTACTTCTCTTTAAACTTGTAAACCATCTGTTTATCACACAAGAGGTTTCACTTTATTTGAACGTACGCAAGAGCAGTTTTGGCATAGGCGGCCGCGGCACCGGCGACTTCAGTCACTGCCACCTTAATGACCTCTTCAACCACACTGTCCAGAACGGCCAGGATGTCCTGCAGGAGAGAAACACAACCATCAGGAGAGATTCACGTCTTTCACAAGCTGCTGTTCAGTGTAATTACAATGTGGACCGAGACACCAGAGCTGAGAGACGTTCCTCACCTCATCCGTGTACGTGGGCTCGGGTTTGGGCGGAGGCGGCGGAGGCTTGACGGGCTGAGGCTGGGCGATGGGCTGGAACAGCTGCTGAGCGCCTACCAGGTGGGCCGAGTAAGGGGGCGGGGGCGGTAGAGATGTCTCGCCCGTCTCTTCCACTGTGACCGCTGGCGTGGCGGGCTCGGGGAGGGCCTGAGGCTGACCAAAGAACCCGGGCTCCACCAGAAGCTTCTCCGGCTGGCCCTGTGGCACGACCTCGGGTGGAGCCGTGACCTCAGCCTTTGCCATGTAAGCTGCGGCGACACAGAGGAGATTGAAGACACTGATACTAGTTCACCAGTCAGTGAGCAGAGTATTTACCAGTGAAGGAGTCAAAGGAAGGCGGTACCTGGTGGCTTGAGGATGCTCGGGGTGGGCTCAGCCAGAGGCCCCTCCCCTCGGTACTTGTTCTGGGAGTCAAAGCTGCAGACGGGTCGGTGCTGAGGGGCTTTGGGGAGGAATCCTCCGTTCACCACCACTCCTGTCAGCACCGTCTTCTTTGCCAGGATGATGTCAGACTTCTTCGGGAGCGGCAGCTGTGGCTCCTGATAGGTCGCCCGGCTCAGCTCAACCATCCTGTGAATGGTTACATTACTCTTTAACTCATAACAGTCTGGATGCTTCTTTTACAGGGTCAAATCGAGCCTATTTAATTTCCTTAGGACAAAACTTCTATGACCCATTTGTAAACACTTACCCATCACTGATGTTGAGGCCGTATTGTCCGATGAAGTCAGCCGCTTCGTCTTCATCGCGGAACATCAACATCCGCACCATGTCCTGCACTGGGAATGCGGTGGAGCGCTGGTAGCCGAATGTGTGAGCCAGGTTCAGGGTCTTCAGAGCTTTGCTTCTCACCTACACACACACACACACACACAGAAATAAAACATTTCATTTCTAGCTGGAGTTTAACTCTAGACTTGAACCAAGTTCAAGCTTTTGTCAAGTCTTAATCCTGGACCGACCTGATTGAAGTATCTGTGTAGGAGGCAGCTGGCGAGGTACGAGGCTCCTTTCACCAGCTTGAAGAAGCGCACAAAGTTGTTGTTGTTGAGTGCGGCGAACGCTTGGACGGCGAACTTCACCTCAGGAGAGTTACGCACCTCGTCACGAAACTGCTGCACCTCACTGCACACACACACACGAGGGGTGGGTGTGTAAAAGGAAGATGGAGCCTCTAATTCTGCGACGTCTAACGCCTCTGATTGGCTGATGATAATGCTCAGACTGTCCTGCCCTCCGTCCTGACGATAACCCAAGATGACAATCTGTACGTTTCCATGGAGACTTACCGCAGGATGTCCCCGTCGTTGAGCTTCAGCAGCACGTTGTACTGGCGGAACTCGGCCTCCCGGCTGCAGTAGACGTTACACAGGGCCAGGTCCTGGTACATCTCCTTCAGACTCTGCATGCACTTTGTCATGTTCTCGTCGTTGATTTTGGCATCGAAGGACGACATAGGCTCTTCACAGAGGTGGTGGCCGCAGTGCACGTGGAAGCGCGTGCACTTCTCGATCAGCGACACGGTGTGGGGACAGCACAGGCGCTGCTGGGTGATATCCTGTGTGTGACAGAGCAGCAGAGGTGGAATCGAGAAACAGAGCCTGGGAGGGGAAGTGAAGCTGACATGAATCCACAGCTTTCACAGCCTGGTCACACCCGTCTCACCTTGCGGATGCTGCGGGTCCTGTTCCAGACAAAGTCGTACCAGTCCCTGTAGTTTTCGTGGCCTAGGTCCATGATCTGAGTCACCAGGTAGTCCATGGTCATGCTGAGCACAGGAAGGGGACGCAGCTCATGAGGAAGAGGCTCCTCTTGGTCGGCAGAGGAGCGACTGTACTCCTTAATGGCAGCTGTGTGATCCACCTGAACACCAGACAGACAGAGGACAGACATAAGCCTTGAGCAACATATATGAAATATTCTGGTAACAGGAACACATACAATCAGATCAACCTACACATTATATTATATGCAGATGTATTAAAATAAAGCAATTGATGCATTCTTGCTTAAGCTTCTTTAACTGGCCCAAGATGTTTAACGTGCAAGAAGTTCAACATTTCTCAGTCAAACTCATTTGGGCCTCACCATCTCTGTATCTGGGAACTCCTCATACGTGCTGAGCTGCTTCCTGGTTTCCCTCATGTATCTCTCTTTCTCAGGACACATATCAGGACACGTTCCCACAAACACTCTGGTCAGGTCCAGGTCCGTCCTCTTGGGCCGATCTGCCAACACGGACACACGGAAACGTTCAGATATTTTAAAGGCGGTGCGGTCGGTGCACACGAGTCGACTCTGACCTGGGAGCAGCCTCACCTTGTCTCAGGACCTTGTCCCTCTGCTCCAGGAGGCGGTACTTGTCCTCAGCCGTCTCCGCCACCAGGCCGACGAGGTGGAGGAGGGAGGAGGGGACCGGGCGCTCCGAGCTCAGCGTGTCGCCGCTGCCTTCTTGCTGCAGTTCACTGTCAAACTGAGACCTGGCCAAGGGTGAATTCTTCACCGGAGAGCTGAAGAAGATAGAAATGAAGAAATCATTAGAAATGAACAACAAGCAAAGGGACAGAAACGTGTCCTAACCTGGTAATAACAATAACAACAACACATCACAAGCTGTAGCTGCATGCTTCACCTGTGGAGTGTCGCTGTGCTGCTGATGCCAGGTGATCTAAATGTGGGTAATCTCAGTAAGGAGGGTCCAGGCATGGGCTCCGTGTCCTGACCTTCCTCCTCCGCCTGATCCTTTTCTTCTGAGAGTCTCTTCCCCCTTTCACCTGCAAGTCCACACACAGAGAAACAGCATGAATATCAAGAGTAAGTCGCTTTGGATAAAAGCGTCTGCTAAATGACCATAATGTAATGTAATGTAATGTAAGAGGTGAGACAAAGATGGAACGTCAGGATGTGACTGAAATAACCAAACACTGTGAGACTTTGAGCCTGAACAGAGGGATAATGATGTCATATTTACCCTGCTTCTTCCTCTGCCACAAGATGAGGAGTTCAGTTCCACACAGGGTTTTGCCTTTCTTCTTAGCCTTGAAAGCGGATGCCTGAGAGAGACAAGGAGACAAGGAGACAAGTTCACATGTTTACAAATTTAGACGTCGGCTATATTGTTTTGTTGCGTTGCCAGGAGTGAGACGCGTCGGGTTTAACTCACGTGGTCCTCAAAGTGCACGATGGCGAGGTTATTGGGAGGTCGACAGAAGACCTTGCTGACTCTGCCGAAGCGAGCAAAGTGCCTCTTGATCACCTCCTTCTTGTTGTAGGTCGGCGGGACGTTCTTGCACTGGATGACGGTGCAGTCGGAGGGGGACATGCCGCCGAGGCTCTCTGTTCTCTTGGTGCGGAGGTCGCACCTGGGAGAGGGCGTGGCTTCAAGCTTCAGGTCTGGGGTCGCTGCTGGATCTACAGAGGTGTGAGAGATTGTAGGGAGATTAGAGGAACATTCCAGGCTTTCCCCTCGCTTTCTTTGTGCCCTGCATTCTAACGCTCCAAAACGCTCGGTACACAGTCAGCGTGTCTCACCTGACTCCTCGGCTTTCTCCAGCACCTCCCTGATGGGTGCTTGTGCCCTGGGTGGTGTAGCTGTGGAGTAGTTCTCCTGGGCTTGGACGTCTTTGCTCTCTGTCTCTCCCCAGTCTGGCGCCTGTTGTTGATTCTCCTTCACAGCCTCTCGTCTCCCCGACTCGTTGCTCTTCCACATTTGGTTGAGAGCCCTGCTGAATAAACCGTGGGGCCTAATCGGCTGTTTCTTTGTGGGCTGTCTTCCTCCTGCTGAAGCATCCTCTTCCTCAGCAGGCTTCTCTGAACCGGCGCTGATGGCGGTCGGATCCTGCTTACGCTTGGCGGGTTTGCGCATTGCAAAGACGTTTGCCCCTTGTGCTTCATTCAGGTTACTCCCTTTCTCTTCTGTACTCTTCTGTACCTTGGCATCACCCAACACTGAAGTCTGACCAAAGGGGTTTTTGCCAAACACATTTGTTTTCTCTGGTTGGGCGGTTTTTGTTGAGAAGCTGAAAGATGACGGGGTCGTGGGCTGGGTCGTAGTCGTCTTGGAGCTGGAGCTGGACGGGGCAGCCGGCTGGGAAAAGGTGAACTGCAAAGTGTTGGCCGGTTCAGTGCTGATGCCGGCTGTTAGCGGGTTCTTCTGAACAGAACCTGACGGAGCTGCAGCAGGCTGGGAGAAGCTGAAGCCCACTGGCCCAGGCTTTGTCCCAGGCAAGAGAGAGAAGCCAGTGGTGGTGGTGCTGCCACTCACAACGGTGCTGGAGCTGGTCTGGGCTGCACCAATGCCAAAAGGTGAGCTGGACACTGCAGCCGCTTTAGGGTTAGCTGGCTCAGGGCTCGCACTGAAGATGGGCTTGAACGTCACCTCATTTGCAGGCTTGAAACAGAATTCAGTCGACCCAAAGCCCCTGCTCTGGGTCACGCTTTGAGCTGTGCCGAAGGTACTGGAGGCGGTAGTGGTAGACATCGGCTGTCCAAAGAGCGGCTGTCCAAAGCCCAGTTGAGTTGGGGCCCCTAAGGCTGGGGTGGAGGCCGGCGCCAGCTGGGCATTTCCTGTAGAATGTCCAAAACCTGTTTGTTGGCCAAGTACTGAGGCCTGCTGGGCAAACCCTGAAGCCTGCCCAAATCCAGAGGACTGCCCGAACATAGGGGTCTGTCCACCAGATTGTCCAAAAGCTGGTTTGGCACTGCTACTAAAGTTTGAGCTGCTCTGTCCGATGGAGGGCTGTCCAAAAGATGGAGCCTGGCTTATTGCAGGCAGGGAGGGCGGCTCTGCAGACGGCTGACCGAACACAGAGTTCTGTCCAAAGGCCGGCGGCTGTCCGAAGGCCGCATTTCCAATGGGTGAGGGCTGATTTAAGGCCGACGGCTGTCTGAACCCCTGGAAAAAGCCGGCAATTTGGGGCGGATTGCTGGCGGATTGCTGTCCGAAAGACTGGAAAGCTCCACCCTGCGGACTGCCGAAGGGATTATTTTGATTCATGGTGGAATAAAATTGTATTCAGAGCAGCGCCTTTAGTTTGTGTGTTGAAGAAACATTAAATGTAGCAGAAATCCATCACAGCCAAAGTTCCTCTGACAGTTCAGTGTCACATTCTGAAACCCAGAGAGACAAAGGTAAAATATGATTAGTAACAAATTAGTTGAAACCTTTTAATATTCTACTAGCGAGGTCATTCAAGTTCATAAGATTCAAATGAGCCTAAAATGCATAATTTAGGAATGTAAAACGTGACGTCAACGTTTTAACTTTGTTGTTTTAGTGACGTCAATGTTGTAGCCGTTATTGTGTGTCTTCTAATTAAACATTTACAGGAAAGTTGTCTCGTCTCGTCCCACAATTTGGCTTGAACCGTTAACACAAACAAAGTAGCTTCTGTTAGCGGCTAAGTTAGCATATGATAACATATCGCTGACGTTAGAGATAGAAAACAGCCTCTAGCTAACTTCACACGGTGGCGCCTTAAAAATAATTGTAGTGACTTTAAGACGTAACATCGACACAAATAATTAAACATTTCCAAAGTTATTACCTTTTCATGCAGTCCTGGTGGAGAATATTATGAACCACAGGAAGTTTATCCTTTTCCGGTTGTTCGTGTTGTTGTTTCTTGCGCATTATTGGACGCTACCGCCACCTAGTGGTTGGAACGAGGAGGCTTTTACTGTAATAGACAAATATTGTATGTTTCGCAAAAAGGAGGCTGCGTTTCGGGATTAATCTAGTTATTCTAAGATATTGAGCAAATAGTTATAGGAGGCGAAGGTTTCTCTGCTAAAAATGACTGAAATCGTAGTAAAACTGTAGGCTAAAAAATAATAATTTTGTATTCGCTACATCCGGTTTGAAACAAGTGCTTATAGGGAAATAGGGATGCTGTGTCACTAAATATTTAAGACAAACAGTATTTTATGTTTTATTTTGTAATTATACAACGTGTGTTTTTGCATTAGTAACAAGATCAATTTCCAATAAAGATTTTTTTGGAGACAAAAAAATGATTTCCGGCCCTGGTCCGACAGACAATTTGGTCTGACGCTAGAGAGCAGATTCCGTTCCGGTCAGGGTTGTTGCTTTTACCGGCTAGGCTGTGAACAGACTAACAATATATACAATTTAACGTCAGAAAACACATGATAAGTTGTGTCATTTTTGTGCAATTTTTGTACAATTTAGAAATCTCCATAGTCACTCGCTAAGATCTGTGTATGTTACTATTTCTTCGCGTCACCTTGGATTCCGCCGGATTCGTGTATTCGTTGCCCGCAATGACTTTAAACCCTCCAACCTTCCTAATCAAGCTGTCACCGACCAATGATTGAATAGTTCTGCGCTCGGGGGAGGTTCTGTTTTGGATTTCTAAATTATGATCGTTTCCTCGTTGGCTTCAAAATGGGACTAGTGCTGCGTAATCTCCAGAAGGTGGTGCCTATCCGCCGGGCCAGGCTGCGCAGGGACGTGGACACGCTCCGGCACATTCTGGGCATCCAGAAGTTTGACCTGGGCATCATCTGCGTGGACAACCGCAGGATCCAGGAGCTCAATCAGCTGTATCGGAAGAAGAATTCACCCACGGATGTGCTCTCGTTTGCGTTCCACGAGGTAAATAACAATAATGGCCTTTTAATTAGATTCGTTGCTTCACATTTGCATTTTGCTTTCGTTTAAATTCGAAATCTAGTCCCTATAGTGTTGTATTGTTTGAGGGAGGTGTCATGGTTCATTCCCACAACAATAATTGGAGTAAAAGTGAAGAGTTGTCAGTTAATTCCAGCCAAACTTTGCTCCCTACAGAATATTCGACCTGGTAAGATGCCTCGTCACCTTCACAGAGACGAGCTGAACCTGGGAGACATTTTCCTGGGCGTGGAGTTTGTGATGAAACAGTGTGAGGAGGACTTGCTGGATTTCCACGGAGCTCTCACTGTGAGTGCACCTCCTTCATACAACTCATTATTTCAAAGGTTTTTGCCACAATCCTTCCCATGTCTCATCACTGGTTGCTGTCTTTCTCGCGGCGCAGGTCATCACTGCCCACGGCATCTGTCACCTACTGGGTTACCGGCACGAAACATCTGAAGAGTTGACAGAGGTGAGAAAGGTTGTAAGGTTACGGTATCCAAGAAAAGTTCATCTTGGGCAACGGGACTTCTTCTTCTCTTAAAGGCTTGAAGGCGTTTCTCTCTCATCTTAAAGGTTTTTTCTGTTCCGGTCCAGTTGCCAAAGATGCACTTTCCTTGGTGAAAGGAGGAGACGTGTTGAAAGTTAGAGAGACTTCTAAATGACATTTGTGGTGACTGAATATGGTGGAACTTTTTATTTATCGCCCCTCTCCTCCTTCTAGATGCTGCAGAAGGAAAGTTACATCCTTAGTGAGTACAACAGGCTCACGGGCCGACAGCTGGAGCCGCTGACCAAGCTGTGCAGCCTCGACACGTGACAGCGACCCGCCGGCTCCCTGAAACGGGAATATAGTGCTTTATTTTTGTTTTTGCACAACCTAATCCTCAGAGGTGCTGTGGACCCCGACAGCTTCACGCTGCAATTCCTGGACAAACACAAGAACACCACAACGACAACTACTTTAGAATCCAGTTTTATGACGACTACAAGTCTTGGAGGATACGTCATGTGGTACTCATGTTTTCCTGTGGAGATCCTGGATGTTAATAATAATAATAAAGTACAGAGATAACGATGTCATGGATGAATACTCAATCAACGGATCAACAAAGAACTTCAACCTCGCAATAAATAGAAAGATGTTTTTGTTTTTCTTACAGAGGAAAATCTGAAACCTACACATTTAAAACATTGAGGTTAAACAAAAACACATTGGAAACAGCGTTGTGCAACTTTGAAAGTAAAGCTTGTGTACAGTTATATCAAAAAGTGTTCCTGGGAGGCACAGAGGGAAAAATCCCCAAGAAGAGAGGAGAGAGGGTTTCACTGAGTAAAGCTCAGAAGAGAGAAAGCAGTGTTATCGAGCGTCTTTTCATTTTTTGTTCCTGGTATATAAAACATGGAACCGGCCGTACACACTTAGAAGTCAAGCATAAAAAGCACTCGATGACAGAAAGCTGGTTAGAAGTCGCCAGTTTGTTGCCAGAACATAAATATTGCACCAAATGTACCCGCTAAATACAGCAACCCCCTCTAAGTCTAGAATAGCTTATACTCCAACATAGAATATCTCTTTATTTATTGGTTCATACGAGAAATTAACATCCGCTAACCGTACAATCAAACAGAGCACCAGACGCAACTCGGGGCGCCTCGTTTATCACAAAACGGGGCTTTGAAAGCGGCGCCTGTGCCCCATTTTGCGCATTCTAAATATCTTCATAATATCTTAAAACCAAACGTGGCTCCTGGCGTTTGAAGATTGCTTTGAATCGAAAAGTCTGAAGATCATTAAAGTGTGCAGAGAAACCAAGGATAAACCTTTACAAAACTGTTCATTGATAAAATCATAAAGGAAAAAAGAAAAAGGAGAGAAAAACAAAAACAAAAAAGCCTCAAAACACGAGAGGCGAACGTCTACTGAAGTCTGACTGAAGTCTGTGTTTCCACCTGTGCTGCCCTTTACAGGCGTTCATCGAGCCGGGCACTGTGCCGACCGCAGCACGAGGGGAAGCGCCTAGTAGGAGACTGCGAAAGACGGCAATCGGTAAGTAGTAGTCGAGTGTTCAGAGGGGGGCAGATCCATCCACCAGAGTGTGGCTGTGGGTGCGGCGCTCATAGGGGCTGGAGGACGTTCCTTCCTGCTTCTGGAGCGCTGCTGGCCGGGGCGCGTTCCATTTCAGACAGCTGCTCAAAGGCGTCCCTTTGAACACAGACCGGAACAAGTACGTCAAAATGTGGCTTGAATGCCAAACGATGAATACAAACAACCCTCATAGTACAAGGATCTGAAAAGTTGGAATGGAGCCTTTGCTGCCATCTAGTGGATGAAAGAGACGCCTACACCAAGCTCAGGATGGAGGAAAGCTAGTTTGTCTCGTCTTAAATGTTCGTTCACTGGCCACTATATAACAACAAACATTTTTGTTGTTTTGAAGTGAATTGCCCACATGCCCATATATGGCGTTTCCCCCATAACGAAACAAATACAATGAGATCTGATTATGGCTGCTGTGTAACCTGAGCCACACGTTAGTCACATATGTTACCAACTCACTTGTGCATGTAGAAGAAGATGTATCCGCTGCGGTCGCGATCCCGCTGGACGGCTGCTTCCTGCGTGCGCGAAACATCCAGGTCGTTGTAAGTCAGCCACGACTGCTTTTTCATGTCGTACACGTCGCTGATGTAATGGCCTAGAGGAGGGAGGGAGGGGGGGGAGGGTAAGGTTCATAAGCAAAGGGACTCTGGACTGACTGATGTGTCACACAAACACACAAAACAGACAAAAACTGCTTACCAGATGTGGAGCTGCTGCCGATGTGACTCACCACACTGATGAGTCTGAAGGAATTTGCCAAGTCACCCGTCTGTGGATCAGAGGGATGATTAGAACAAAACCAACAAAACAGCAAAGCACGACCTCTGCCACTGCACTGTGTGTATGTTTGAAAGAAATGATGCACAAAATGTTTGACCTCTAATCTTTGGAGAACCTCATTCTGTTCGGGCAGCAAAGTGTTAAATACCTCAGCGTTCCTCTTCAGGTTCTCGGCCTCTGCTTCACTGTACTCCATGTCCAGCACATAGTCGCTACCCGAGTCCTCCTCCAAGCACGTCAGGTCTGGCAGAGAGTTGTTAAACTCTGATGGGTGACACAGGAGAGGTGTGTGTGTGAGTGTGTGGAGTGCGACCAAGGATAAACCTAGGATGTTGATTGACTTTAAGAGGAAACAAATCTCCTCTGGGCTTGTGTGGGCGGCAGCAGCAGTCTGCCAATGTAACTGTGACACTTTCACCACTGAGCCACCTCACTGCCCACACAAATCACTCAGAGATTCATTTCCATGTTTTAAGTAAAACACAATGATGCTAAACCATACTGCAGGACTTTCAACAGCTCTATACACAAACGCTGCTTGGTACCTTGCAGACTGAGCTCGGTGGCTCTCTTCAGGTCGTCGTCCTCCCTCATCTCTTGGGCCTCCTGTGTGGTGGAAAGTTCTACTGTGAGACTCAGACAACACTACAATTTACTTTCTATTTTGGTTGATATGTCATTGATTGTAGCTAAAGGTGAAGCCCTGTAACTGTGGATGAATATGTGGATGAAGTTGTAGATGTAGCTGTGGCTGTAGCGTGGTCTTTGGTCTTACATGCTCCTGGAGGCTCTGGGCCAAAGCCTGCTGCAGCTCCTGCTCCTCCCTCTCCTGATCCAGGCTGTACTGCTGGACCCAGTCCAGTTCCTCCTGCTGCTGCGCCCCCTCTGGAGTCTGGTTCTCCTTGTTGTCGTCCATGGTCAGGTCCAGAGAATCCAGCATGTCTAAGCCAAACCAATTACACAAGACAATTAACTCTGGACCTCTTCCATAACTTGAGTGCTTCATGTTGACATCTTTCTTCTTCGTACCTGCAGGCTGTTTGCTGTCAGCGTCCATCAGCTCCGCCTGGTAGCACAGCTCGGTGGATTCCGTGTCTCCAAAGCCTGTGTCGGGGCTGTTGGTCTGTTCGTCCTCTGGCGAGGGAGCGGCGGAGAGCCCGGCTTCTTGGCGACTCATCTCCAGCACGGCTGCGAGCATGTCGTCGTCGTTGATGCCGCTGAAGTCCACCGCTTCCATTGCTGCTCCCCTCTGAGGCCATGAGAGAGAGAAAACATGAGTCAAACATCTGTGGAGTAAGAATCTGGTTCAATCTGGTTTGTGAGTCTGGAGTTCTGTCTCCCTGTGCCCACCTCCTCTGGCCGCTCGTCCTCATCGGGGAGACAGGTGCTGAGGTGTCGCCTCCGGCTCCCCGTCGACTTCCTGTTGTTCTCTTCTTCGCTGTCAGAGTCGATGTGAATAGAGCTGCAGCTGCAGTTGGCCAGCTTCCCTCCACACCTCCTACAGAAAGGACAAGACGGGACTTTAACACTTTAATCACATCCCAATTATAAACAGATCTGTTCAGACGGAAGTTGTGTCCTCTCACAGAACCAGCAGGACTTACCGGAGAGGTCCTGTAGAAGAGTTGACGGACTGGGAGGTTTTGAGCGTTCTGGACCTTTGAGAAGAACAAAGAAAGAAGCTGCTCAAATTTGCTGCTCATTACTATCTAATTTGAAAGGTATTCAGGTTTGCCGGGCTCTTACATGGCAGCTTGGAGGCTCCAGCAGAGGCTGATGGGGGGCCGTGTGGCCTCGCTGCAGTGGGACAGCAGGGTCAGGTAGCGGGGAATCACCACCTGTTGGCCCAGCTTGCTGTTCAGTGACAGCTGGGCGTTAAAGCTGTACCGTTTAAGGTGGAGGATGAGAACTCTGTGCAGGAGGGAGAAGAGGTGATCAGCATCTTTGTTTACACCACATGTACTTTGTTTCAGCAGAGCTCAAACAGATGCTGGTGAAGCACTGGCTGATGTGCATGAACATACCGAGGCAGTTTGCTGAATTTATGGGTCACAGTTGCCGTTTTCCCGCTGCACTTCTCACAGGAGTACTCGATTTCCTCCATCTGCAAAAGGGCAAAGGTCACGGTCAGACTTAGGATAAACTTTGGTTTGGTAGCTACGTGTCAGGTTCAGTTCTTGATGACGAGGACTCACTCTGAAAAACAGATCTAGAGAGTCCTGGATGGAGCGGAGCGGGAGCGTCTTCTTTCGTCGCGGCAGGTCGATGGACAAGTCGTTGAACTGCTCTCGCTTGGTCACCACCTCACCGCAGCTGTAAGAGGTTGAAGGTGAACACGGCCATAAGCTTCTCCAGTCGCTCGCTGTGCATTAAACCAGCAGCGCCCGATGACCGAGCAGAAGACGGGCCTTACCCTTTGCACGTGATGGTGTGCTGCACCTCAAACTCCATGTTGACGGTCACGGGGCAGGTGTAGATGCGGGAGGTGTCGGCCTCGTCCCCGAGCTCCGACCGGGACTGCTGGCTGTCCTCAGACACGGCGGAGGAGGACGACGAGGCTGCGGCTTCGCTCTTAAAGCTCCTGTTGATCTTTTCTACGTCGTCCTTCAGCTGGTCCAGGCACTGGCTCAGGAACTCATGAGCGTCCTGAAATCAAGCACAGCGGTTATTTACGCCAAAGCCACGACGACTTTCAGGACATTTTAATGAGACTTTGCACGAAAGTTTCTTAAGGGAACTTCTTACATTCTGGACGTTTCCAGAGAATCGCTCGGCTGTGGAGGAGATGGCGCTCTTCACTTTTCTCAGAAGCTCCCGTTTTAGCTCCGGGCAGCCCGTGTCCTTCTTCACCATGAGATGAGCAAAACGTCTGCAGGGATGACAGACAACACAGGGGACAGAGTTAAGAGTCATCTGAGCAAGGGTTTCACTGTCACACACACACACACACACACACACACACACACACACACACACACACACACACACACACACACACACACACACACACACACACACACACACACACACACACACACACACACACACACACACACACACACACACACACACACACACACACACACACACACACACACACACACAGTACCTGAGCAGTGCGTTGATGGGCACCTTCTTCCACGGGATGCTCTGTCTCAGCAGGTCGCTGGAGAAGGAGGGCAGGCTGAAGAGCGACTGCAGGATGGCGTTCATGTAGCAGGTGTTGCCCAGGTTGGAGAATCTGCAACACCAATACACACAAAGTTAAAAGGTTGATTTGTTGGTGCAGTTGCTGATTTAGAAGCTTTGAACTATCTGGAGGTAAATTAATAACTCAGCCTCATTAAGGTCCCTAATGGGGGCGTGGCCTTACCCTTGCAGTGGGGGCTGAGGCTGGGCCAGGTTGGAGGGCCTCTGCTTGTTCCAGCCGCCGTAGTCCAGACTGGGCCGGACCTTCTTGAAGGGGGTGGAGTGGATGGGCATCATGAGGCTTCTCTTCACGGCGCTGCTCTGCGTCGCGCTGGCTGGCCTGGTCGGGGTTAAGAGAGGAAACACAAACGTAAACGTGGGTTAAAGCTACAAACGCTGAAAGTAAAATGAAATCCAATCATTTGCATGCATCACTGCTGGAGTGTGTGTATTTAAACTAATTAGTAAAGAACTTCACCTGTCCAGGAAAGAGTGGCTCTGGCCGTAGTCTTTAGCCATGGATCGGCCGTAGAACGACGTTGGCTGGAGGGGCGCTGAACCCAATGGAGCTTAAGATTAAAAACCACAGTATAAAGTCTGAATACTAAGAATAATAACTCAAGATGTAATACTCCAATAGATAAGAGGGTTTTTATGTTTACCTGAGCTCCTGTTCTCCTCCACCAGCTTCAGCTTCTCTTTACAGCTCAGCAGAAACTTCCTGGTGGGGTCCGACGTGGCCTTGTTGTTGCTGCGGACACATAAATTAAAAATGAATATACGTATATCTATATATATATATATAACACCTCATTTAAATATAGAAACTGCTCGACTAAAGGCAAGTTTAGTGAAATTTGTTGCTTTACCTTGACGAGTCGTTTTCCTTGGGGTAATCTTCAGACAGGTCATTGTCAGAGTTGAGATGTCTCTTCTTCTTCTCACTCCTTCAAAGCAAAACAGACATATGTGAGGAACATGAGCATGAATCCATAAAGAGTCTATGCGTAGTGATTGAAGTCGATGTAAAGTGACCCATGCCCCCTGACAGACGATGACTACTAACCGGTTCTCAGAGAGCCCGGCGCGAGTAGGCGTGGAGGTGGCTCTGCTCGGGCTGCCCAGAGGCTTCCGCGGCGTCGTATCTTCCCGGCCTTCCATGCTCTGCCGCCTCGGCGTCGTCTGGAGAGTGGGAGGAGTCAGAGTGAGCGCACAAACCTCTCAATGTGTCAAATATGGAGAAACGTTGTTTCAATGCGGTTTCTCACCTGTCTCTCCCCGGATGGACTGGTCTCATTTTTCACAGAACGATTCCCAAGCACGCTCAAGTTTGCGCTTCCGTGTGAGGCTTTTAAAACTGCAAAATAAGGAGAGAAAAAAATCAGGACCAAGTACGACCAAGGACCAAGTAGCAGCCGGTGTGAGAAATAACGACAAACCGAGAATAAGTCTATCTAAGAGCCCTACAATTCCATTTTAACTAAGAAAGTGTAACTCTTTGCTGCCACCTGCTGGCGCAGAAGAGGAGTGGCCTGTATAACCATCCACTCCAGCTCAAATTCCCACACACACATCCCGAGACATTCCGCTGCTAATCTCTGAAGGAAGGACACGTACTCGTCTTCCCCTGCTTCAGCTTATCCAGGTATTCTTTAGTCTTTTGAAGCAAAGGTGGGGAGATCTTATCCAGGGTGATGATGCTGGTGTCCTTCAGAGTCAACATGATCCGGCTCAAATTCTGGGTGATGGCTTTCACATTCTGGTTCAACTGAGGGCCAAGAAAGCAACACAAGAAGAGACAAACCGTCAGCTTAACCTTCTTTATATATGTGTGTGTGTGCCCCTGAATCAGACAGAACAGAGTGTGTGTACATCTTCTGATGACAGTAAACCAAAGCCATCCCACCTGGAACACTTTAGGAGCTCCTCCACAGTTGAATCGGAGATAGAGGTTGACTTTGTTGTCCTTTTCTTGGATCTCAAAAGTTCCTTCTTTCCATTTGGTGACGCCGAGGTCAATGCTGTTTACGCGGATCTTCACAGCGCCGCCGCTAGAGAGTTTGGTCACGATGGCTGTCATGGCTCTACTGTCCAGTGGGCGCAGTCTGGAGCCGGGAGCTGGAGAAATCCTAGATGAGACCGAAAATAAGACAACCAAGTCTGATGAACGGGAATCAAAGTATCGGAGTGTTAACATGTTTATACTGAGCTGAGGTGGGATGACACTGTTCCGATTCAAGCCAGCGCGCGCGCGCGCGCGCACACACACACACACACACACACACACACACACACACACACACACACACACACACACACACCTTTGCTCCATCACATTCCAGTGTTTCTCCTTATTTGTCAGGTACATCCATTATTACCGAAATAAAGCAGCGGTACGGCGAAGCTCACTATCTGGCAGCATGTCATTCGCGCTAACTCACGTCGCTCGACTCGCACTTCATTCTCTTTAGTGTGCGATAAACATGATTAAGTTGACCGCACTGATGTATCCACTGTCAGTGTGTGTGAAGCTGCAGAGAGCGTACTACACACACACACGCACGCACGCACACACACACACACACACACACACACACAACAAGCTCAAAGTCAACCAAACTAGCACGACAGCTTACAGCAACAAGCGCTCCGAATGTCTCCTTGACAATACAACGCGACACTCACGGCATAATAATGGACGAAAACCGGTGCGTTTGTTTCCCCAAAATCAACTCGTGCTGTCCCGTTAAGGGAGCGTGTAGCTGCTCCGTGTTAGCCAGCAGGCAGAGAGGAGCGCAGCTGCTTTCACAGACCGCCGCCGGCACTCATTTCACAAGTTAACGATTATCTGACAACACAAAAGGCCGCGGAGAGGTCCAAAGAGCAGAAGACATGCAAAGAAGAAGACATAGTTGCCGAGTTTTGCCCGCGAAGTGTCTCTAATGTCGCAGCCTCCACAACTGAATGGATGGAGGAGGCCGACATTAGCTATTTGGCTAGTAGCAGGCTAAGAGGAGCTAGCTAACTGGCTAATTTGACTGATTGTCATTTGGCAGCGAAAACATTGTTCATATTTAATCACACTGCATATGTTTCTTACCTTTAGATTATATGCGCTCGTCCGGAAACTCGGGATATAAAGCGTCGTTTTCTTAGCTCCTCGGGTGGTGGAAAGTTGGTTTTGCCGGCATTCGCCTGTTCTCCAGTGATGTGTATGTTGTTGACAGTGGAGCCGCACACACACACACAAGACGCCTCGCGCAGCGCTGCGATGATGGCGGGAATGTGAACATTTACAGCGGAAATGGTAACAGGGACGATATTACGTTGTCGCTCGGTAGGGGGCGACAACGCGCCTTAATGTGTATGCTGTCAGTAGCCTATAAGAAGAAGGCGGTGCTTAGATCAAAGGTAATGATCACGTGACAGGTAGATCCTGAGAGAGTAAAATTCACCTACATGTGCGACAAAACATTACGTACGGTAAACAATTAAGAATAAGAACTCGAAGAAAGCATTTAAAGAAGGATCATCGATGACAAGCTCAAAATCCTTCACTTCTCCAGTTTTGTTTTGAGTTCAATTCTCAATGCTGTGATGAGCTTCATCTTCGTCCATCCGAGTAACTGAGATAAATCTAAAATAAACAGCAATATTCATTTCTGAAGGCGTGAAGAAGAAATAGGCTAATTCTTTTACAGAAGTTTTTACCAAAAAAAAAATCCATATTCGTGTATATCTAATTTGGATGTTATTTTAATATTGCTTCATAAAAGTTGTTCTGAACTATTTCACAAAAATAAAAATAAAATGTTGTTTGGCGATATACAGATAGATAGACAGAGGAAGAACAACAGCAGCAACATTAGAAAGACGTAATGCTTATACAGCACTGTAGTAACTGTAGTAGGTAAACATAATAGTAATTATAGTAGGAGGGGCGGGGTATGCACACACACGCGCAGCTGAACATGCGCCACTACATTGTAAACAATACCACAATGAGAGAGGAAAGTATACAATCAAAGCGGTCTTCACGTGGAAACACAATATACTGTAGCTGTACAACACTTTTTAATGATGGGGGTTTACATTGAGAATAGAAGAAAAGACTCTATACACCCAGCTCAGTAGGGGCGCTACTACACCTTTTAGTTGTCAACCGCCTCAACAAACTTAACGGAAGAAAAAGAAGAAGAAATGGGACGCGCGCTCTGTCGTTTTCTCGCGATATTTCACTGTTATTGTTACGGTCCTCTCTAAAAGTCTCTAATAGGCAAGATCCTACGATAACCCTTAGAATTATCCAGAGATTAATCTTCGTACTCGCAGTGTAGAGTGAGAGGTTATGGGGGGCAACTTCAAGACTGAGCTATTCTGCTGAGAAAATTGATGCGGCTCCTCAAAGCATTTAGCCGCTAGCTTGTGCTAGCTATAGCATCGTTCAAACACTTTACTGCGCGCTTTAACACAAACAGTCTGTGTTTACTCTCTAACGCGTTACTTCGCTACACGTCAGTTATATCACACCAGGCTTCGACAACTCCTGGAGACATTTACAGGAGCTACGGAGAATGCTGGCGACGGGAGCGGTAAGTACTGCACACATTCATCTGGACGTGTCTTCATCCGCTACGTTCAGCTTTAATCGACTGACTCCATGTTTCCGATCATGTGTTTGCTCAAACATAATGTCTTAATAATCTGCGCGGTTTGAATATGTCCACCGGCTAACTTCAATCGAAAGTAGCTCAGTAGTGTCTACAGACGGTTTCCGTAGTGTAGTGGTTATCACGTTCGCCTCACACGCGAAAGGTCCCCGGTTCGAAACCGGGCGGAAACAGACTAGCTTTTGGTTTGTGAATTAAGGCTCAAAGGTATATAGTATATATATATAGGTATATAGACTCCCTTAGTCCTAAAGTCATCAGCAGTACGAAGGTCTAGTTTCCCTCGCAATCGAAAGACACGCGGTTCACTCCATTCATTACTTGGAGGAAAGCATCCATCATACAAACAAATGTACACGGATAACAAACAATGCAACACTAATATCCCTCAGTCTGACATGACGATGATGATAATGCAGTTCCTTTTCTGTCCCTTTGTCCCCAGGCGGTCACTAATGTCACAGCCTTAGCCCAGGTGGACAGGGAGAAGATCTACCAATGGATCAATGAGCTGTCCAGCCCCGACACCAGGGAGAACGCCCTGCTGGAGCTCAGCAAGAAGCGAGAGTCGGTGCCCGACCTGGCCCCCATGCTGTGGCACTCCTGCGGCACCATCGCCGCCCTGCTGCAGGTCCGGCTCACGGCTCACTCCTCTACTGTTTGCACATAATAGCCAGAATACATTCAAGAGATGGCTGCATCTATTTCCCTTCTCATCTGAGTTTTTCTTTCCCATCTTAGGAGATCGTGAACATCTATCCCTCCATAAACCCGCCCACGCTAACGGCTCACCAGTCTAACAGAGTGTGCAATGCCCTGGCACTTCTTCAGTGTGTCGCCTCTCACCCAGAGACACGGTAATCAAGTGTTTATGATGTCCCACATTATTCTAACTCACAGGGTTAAACTGTATGATGATGTAACTGTCCACTGGTGTTCATCCACAATGATTTCAGTCCATTTGAACTCTTTCCCAGGTCGGCGTTTCTTGCGGCACACATCCCTCTCTTCCTCTACCCTTTCCTGCACACTGTGAGCAAGACGCGACCGTTCGAGTACCTGCGTCTCACCAGCTTGGGAGTCATAGGTAACCCCACCCCCCAACCGAACCCAGATTAGGGTGTGATCACTGACCTACACCTGTTGTTATTTGTATTGTTGTCGTTGTAAATGTGTTCAGATCACTTTAACCCGTTGTTTGTTTGTTTACCGCAGGCGCTTTGGTCAAAACTGACGAGCAAGAGGTGATCAACTTCCTCCTCACCACTGAAATCATCCCTCTGTGTCTGCGGATCATGGAGTCGGGGAGCGAACTCTCCAAAACGGTACGCAGCTCTCACAGCTTCTTCTTCTTCTTCTAAAACAACATCTGTTCTCACTTCTGTGGCTCTGGCGCTGTGATAGTTAACATCTGTTGACTTGTTTGGCAGGTTGCAACTTTCATATTGCAGAAGATCCTTTTGGACGACACAGGGCTGGCCTACATCTGTCAGACATACGAACGCTTCTCCCACGTCGCCATGATTCTTGTGAGTGTCTCTTCCTGTGTGTGCACAGTGTAACGCTTTGATAAAACCCAGATAAACTGTGGATTTGATTTTTCGTCTTTGTGTTTGCAGGGAAAGATGGTGCTCCAACTCTCCAAAGAGCCGTCGGCACGTTTGCTGAAGCATGTTGTGCGCTGTTACCTTCGCCTGTCGGACAATCTCAGGTAGAGCAGCACAAAGGGTTAAATTCCGCCTCGCTTTGTATTGTAGTGATTTGTTGGAGACTTGCAAATGCTGAGATAGACTTCAGTCTCCCCATGAGCCTCAAAACATTTAGGCAGGCAAAGAAAACGCAGGATTTGACCGTCTCTACTTGCCAGCAGGTGGAGCCACCAGAGAGTTGTGTGATGAGACGCTGTCCTTCCTCATTTAATGATCTGAATGAGCTCATCAGTCCTGAAACCTTCATATGGATTGATTATAAATGAATTGTTTTGTCATTGTTTGCGCTCTATAAATAATAACAAAGTCAATTATTTTCATGTTTGATGGTAGAATGCAGTTATAATGCAGTCCTGTTTACATGGATTTGCTTCTTGAACCCATTTAGACACTCCAGGTCTCTTGTGGTTTCAGATTCTGTCTCATTGTCACATTCTGCTTTACCGCATGTCACATAGAAAGCAGCAGATTGCCGATTGTTGCCCATTCCTTTGTCACACTTCCTCCCTTCCTCCCTCAGAGCCCGAGAGGCCCTGCGTCAGTGTCTGCCAGATCAGCTGAAGGACAGCACCTTTGCTCAGGTGCTGAAGGACGACACCACCACTAAACGCTGGCTGTCGCAGTTGGTGAAGAACCTGCAGGAGAGCCAGGTGACCGACGGCAGAGGCATCCCGCTGGCCACTCAGTGATGAAGAAGAAGAAGAGCACAAACGCAAAGCAAAAGGAAGCCACGGAAGAACACGGTTTGGATTTTGAACAGCTGGGGCTTTTTTGCTCTGCCTTTTTTTTTTTTTTTTTTCAGTTCATCCGTTCTGCCTCCGATTCTTGCTGTAACATATTTCAGTATATATTATGATTGCAATATTTTTCTCTTATTGCATTGTAATTAAGATTGTTAAAACCTTGGCTGTGACTGCTTATGTCCCTCTTTTGCCAATCCACCCCGGGCTGCAGCTGAAGGCAGCGGTCGACTGATCCCACAGACGAGGCGCTGTATATCTGTACAGGGTTTTTACTGCTCATACTTGCTTAAGGTCATTCATAATTAAACTGTATTCCTCTCCAACTCAAGTTTCCAGCGGAGACCACCCTACAGTGTTTATGTATGAAAGCCAAGCATACATTATACATTATATACTTCATGACACCGTCGGGAGGCACGAGCGTGAAAATTGTGTCCATTGTCGCCCCAAACCTGATGCTGCCTCACGACTCATGCCAAGTAAACACTGTATGTGCCCGTCAAAGTCCTCTAGGACACTGAGAGATAATAAAGTACAAACGATAAGCACAGCTGCAAACTCACACTTTCTGTTGATGCTTAGAAATAACATTAAGCACGTTTTTTGTCTTTTTAAATGGGATCTTTTCATATTTTCCCCTTATAGTTTTATAATTACCATTAAGAAGTAGGAGCAAGGATTTTTGCCCAGTAGGAGACATTTATGATGTAAATAAAAGTGTTCATGGCAAAAAATGTTCAATATGATTTTCCCTAAGTTCAAATAAAGGGAATGATTTTTTTAAATTGCCAAATATAGCAACATAAATGCCGTAAATGAATTCTGTTTGCCAGGTGAGCGATGGCACAATAAGCTCACCTGTAATCTGTGAGAGATCCACAGACGAGCCTTCACTTCCTGCCGCCATTAACAGAATATCGCTCATAGGTTCCATTATCCAAACAAACGAGATGGAGGTGGAAACATCTCTGCCTTCCATTTGTGAGCAAGTGTGATCCCCGCGGGAGATGGGGCTGAAATCTGCAATGTGTTTTTCTCTCTTTACCTTTTATCAGGAAATAGGGAGCTAAAGTCATTACAGGCTCGTCCCAGGACACTTTTAAAATGGAAGAGTACATTAGGACGCCTCGGATGAGTACCGGGTCTGTCGTAGAGGACCAGAGGGGAAAGGGCCGCAACATAGAAGAGAAGTTTGTTGCTCTAAACGCTGGAAATGTGTCGAGACTTCTACTGTCATGATGGAGAAACCAGGGAAATGATCAAACATCCAAAGGGGCTTTTGATGAGCAAGTAAGGGAATAATTACAATCAAATCAGATGAGTTTGTGCAGACAGACATTGAGTGACCAGTAGGAGTCGCTGTTGAGTGCAAATTTTGTCTGTAGGAAATAAAAAATGGTGATCCAGCTTCTTTACAAGAGGAGCTGGAATCTGAGAAGTGAAAACAGAGAAGTGAAAACAGTCGGCATTAAATCGTCATGACGCCAGCTGGGGACCGGCGCTTTGAGACGTCTCACTTTCACTCAACATTTACCAGGCTGGGTCATCATCACAATGACAGACAAATGTTTGAATGACATCTTGTTATGTTTCTGCTAAAACAGGAGGGCCAGGTGTTTGGGTTAGGGTTACGCCATAATAGCTTTAGTTTACAGTGATGTGGCTGATATACTTCTTCCACTACTGAAGAGTTATGAAGCAGTGAAGAGGTTTGAAATGGCAAATGAATGTTGAAACAAGAGAATTTAAGATAACACAAACTCGGACGTTGTAGGGGGCAGGTTCAGTACGCTCTTTGGATGGATCAGTCATAATGCACAGAATAACAAGTAGCATAAAATGCAACAATATACTTCAGTGCAATATAATATATATGATTTATAGAATAGAATAGCTTTAAAAGGTCAAATGTAAAGCGTCCCTGATATTGACTTGTTGGCATGGTAACACACCGTCCCCTGCCTGTGCTGCACAGCTGAGCTACACAATAACAGTGGGCAGCTCTAAACTGCATCATAGGAGCTGTTGCCTACCAGCCAAGGTCCTGCTGGACAATAGTGGCAGAAAGCCAAGCCCCACTGTGTGTGTGTGTGTGTGTGTTCATTAAGCAACACTGAGCCTCTCCCTGCTGCTGGATTCTAATAATAAAGGGGAAGTGTATTGTCCTGTGCTCACTTCTGCAAAGGAAGAGGAAAGGATTTTTAGTCTTGCTCCTGCCTTTCACCTAGAAATTTGTCACGCGATGTCGCTGCTGACACAGAAAGCTAACAGCTTGTCTTAGTCACTGCAAGTCCACAGGGCGTCCATGATGGAGGACGATGAGTGTCAGAGAGACGGAGCAGCCTGAGTGGAGCGATCATGAGCTGATGCAGCGAGGATGAGGGAGAGAGAGAGAGAGAGGGTGTGGCAGGAAAGGAAGGAAGGGCAGGAGGAGGAGGAGGAGGAGGAGGAGGATGGTGGGAGTGGACCAGCATGCGGCAGTGTTGACTAGGGAATCATGTTTCCCAGAGAGGGGAGGAGAGAGGCTGAGCCATAATTTTCTCTCGGTCACTCCCCGTCCTTTAAGGCCCAGCTCTTAACTGGCAGTCCCTGGACGCTCCCTGAGTCAGAAGCTCAGTGTGCATGGCCAGTGTGACGTACACACACCTCCACAGACCTCCTCTCCTAGCCTGAATCCCACCCTCCGCTCTCTGAATCCCACCCTGGGGGAGCTCCGTCCCTGTGTGTGCCTCACTGGAGACGAGTCCTTGAAGGAATCTGTGCCTTTGGTGAGTACCATTCCCTTTTCCAAATTCTACCCTGTCTGTCATTCTGTGTGTGTGTGTGTGTGTGTAGCTCTGATCTAACTGCACTCTGCCTTTGCTGGAGTGATGCTTGCTGCTCTTATGTCTCATATTACTGCCTGCCTGGTTCCAATTTGCTGTGTATAAACTCTCCCCTCCCACCGTGGCCAGAGGTTATATATAGATGTTATTGGACGTGCAGTGCCCGTTCACTTGATTGTGGAATTCTTCACTAAACTACAGTATGTGCAGAAAAGGGAGTGCGTCCTTGGTTAAAGATCAGGATGGCACAATTCCCGGCACAAGCAGAACTTTCCTATGGCAGAGACGGCACACGGGATAGAAACGTGCAGATGTTATTCTTCCTGCTGCTGGAGTTGTTTGTTCCAAAAAAGTTTCCATACTAAGATATCTCCATGAGTCACATCTTTCTCTGTGTGTGTGTGAGTGTGTGAGTGTGTAAAAGAGTGTGGTCTGTGGTCAGTGAGGACAGAATAAGTGGCCCCATGTGACTAATTTTGCCTAAGGACCGATGCAAAACACTTCAGCTCAACCTCAAGACAAGAGCTAATGATCCACTCGCATCTCGGTGTTAAGTCGTGAAAGAGTAAACATTTAACTTCGGAGTTTAAAATCTGAAATCCCTTGTAGATGACTCAGAGTGGTAAAGTGCATGTTAGTTACACCAACATTAGTTTATGGAGGACATGACTGTAGAAAGCCAACATGTGTGTTTGTGTTCCACAGTTATTAATTAAAATCCAAAATCATATCGAGCTGTGAGAGCATTCCTTCTGTCCTGTCACTCATGCTGCGGTGGGAACTCTGTGCCTCCCCCTCATAAATGTGTAACAGGGGAGGCAGGAGGTTGTGAAACAGATTGAAATTCCACCAAACCTCGATGTTGACAAATGGGTTCGTGTTGCATAGAGGGGACGATGTAAGGAAAGGTTGGCTGTCAGGCAGGAACACGGAGACTGTCCAGCGTCTCCCGTGTCAGGAAGCGTTTGATCCACATTAACCGGTGAACAAGTCAGATAGCAGGAGTTTATCACTGAGAGTGCCCAGCGCTTTGGTTTCCCTATTCTGTTTCCAAGTTCCTCCGCTTCAGATGTTTTTCCCCATGAGACGATTCATCTCATAAAGTTGCCAAGGCTGCAAGATTGATTCTTATTAGAATCGTTTTTTATGGTTTTAAGCTGCAGCACAGAGAAGCATTGATCACAGCGTCAAAGATCATATTTTTTGTCTCATTCCATCTTAAGAAGGGAAATGTGAACCGGCCTCCAGACGTCTCCTCGCCGAGCTGCGGCCGACACAAAGTGCTGAATGTGTGTGATGCTGGTCTCAGTCCAGTCAGCAGACAGTTTGCTCCTCTCAGCCTCGCTGCTGCCAGACGATGCAGCCACATAATGGGATTAATTCCGTATATGTGCAGAGACCGAAGCGTTGACTCGTAAATCTCGGCATTGCCTTGGCAGCTGCAGCAGGTCTGCGGGGTTTGCGACTTTTTGAAAGCTTTAACAAATCTGATAGGCTTGTGTTGTTATTCGAGTGAATTGACCTTTTAAAGAGACTCTGCTTTCCTTTCAGGGCAGAGAGGTCGAGGTGGAGATCAGAGACTGATCTGGACACCTTCAGTAAGGTAAGGATTCAGTACAGGAACCCCAGCTCAGGTTCACATTGATGACTTGCAAAGTGAGGCAAGGAGAGGTTACAGGTCAAATCCCCAAGGCCCACAGGGAGATCCTGCAAGAGTAACATAAACACATGCTACTCAGATGCAAAGCAGTGTAGCTCCTCCTCCTCCTCCTCCTCCTCTTCCTATTTAATCTGCTCAATGTCCAACTGTCTGAATCTTAACCAGGGAACACCCGAAAGCCTTTTTTGGATAAAGGGAAATAAATATTAGGATTATAAAGCAGCAGAAAATGAAGCTCTTGTCAAATTTGTCTTCCTGTATTTTAGTTTGCAGTCTGGCAAAAATGAACTGATTTATTTATCTCTTTTTTTTTTAGCAGCAGAATTCCAGTGGCATGTGTAAAGAATAAGAATGGATCCTCCAGGTTCAAGTGAGTAAACTGAAGATACAGCAGCTATAATGATCGGTGCACAGGTTTAGTGAAATAAAATGAAGAACTCTGACCGGAAATTGGAACTTTAGCTTTCTAACCGGGGTCAGTAAACGACAGATTTTGCTGACTGGAGATCTGTGTTTCATATCACCACTCCTTCCCTTGACCTGGAGCCATCATCCTGACCTTTGAACCCTTTGCCTGGCTCTGCTCAGGTGTCCAAGTTGACCCAGACATCAGGGTGATGATGACAGGGTCGACTCTGAGGAAAGTCAAGTCCCGCTCCTGGAAGAAGCAGCGGCATTTCCGTCTCCTGGACGACGGCCTGACTATCTGGTACAAGTCCAGATGGGCAGGGATGGGCCACTCCACATGTGAGTACCAAAGTGTGTGTACACTCTTTACAATGTGTGTGTATGTCTTGTGCCTGTTAGTGTCCATTGAGCGTTCAAACATCCCTGTAACCATTCTGTACCCTGAACATGTCTCAGTCTCAGTGAGCGACGTGGAGGCGGTGCGTGAGGGACACCAGTCTGAGGTCCTGCTGAGCATCGCAGAGGAGTTCCCCGCTGACCTCTGCTTCACTTTGGTGTTTCACGGTCGTCAAGGAAACATGGACCTAATAGCGGAGTCCCCAGAGGAGGCACGGGCCTGGATCCAGGGAGTACGCAAGCTCATTCACAAGGCTGAGACAATGGATGAGAAGGAGAGGCTGAACCAATATCCTTCCATTGTTGTTCCATTGTTGTTGTTTTGGAGCTCAGAGTACTGAGGCATGGAAGCTTCTGGATACAGAATGTTGGAGCTGGAGCTGAATTAGATCACGTCAAACACTGATATTCATGCATCCCTCAACAAACTGCATAGCTCCAAGTTTCCTTAGCAACCTCTCAGGTGGGTGAGGGACTGGTTTCAGAAAGCCGACAAAGACAAAGATGGGAAGATGATCTTCAAAGAGGTGCGGAAACTGCTGAAGATGATGAACATGGAGATGAGCGAGGAACACGCCCTTCATCTCTTCACGGTAACGTTTTGACATTCAGAGTGTTGCTCAGTGTTGAGGGTTGAGAAGATGAAGCAGAGGAAGTTCCTCAACAGGAGCAGGCCTCATTGGAAAGTCAACCATGTGCAATTTGTGTTATGCTTACGTTTTAGGCAGTTGCTTTGATTGAGTGAACTTCCAGACTGAGCAGGTAAGGGTTGGGTGTTTGGCTTAAGGTCTCTTTGGCAGGACACTGTTGGTGTGGTGATGGACTCATGCTGTACCTAAGCTGCTGTGGGCTTTGAACCTGCAACTGTCTGGACTCTGCACCGGCTCACTAACCATTAATCACTGATGTTCTAATGTTTCCTGAGCCTAAACCTCACACATCAGAGTAGATTCCATCTTTATCAAACTGTCAACCAAATCCAAATCCCCCTTTTTGTGTTTAGATGGCCGACAAGTCTGAGAGCGGCGCTTTGGAAATGGAGCAGTTTGTCCATTTCTATAAGATGCTGACTCAAAGGGACGAAGTGTGGAAGGTGTTCCAGGACTACTCTGGAGACGGAGGGAAGTTAATGTTGGACGAGTTGGAGAACTTCCTGAAGCAGGAGCAGCAGGAGGGCGAGCTCAGTGCAGCACAGCACGCCCAGGAGCTGATCCAGAGCTACGAGCCATCTCAAGCAGGTAAAGACAAAGGGACAGAAAGGGATCTAAAGACTCCAATGTGTGTATTCTGCAACTCACTCTCCATTTCGCTTGTGATTGTTGTCTCTTCCCAGCCAAGAAGCAAGGCACCATGTCCTTAGATGGCTTCCAGATGTACCTGTGCTCCCAGGAGAGCTCCATATTCAAACCTGAGCATCGGCCTCTTTACCAGGACATGAGCCAGCCGCTCAGCCACTACTTCATCTCCTCCTCACACAATACCTACCTCATGGAGGATCAGCTCCGTGGACAGAGCAGCCAGGAGGCGTACATCCAGTAAGAGATGCTGCACACGTCACTCAAACGTCAAATGGCAAAGCTAGACGGTAGGATTATAACTAAGAAACCTCATGTACCTGTGTGTGTGTGTGTGTGTGTGTGTGTGTGTGTAGGGCCCTGAAGAGAGGCTGTCGTTGCGTGGAGGTGGATTGCTGGGACGGCAGCGACGGGGAGCCTGTTGTGTATCACGGCCACACCTTCACTTCCAAGATCCTCTTCAAAGACGTGGTTGCAACAATCAAGGAGTACGCCTTTAAGGTGGGCACCTGGAGAAGGTCTGAACATCTGAGTTCAGTTACAGGTTGGACCAGGAGGAGAGTGTGTGCGGCCAGAACGCGTAGCCCAGATGGTTTAGTTGGTCTGCCAGGGGAATGGCATGCACCCCGGCTGATGAGCCCGGCAAACCACCATGGATCTCTCATGTTCATGACTTGGTTTCTAACTTCAATGTGATCCCCAGATTGTGTTTGCTGGAGTTTAAAGTCACTGACAAAGAATTGAGACAATCTTAACAGAGCAGCTTTGAGGGCCGTTTGTTCCTTATCAGCTCATTCAGACACGACCTCTTTCCTGTCCCATAGACATCAGACTTCCCCGTCATCCTGTCCCTGGAGAATCACTGTGGCGTGGAGCAGCAGACCGTCATGGCCCAGCACCTCAGCCAAATATTGGGGGACACGTTGCTGACCACCCTGCTGGACGGACAGATCCCTGAGGAGCTCCCCTCTCCACAGGTTGGACCCCCAGATTAGCTTCTTACCAGATGAACGACCAGATATCAATCACTTCAACATTACGTAACTGAATATTATAGTTTATTACAATAATCATATTGAGTAAGACAATAATCAACCCCATGATCTGTGAGAGATAAATCTATGAGGACAGAGTCGTTTCAGGTTGCTTTCTGTCCGTTTCATCTTAGAGATCCTTACACATCATTAACAATTCAAAGGCTTTTTTAAAAATTGATGCTTCATCCATTACTTTCCTCCACTGTTGCTGAAAGCCATCATGTAATCTTTTCCTGTCAGACCACTTAGGGCGATCACTCCTAATATGAACTAATGCTTAATGAACACAGTGAAGAAGTCTATGGAGAATGTTGAAAATGAAATGCCGGTGTATAGCTACATTTGGTTATGAGTGAGAGAGATACAGGAAAGTCTGTGTACTGAAAAGGACAACTATTCCAGGAATGATTAAGCTCCATTACCTTGATTTAAGAGGAAAACACTTTAGATGAAATGTCACTTAGAGGGAACGCCGGCTGCGTTGTTGTTGTTGTTGTTGTTGTTGTTATGGATCTGTTAATGTTCTCTTTACAGGCAATGAAGGGGAAGATTCTGCTGAAAGCAAAGAAGATCGGAGGTCTGGAGGGCCGTCCTGATGAAACCCTGACGGACGAGGTGAGCGATGATGAAGAGATGACCAACGGGGATGCAGAGAGCCCGTCTACAGAGGACCCACCTGCTGAGAGCCTGGACCTCAGTGAGAAGGTACTGGAACTGGAATCTATCTCCTCATTAAATCCAGGAGGGATTGTTTTCCCTCTTATACCAGTGTTGGTCCGTTCGTCCTTAGTTTAGTGTTTTCTTTCCACATAGTGGAGGTGATGAGAGATGGAAAACAGGAGTGAGGACGATATCAGACGCGATACTGAAGCAAGGGAGTGAGCAGGGGTTGATAATGAAGGGAGACAGGAAACAGGGTAGGGACGAAAACAGATACGGAGTCAAGATAGCGGGGAAAGAAGGGAGAGAGGAGAGCTCAACAGGAAAGAGTGATAAAGAAAGTTCTTGGGAAAAGGTTTGTCATTTCTACACAAGGTTACACAAACACAAATGTGTGACGCATGACAATTTCACTTTCTTTTGCAGACATCGAAGCTGAAGCTCTCGAGGCAGCTGTCAGACTTGGTGGTTTACTGTAAGAGTGTTCACTTCCATGGGTTTGAACACGCTAAGTCACACGCCAAATGCTATGAGATGTCCTCCTTCTCCGAGTCCAAGGCCAAAAAGCTGGGGAAGGATGCAGGTAAGGTCTTAATCCACGGGACCATGCAGTTAAAGTATTATCTACACTGAGGTACCTGTTTAATAGATGCAGCCGTACAATCAATTGTAACCCAACACAGCAGCCCTGCAGTAAAGCCTGCAGCTGTCAAGCTTATAATGCTAGGTTTCTATTTCAGTGGTGATTGAACTCTTTTGAGGTTACAGTCAAAGGTGCTGTTTTACTGACTGTAATCAAACTCGGGTTCTGGCTGAACTTCACCTACTGGCATTGTGTGTAGAGGAATGAAGCGATCCTTAGGGAAGCAGATTTCAGATGTAGCAGAACCCTTTTACTGGATTGCATTAGATTGCACAAGTGTACATAATGTGTGTGTGTGTGTGTGTGTGTGTGTGTGTGTGTGTGTGTGTGTGTGTTCTCCAGGCACAGACTTTGTGCGGTACAACGCCAGGCAGCTGAGCAGGATCTACCCCAGCGGCCTCCGCACAGACTCCTCCAACTACAACCCCCAGGAGCAGTGGAATGTGGGCTGCCAGATAGGTGAGGAGGTCGCCCCCTGCTGGTGGAGCTAATGCTTCCTCACTACGTTCCTTCACTCATTGGTGTATTCCGTCCATATCCAGGCATTTGTGGGTTAAAGGTTATGTTTATGTTTAGAGGTAGGTGTCTGTATAACTACACAGCCATATTCATACACAGATGAGAAGGAAGGATGACATATCGGTGTTGAAATTAGGTCCCAAAGTGATAGGGGACATTTTATCTGTGTCTCCCTGTCCTCCCCTCATAAAGAGGTCAGAGGTCAGAGGTCAGCGTCAGTGACAGCACAGTACAGTATTGCTTAAGGACACTTCAACACAACAGATGCTTCCTGTCACAAGGGCTTAAAACTGAAAGCCTTCTGGCCTCAACCCTGACTGTGTCCGCTCACATGACTCTGTGTAGCTGTGTAGATACTCTATGACATCATGTACACAACCGTGATAAAGTGAACTGATTGTTATTTTCCCTCCTTCCACAAAGTGGCTCTGAACTTCCAGACAGCTGGCCTTGAGATGGATCTGAACGACGGGCTGTTCAGGCAGAACGGCTGCTGCGGCTACGTCCTAAAGCCGGACTTCATGAGGGACGGCGACACACTGTTCAGTCCAGACAAACCCGAGGAGTTTCAGGCCTACAGGCCGCTGCGATTATCTATCCAGGTTCCAAACTAACTCAGGGTCTACGTGGGTTGTTGTTGCACGGTGTAGCTCCTTCCCGTGAGAACAAATACTCAACCTGTGCTCGTCTCTGTGTGTGTCGATCAGGTGATAAGTGGACAGCAGCTTCCCAAGGTAAACCAGAAGGAGGGCTCTATTGTAGACCCCCTGGTCAGAGTGGAGGTCTATGGAGTTCCCAAAGATCAGGCCAAGGAAGAGACCACTTATATTAACAACAACGGTGAGATTAACACTTTAGATTGTATTTATGGTCTTAATATTGAAGTTAAAAAGCGGAAATCAGTATAATCTGCCTTCTACTGCCCTCTACCTGCAGGCTTTAATCCAGTGTGGGATGAAACTCTGAACTTTGTGGTCCACACCCCTGAGCTGGCTGTGGTCCGCTTCGTGGTTGAGGACTACGATAAAGCCACCAGGAACGACTTCATGGGACAGTTCAGCCTTCCCTTCACCTGCATCCAAGCAGGTGAGCAAAGCCAGCATGACACCAGGGCTGCTGCTCACCTTCATCTTGTGCTGACATGTTCATGCAATCAACGCTTTAAAGCTGAATCTGACACAAATCTTCTCCCCCCCCTTTCAAGGATATCGTCATATTCATCTGCTATCCAGAGATGGAACAGCTATTCCTCCATCTTCTATCTTTGTGAACATCAGCATCTCAGAGCTCACATGAAGACGTTAGATCTGAGGGAACCCGGTGATGCGACAAGCTGGAGATGCTGGAGACGTCTCCTCCAAAACATTCTTGCCGGTGAATGAGAGCAGCATGCAGTGCCACTTTTATAAGAACCTGGGCCCAAAGCCAGGCTGGCCATCTTCCAAACCTACAACAGATCAACTAAATCAGACCTGACCTGTCTGCTTATGCAGCACAGCTCCCGGCGCAGGCTCTCATCATCTCAGCCTCGTCGCCCCCCTGCTGTTCATTCCCCTTGACCGGCTCCCAGTCGCTGCTCATATGGAGGTTCAAGTCCTTGATGCTCGCCTTCCAAATGTCCTCCAATATGGCAGCCACTTATCTGAACTCCCTCAATCAGGTTCATGCTCCCTCACAATCCAAGCTTGTGGTTCCTAGATGGTGGACTGAGTTACCGACCTCCACTCCATCCAGAGGTCCTGGTCTGCTCATGTTGGCTTCTTTCCTCTTGTTGTTCTCTCCTGACTCGACCCTTTTCTCATTGTTGTATTTAAACCTCACATGGACGTCTCTCTGTATAGAAGCGTCTGCTGGATGAGTAAACCTAAATGCTGGTTAACTTTAACTAATGGGTCTGTAAAAGAGTGAGTGAGTCAATATTTGGATCTATGAAAGGAATCTCCTGTGAGTGAGTGAGAGGCAGAGGAGGATGGTTGATGATGAAGGTTAAAATGTTAGACCAAACAGTATTATAGATGAAATGGAGTTATAAAGGAAGAGTTTACTTGTTTCTGAGTCATGGTGGATCTCTGCAGAAGTGGAATCTCCTGTTGTTTACCTTTTTTTTCACCCCAATATCAAATCAATACAGTGTGGTAGTATCAGTATTACAATGAAACGTTCTCTTAAGATGTAAAGTACGTGTTTGAGTGACAGGTCTGACCATGTGCCTCTCTATAAGGTAAGTGTGTTTCATGTATGTGTATGTATATGATGGCCTGTTCATTTATAAGCATGTGAGACTCTTTCATGGTTCATGTTCCTTTATTTATATAAACCTGTACAAGCAAGAAGAAGAAGACATCCTGTGCACCTTCATCTTCATCCTCCCCTGTAAGCAGAGGACGCTGACCTTTGGCTGCAGTTTGTCACATTATAATGTATCAAGTATCCATAATAAAAACATTCAGAGACCATTACGTCACATCGTCTTCACATTCTGCTCAGTAAAGTGCTGAAGTCTTCATCAGAGAGTACCTTTGTCTTCTTCAGACAGGTGTGAGGGCAGAGGTCTCTCTCTCTCTCTCTCTCTCTCTCTCTCTCTCTCTCTCTCTCTCTCTCTCTCTCTCTCTCTCTCTCTCTCTCTCTCTCTCTCTCTCTCTCTCTCTCTCTCTCTCTCTCTCTCTCTCTCTCTCTCTCTCTCTCTCTCTCTCTCTCTCTCTCTCTCTCTCTCTCTCTCTCTCTCTCTCTCTCTCTCTCTCTCTCTCTCTCTCTCTCTCCTATGTAACAGTCTCAGCCTCTTCCTCCCTCTCCCCTGCTGCCGCCGCCTCCAAAGTCCCCTGCAGGGCCTCCTTCAGGGTCAGGCCCCCGGCTTCAGAGTCCCTGACCACGCCCTGCTGTACTGGCATGTCTGGGTGATGCCTCTGCAGATGCTTGACCACCTGGAACTTCTGCTTGGCCGTGTAGGAGCAGTGGCGGCAGCAGAACGGCTGCTGCTTTGTGTGTGTGAGGTAGTGGTACCGCAGCCCCGCCGGCCACCTGAAGGTCTTGCTGCAGCGGCCGCAGGCGTACGGCCGCTCCTCGCTGTGCTGCCTCTGGTGGGTCTTCAGGATGAACCGGGTCTTGAAAGCCTTTCCGCATTTCTCACAGATGTAGGAGCGAGCGTCACAGTGCTGTGTGTCTTTGTGGACACGCAGGGCGTCCGCTCGGTTGGTGCGGTACTCACACACGTCACAGGCGTACCGCTTCTCTCCTGCAGGAGGGGGACAGAGATAGAGTTAGCTTCATTTAATGACAACACTTATCATAACCACTGATCCTCCACTGAACCATAATCATCAGGTCTTTGAACTGAGAGGAGAGAGAGAGAGCCAGAGAGAAGAGAGAGAGAGAGCCAGAGAGAGAGAGAGAGAGACAGAGAGACCCAGAGAGAAGAGAGAGAAAGAGAGCCAGAGAGAGAGAGAGAGAGAGAGACAGCCAGAGAGAAGAGAGAGAGAGAGCCAGAGAGAAGAGAGAGAAAGAGAGCCAGAGAGAGAGAGAGAGAGCCAGAGAGAGAGAGAGAGAGAGCCAGAGAGAGAGAGAGAGAGACAGAGAGACCCAGAGAGAAGAGAGAGAAAGAGAGCCAGAGAGAGAGTGTGTGTGTGTGTGTGTGTGTGTGTACCTGTGTGTTTGGTCATGTGGTACTTCAGCTGTGTGGCCCACTTGCACTTGTAGCCACACTCTGGACAGAGGTACTTCTTCTCCTCTTGGTGAACTCTCATGTGGAGCTGCAGCAGACACACACACACACACACACATTTAGGGTCCAAACATGGAGCAAACACTGTTTCTGAAGGTTGAATCTGACCGTTCTGACACTGACCTTTAACCTGGAGGGCTCAGTGCAGGTGTAGCTGCAGCGCTCGCAGCTGTACGGTTTCTCCCCGGTGTGTATGCGTAGGTGCCGTGTGATCTTCTGCTTGTTGTGCGTGGAGTACAGGCAGTCGGTGCATCGGTACACACGCTTGCCTCCGTGCGAGCGCAGGTGCTGCTCAAACACCAGCTGGTGCCGGCAGCTGAAGGAGCAGCTGCTGCACCTGAGGGGCTTCTCCTCCGCCGGCCCCTCCTCATGCTCACTCAGGAGGTGGCGACCTAACGCCGGCTTGGTTTTGGCAGCGAAGGGGCACAGGTGGCACTGATGAGGCAGGTGGCTCCTCTGATGGATCTCCAGGCTTTCCCTGCTTTCAAAGGTCTCCTGGCAGGCGGGGCACCTGATGAGCCGGTGCTTGGTGTGCTGGTGAGCCTTAAGCCCCGCCTGGCTGCTGCAGGTGTGCTCACACAGCGGGCAGGAGAAGCAGGCCTGCAGCTGGTGAACACGCTTGCAGTGGTTCCTCAGCGCCAGCTCTGAGTTGAAGTGAGCCTCGCAGTGAGTGCAAGCGTGCCGCAGCGCCCCCGTGTGGCACCTGAGGTTGTGCCGCCTCACGTCGTCCAGCGTGTAGCCGCTGAAGTCGCAGAGGGAGCAGAAGTGGCTGGGCTGCTTCTCGTGGATGCGCGTCGTGTGCTGACGCAGCTTGCTCGCCGTCCCGAAGGTCTTTCTGCACAAACCGCAGCCGTGGCGCCCGAGTCCCGTGTGTAGAGACTCGTGCTCCTCCAGACGGTAGCGCCTGGTGGTGCTGAAGGGGCAGTAACGGCAGCGGTGAGGTCGGGCGCCTTTGTGTTTCAGAGCCACGTGTTGGAGCAGACGCCGCTCCTGCTTACAGGTGAAGGTGCAGAGGCGGCACTGCAGACGCTTGGGTTTAGACTCGCTTTTGTCGTGAACACGCGACATGTGATGGGTTAAAGACGTGTTAGACTTCCCTACAAAGGAGCAGAGGCTGCACTGGATCTGGTCGGGCCTCAGGCAGCCTCTGCTCTCATGGCTGTCCAGCGCTCTTCTCTGATTGCACCTGAACGCACAGCGTGAACACGAGAAGACGCGACTCCTCTGCTGAACCTCCTCAGAGCTTCCACTCTGCTCCTCAGTCACACTCTCCTCCACTCCAGCCGCCTCACTGCCATCTTCACCCTCCGCTCCTAAAAGCTCACGGTTCTCTGTCTTCCGTCTGCATTTTGTAACGTGGCGGCTCACTGTTGCGAGCTTGACCGAGGAGAAAGGACAGTACTTGCATTTTAACTTCCTGTACGTCTTCTGTAACAAAGCAACTCTGTGTTTGTCTTTAGCCAGCTGAGCTTTAGAATTCTGACGTGTTTGTATTCTGCTTCTATGTGCTGGCTCACTGAGGCCAGCAGCTTGATCCGCCCGCTCCTCTGACTCTGCGGTGCTTCTGTGACATAAAGCTAAAGGCTCGGCCTGATTTGCCTCTGGGAGTTCTCTGGGCTGATCCTGACCAGGAGTGGAGTTCTCCCGTGCAGCCAGACATTCCGCCGCCCTTGTTTTGGTCTCCAGTGCTGGACACGTCTTGGCGACGTGTCTATCCAGGCCTCTTCTCTGTGTGAACTCTTCGCCGCAGTGCTGGCACTTGTGTCCCTTCGGCTTCCTGCTGTGCTGCGTCAGAGCTCCTCCCACCTCACAGGAGGAGGCTTCACGGCGGTGGCGGTCTTCACTCGGCACCACCAGCACGTCCACACGTCCTTCCATAACCATGGCCTCAGCTTGGTCCCTCTCCAGCTTCTTCATGTCCTTCAGACTGATCTTAGGTTTCCGCGGCTGGTTTGGGTCGGATGGAGAAGAGGGACTGACGGCTGCAGCCCCGCCCCCCGACTCAGACCTCTGAGGCTGGGCTGGTTGACTCGTATTGTTTAGAGGCTCGTAGTCACTTTGTTCTCCCTCTGTCGTAGCCACATCCTCTTCCTCTGAGCTCAGGGTTGAAGAGAACGCCACATGTTCTCCTGTCACGCCGGCCTCTTTACAGTGTAAAGTGGGACTCAGATCTGCACTGTGTTCTTCCTGGTTTGTTAAAGCCTGAGCCTGGTAGTCTCCTGCTGAGAGCGTAGTCAGAACCAGAGTGCAGTACTCCTCACTGCCGTTCACAGACGGAGCGCTGTCTGACACACTCACCTCCTGAGACACAAGATCATAGATATTCCCTGAATCCAGCGTGTGTGAAGCAGCCGCACCAGGAAAGTCCGACCGGCTCCTCTGAGACTCAGCAGCCGGGGTTGGCGAGGCCCGTTTGAGGCATCGCTCCGACTTCCTGTAGAAATCCAGCACGAGCTCAGCCGAGTTCTTCTCCTTTTCCTTGGCGGCGTAGTTGTCGAGCCAGGCTTTGTCCCCGGGAACGTAACCGTGAGCTTTCCTCTTGTGCAGGAAGAGGCTGATGCTGCTGAAGGAGGAGTAGGAGCACAGGGCGCAGTGGAACTCCCTCAGCTTGGTGTGTTTGCAGTTCTCGTGGTTCTGCAGGGCTTGGCGGTAGCAGGTGGTGTAGGCGCAGTATTTGCAGCGGTGCACCGACGGCGTCTTCCCCTCCTCAGAGTGTTTGGCCAGCATGTGGTTGCGGAGCTCGTATTTGCGCTTGCAAGCGTAAGCGCAGATCTCACATATGAGGGATTTGGTTTGATGCCGGAGCTTGTGGCTCTTCAGCTGGTCCATGCGGTGACAGCGGTATTGACACTGATCGCACTGGTACCTGCGGGAGGAGACACACAGACAGTTTGGTCAGAATACAGCTTCATAGCGAGGGCCAAATGAAGGTCAAAGAGCAGAGAGAACACATCTGGAAACACAGAGACATCATGAACCTGTACCTGAGGTCTCCAGCGTGTTTCCTCATGTGCACGTTGAGGTAATGTTTCCACTTGGTGACGTATCCACACTCGGAGCACATGAAGTTCTTGTCCTCTGAGTGTGTGAGCATGTGTTTGGACAGGTAGGAGACGTCTCTACACCTGAACTCACACAGGACACACTTGTGCGGCTTCTCACCTTTTAAACCAAAACAAAGAAGAAACACGGACAAGTGATGAAAACACATGTAAAGGCTCATTATCCTGTGAGAAGGAAATCAGTCCCCGCCTCCTCACCGCTGTGCATCATCATGTGTCGGTTGAGGCCGCGCTTGTGTGGCGTCACGTAGCTGCACTGGGAGCAGCCGTGGATCTTCTCGTTGGCGTGCAAACGTCCAACATGCTGCTCAAACTCCACCGGGTTAAACGTGACAAACGGGCAGAAGTCACAGCAGAGCTCCTCGTTACCCGGGTGACCGTGGCGCTGGTGCTGCAGGAAGACGGTCTTATTGGAGCAGGAGAACTCACACTGGGAGCAGTGGTAGGCCTGGTGTGTGCGGCGATGGGCCTCCATGTCCTCCTGGCTCTGGAAGATGGCTCCACAGGCGTGATGGCGACACTCCACCGCCTCCACGCCGTGCTCCTCTGCGGCGTGTCTGAGCAGAACCTTACGCAGAGCGCTGCGGAAAGAGCAGCCGTCTTTAAAACAGGCCACCGGCGTGCGGTCGGGTAGGACGTGATGCGTCTTCATGTGGGCCTTGAGGGTTCTGCTCTGACGGAAGCTCTGACCGCAGGTGGGGCAGGGGTAGCTGTGACAGGCCACGCCCTCTTCTGCCTGGTCGGCGTGCATGCTGGCCAGGTGGCGGCGGATGGCGTTTTGCTCCACGGCTGAATAGTCGCAGAAACGGCAGCGGTGGACTTTCTCCCCGGCCTCTCGGAGCTTGTGGACGCGCAGCTTGCTCTTGCTGGTGAAGAAGCGCTGGCAGGTGGAGCACTGGAGGCTGGGGTCAGGGAAGTGCAGGTGGAGATGCTCCTGCAGGTGGGAACGCATCTTAAAGCAGCGCCGACACTTGGGACAGGCGTGGGTGCGATAGACGCGCTCGGCCCCCTCAGACAGGAAGTCTACGGGACAAGAGCACAGGAAGAAGACAAGACATTTGAGAAACCATACGGAGATACGACTACAATCTGCTTTATGATGATGATGATGAACAATCACATGGATACGTGTGTGTGTGTGCTTGTGTGTGTGTGTGTTTGTGTGTGTGTGTGTGCTCACCTTTGTTGGGCAGTGTCTCTGCATCTTTTACTGAAGATTTGTCACATTTTGCTCTTTTTGCATGTTGTCGCCTTGAAGGTTCTTCCTCGTTCCCCTCATCTGGCAGCGATGATGTGAGAGCAGGGCTGCATTTCCGTTTCCTTCTTTGCCTCTCAGAGATCAGAGGATGGTTGCTCCCATCTGTGCACACTGTAAAACAAACGTGTGATGGTTTTAAGATGAAAATACTGCAGAAGGAAATGTGTTTATATGGTAATAAGTTTAACTCCTGATTTGTGTTTCCAGCCTGTTTACCATGAGTGGCAGTCAGAGGAGTTCTGTGGTCCTGCAGGTGCTCCTTCAGCTTTTTAGTGGTATGAGTGATGAAGAGGCAGTGAGAGCAGCCAAAGGGCATGTGGAGCTGCCGGTGTCTGTCCATGTCCCCCTGTGTGAGGACAGACACTCTACAGGACGGGAAGCTGCAGGGAATGAGAGCCCAGCCGTGTGCGGACATCATGTGGGCTTTATGTTCCTCCTGATCTGCGCTGCTGGACCCACAGCCTGGTTCTGTGCAGGAAAACGGGCCGGTGGGTCTGTGCGTTCCCATGTGGGCCGTTTTGAAGTGTTGCTTCAGAGCTGCAGCTTTGGTAAAGACCTCAGTGCACAGAGAACACTTCAGGCTCTGCAGCAGTCCCTCTCTGGATCGGCCAGGGAGCTCTTTAGCACATGAGTGACAGGCAAAGGTGACGTCGTCTGAGAAGCTCTGTCCACATTTGTCACATAGGCGAGGTCGGTCTGTCTCCATTTTGTCTGAAAAATAAAAATAAATGTAAGAGCAGGACTGATGTTTGCAAGTTACTGTAGTTTGTATTGTTACCTGAACTATACATTAGATGTTGACATATAAGAATGCAAATGATGACTTCTTAGTAAACTGCAAAATAGCGAGCATGATCATGTTGTGAAGCTTAAGTATAAACAAATGGAAACAAAAGCACATCTATCATGAAACACAACTTCGACTTGCTGCACACTCTTCTGTCATGAATGTAATTGAATCGATTCTCACCAGTTAATCGCTTTGAACGTCCTCATTGATATAGGAGGCCTGTCAGAGGTTACGGTATATAAATATGTAAATAAACTCTAATTACAACATAACAGCGTCGCAGTTAGCTAGCTTTAGCTTCTTCTGCTTGTTTCAATCGCAGAAGACATTAAATCCGGATTCCTGTCGGTCCGTCTCGCTGAGTGAACTCTGGAGTTTACGGTATTAAATTCACAACATTTACTACCCACCAAACTTCTTTTACGTTCGCGTTATTAACTGTGTGAGGGGAAAGTCCGGTACAATAACACGGGTAGGAACCTTTGTTATGTGAACAGGCGAACAGTCGGAATGTTTACTCATCGGAACACCGGAAGTGGAGCAGAGGTCGCCGGCATGTCTGATGTTTACTGGTGGAAACTCACAGCAGCAGAGGATCGCAGAGCATCGAGCAGCGTCTAAACATGATACAAGCCTCCACGACGGATTTTGGATATATGACGTGACGATTGAAGCGGAAGGCAGCGGGAGATTCAGCGTTAGACGTGGGCGGATGCAACGCAAAGACAGGGAGACGCTTCTCCATCTGCAAACTGGGTGGAATATCTGCTTAAATCTGCAAATGGATCATAAAGACGCGCCGTAAACAAGCCGTCGCATCTGTTTCATCTGGAGGCGTTCGGACTCAGACACCATGCCCCTGTCAGACTTCCTGGACAGCCTGAAGGACAACCCTTACTTCGGGGCCGGGTTCGGACTCGTGGGTGTCGGCACCGCGCTGGCTGTGGCCCGGAAAGGAGCTCAGATAGGGATGGTGTTCTTCCGCAGGAACTACATGATCACCCTGGAGGTCCCCAACAGAGACAAGAGCTACAACTGGCTGCTGAGCTGGATCACCAAGCACGCCCGGCACACGCAGCACCTCAGCGTGGAGACCTCCTACCTGGCGCATGAGAGCGGACGCGTTCACACTCAGTTTGACTTCCACCCGAGTCCTGGGAACCACATCATCTGGTCAGCTGAGTCCTGCTGAGTGTTACTGATTGAGGTTGAGGTCGGCGTGGGCAACAGCAGGGCGTGTGACAGTCTGTGTGTGTGTGTGTGTGTCTTCTTCCTGTGTGGTGTCCAGGTATGGGAGGAAGTGGATCAGGGTGGAGAGGACCAGAGAGAAGCAGATGGTGGATCTGAGCACAGGGACGCCGTGGGAGTCTGTCACCTTCACTGCTCTGGGCAGAGACAAACAGATCTTCTTCAATATCTTGCAAGAAGGTAGAAGAAGGTAGAAGTGTAACATGGCTGACCGGTGCTGCTTCGTTCCACAGATGACTGAGCTGTGCGTCTTGTTTTTGCAGCGAGGGAACTGGCCCTGAAGCAGGAGGAGGGCCGGACGGTGATGTACACGGCCATGGGTGCCGATTGGAGGCCATTTGGGTTTCCACGGAGACGCAGGCCCCTCAGCTCTGTGGTCCTGGAGTCGGGCGTGGGCGATCGGCTCGTCGACGATGTGAAGGATTTCATCGGGAACCCAAAGTGGTACACAGACAGAGGTGAGGCTCGGTCACGTGTCTCTGTTTTATTGTTATATGAAAGAGTGTATGCATTAAACAGGATAAATTGTTTTAAAAAGCACAAAGAATGACAAACATTATCTTCACAGTAACAAAACTGCATTATAGGAACAGCAAATGTGGATAATAATGTCTGCGTTCAAGCATAAATGACAACAACACAACACTAGAGGGCGCCAAAACTGACAGAGCATTAACTTGCATCATTTTGGAGTTTGTTTTGAAACTGGAGTCATTATGAGTTTGTTACCGTGGTGTAATAGTGTGACGTCATGTGCAGGCATCCCATACAGACGAGGGTATCTGCTCTATGGACCCCCAGGGTGTGGGAAGAGCAGCTTTATGTGAGTGGGCTTTTATTTTGGAAACCTTTGCGTTTAAAATCTAGAACGCGGTGTGCAAGTCAAGTTTAAATCCTTCATGAAGCAGCCAGGTGTGTTTGTAATCCCTTCTCTTTGTGTTTCAGCACGGCTCTGGCAGGCGAGCTGGGCTACAGCATCTGTCTGATGACGCTCAGCGACCGCAGCCTCTCAGACGACCGCCTGAACCACCTGCTGAGCGTGGCGCCGCAGCAAAGCATCATCCTGCTGGAGGACGTGGACGCCGCCTTCGTCAGCCGAGACCTGCTGCCCACTGAGAGTAAGAGCTCACAGCTGATTTGGACAGAGGGAGGAGTTCAGACAGTTCATTTCGTCATTTGATCCATTTTAACTTCAAGTTCAACATTGAGGTTCATAATGTTTGCGTCTCTGCCTCTCAGACCCTCTGGCCTATCAGGGAATGGGCCGACTGACCTTCAGTGGGCTGCTTAACGCTCTCGACGGCGTGGCTTCATCAGAGGCCAGAATCGTATTCATGACCACCAACTTCATCGACAGGTGAAGTAAAACATCCTTTCATCGCACATCCCGCCTCTCATGTGTCTAACAGCCTTTAAACTTCTGATTTGCACACACAGGCTGGACGCGGCGCTGATCCGGCCCGGACGCGTGGACCTGAAGCAGTACATCGGCCACTGCAACCACTGGCAGCTCGCCCAGATGTTCCGCCGGTTCTACCCGGATGAGCTGGACTCAGAGGCCGAGCGGTTTGCGAAGAGCGTGATGGCGACGCACTCTCAGATCAGCGCCGCTCAGGTGCAGGGACACTTGTTACTACACAAAGCAGACCCGGCAGGATCCATAGACAACGTGGCCAACATAGAGACATGACGGGAGGGAACACCAGTGAGTCAAAGGACACTTGATGGGAGACGACTTCACATTCAATCATGAAGCAGGAGTGTGTTCATGCCAAATAAAGACACTTGTGTAAAGACTGAATTGTGCTTTGAGTCCCAATATACACAGTTTTTGGAACTTTCTGCTTTGTGATGGAGGATTATTGTTGGAGAAAAAATTGTCTATATATGTTTTTGCTAAATAAAAATAAAAATCAAAGCATTAGTTTCGTTTAATTGGTTTAATAGTTTAACAGGACGCGGTGGAATGCGCCTGTAAACCGCCTGAGCGGCCTGAAGGGTTAAACTCTGTGGAAGTCCTCGCCCCTCCTCTTGAACACTAGGTGTCCTTTGGACTCACAGAGGAACCCAAGTTAGTTCTGCAGAGGAGCCTAGTTGGTTCTGTTCCTCTCCTTGTCATGGCTGTGTGGCGGAGAGCAGCACAGACCGACGCCTCCCGGCTTCTGCGGCCGCCCGCCGCCGCCGCTGCGTCCCGGGGCCGCTGGAGCTCCTCCGCTGCCGTGTCCCCCCCCACGACCCCGGGCAGACTGCGGACCATGCAGGAGCTCCCTCAGGTCCGCCTGTGGGAGTTGTTCGGGAGGATGGTGTTCCAGGGCTACGCCAGCCGCCTGCATGAGCTACAGGTACAGAAACACTACACAATATGCGCTTTAGACAGGATTTATTACTATTATAACAACTTTCACAAATACTCCCTCTCACCAAAACAGTGGTGGACAGTAACGAAGTTCATGTATTTGTTCGTTACATAGTAGAAATACTCTCAAAATGTAATTATGTAACATGAGCTCGTTACTAAGTTTGTTTTCCTCCTTTGTTACGCTCTTCATCCAGTTACTACGGTGGGCGGCACATCCGGGTCTTATCTGAGAGATGTTTATGCAATAACCGGACGGAAGAAAGACAACAACAACTACTTTAAAATGGACTTAACGTTAGACTTCACTTACACAGTGTCTGCTTTTAAGAACTCGCTATCAAATCAGAGGAAGGACTTCGAGGAAAGTGAATTATGTGCAAATCTAATCTAAATTCTTTTATTCTGTGTGGATTTAGAGTGAGTCTGTGTTTAAACTGATTTAGTGGAGAACAGAAGCCACTCTCAGTTTTCAGCTGGTTCTTCTGGTTTTGTCCACTCTGGTCTCTTTTATGTGAAGTCTACCCAAAGTAATATGATATTAGCGATAACCTGCACTCAAACACAATACAGACAACAACACAACCTGAGGGGACATTATCATACACAATTAAGGATTATATGTACATGCAAGGATACATGCATACACACAACTGGGTGACTTCAATTAATATTGCAAGGACATGTTTATAATGAAAGCTATTGAAAAAAAACCAGTTGCAAACTTTGCCAGCTGTATTTTTTAAGAATTTTTGTCAGGTCAGACACCCCTACAAACAAAGAAGTATTTCTAAAAGCATGTACTTTGTCCTTTGCCTTTGGTATTTATGCATTATGGACAAGGGAATGTCACGCTGGTCGAATTACCTCTGCTCCCATGGCAACTTGAAACTAGTCTCAGCTGACTCTTAAGCAGTAGATTGATTACGCTAAGATAGACCTGCTTTGTGTCGCCTGAGACTTGTTGTACTAAACAATATGTCCATCTGTCACAGCACCATGGTGTGACTGAGATCTCTGTGGAACAAGCAGCAACAGTTTGTGTTGTGGGTTCATATTTGTGTTCAGCGTTCAGAGCTTGGGACCGTTTGAGGCTATTTTCAGCCTCACACTTGGCTCAGTATTTGGCAGCAGGGGGGGGGGATCAGGATGTTGTTTCGTCCTGGGGCACAGAAGAGGAAGAAAACATTACCTCATTTTCAATTGGCTAGGTTGACAGAAAGTCAAACCCGGTTGCTTTCACTCAAATCCTCTCTCTCCTGTCAGCTCTATGAGAAGAAGCTCTATGGGCCCATATACAGAGGAGGGATGAAGTCCGTGTCCTTGAACACCCCACAGCTGCTGGAGGAAGTCCTGAGGCTGGACGAGAAGTTCCCCAGCCGCGGAGACATGTCCCTGTGGACGGAGTATCGGGACATGAACGGTCTTGGTTATGGCCCCTTTACTGAGTAAGACACCGTTCTTCCCAGGGCAAAGTCCTGTCGTGTGTGTGTGTATGTGGGATGATTTGGTGACAACTAAACTTTAACCTCCACCACTTTATTGTCCCAGGCCTCTAGCAGTAAAACCAACCAGCCGGACTCCAATGAACGGCCCTAAACTTTGACTTAAAGTGGAAAGAAAAGTCTCAGTAAAGTCAACAATTGAATGTATCCATAATATCTGGCGTTATGATAAAGACTTGATTGATTGACTGCTGTTTGGTCCCTTGTCATCTCACCGTTTGTTCCTAGGGAGGGGGAGAGGTGGTACAACCTGAGGGCCATGCTCAACAAGCGCATGCTGCACCCCAGAGACTCAGCCAAGTACGGGGGCGTCATCAGTGAGGTGGTCACAGACCTGATGCAGAGGTTGTGCTTTCTGCGGCAGAGCAGCCCGACTGGAGATATGGTGACCAACCTGGCCAACGAGATGTATCGCTTCTCCTTAGAGGGTGTGTACAAAGACTGAGGGCTGCTCTGGGATTGTCGGGTAGTTTGCGGTGATGTCACAGGTTAAAGCCGTCTCACCCGCTCAGGTATCGCCTCCATCCTGTTTGAGACGAGGATCGGCTGCCTGGAGAAGCAAATCCCTTCAGGTACGCAAGACTTCATCGACTCTATAGCCCTGATGTTCGCCAACGGCATGCCCGTGGTTCTGACGCCCAAGTGGAGCCGCAAACTCCTGCCCTACTGGGGGCGCTACACCGCTGGCTGGGACGGCATCTTCAAGTTTGGTGAGTATGACTTACTTACTTCATTACATACTCAAGGTGAATGTTCTAATCAAAAAGTCAAATATTCCAATGATTTCTAGCTTCAAAGCTGATCGATAAGAAGATGGAGGACATTGAGCAGCGTCTGGAGAAGAATCAGGAAGTGGAGGGTGAATACCTGACCTACCTCCTGTCAAACACTCAAATGAGTGCTAAGGAAGTGTACGGCAGCATTGCTGAGCTCCTATTGGCTGGAGTGGACACGGTAAATCTGATAACCTGCTGCTCCCTATTATATAACATAGTTCAGCCCAAAGGTCGGACAAACAAACCAACGTAATATTGGTGGAGGTAAAGAAGAGTTGAATCCAATCCTGTCTGACACCCACATTGCAGGCATTATTACTTCCACAAAGGTTTTTCTACTTCTGTCTACTCACTGACGTTTCTTTGTTATGCAGACATCTAACACCCTGACCTGGGCTCTGTACCTGCTGTCCAAGAACCCAGAGGAGCAGGACAAACTGTACAGAGAGGTGAGCAGGGCGGGGCCAGCAGACAGGCTCCCGTCTGCTGAGGATGTCACTCGCATGCCGTATCTAAAGGCCGTCGTCAAGGAAGTTCTGAGGTGAGGTCCAGTCCCGCCGGGGTCAAACACATACAGGAGGATGTTATTGGTTTGTTACTTGATCTCCTGTTCTAACGTCTAAAGCAAACTACAATGTTACACTGACATTCCAGTTCAGTGTTGATCTGATTTGCAGGATGTATCCTGTGGTGCCCATCAACGCAAGGATCATCACAGAAAGAGAGGTCGTGATTGGAGGATATAACTTTCCAAAGAAGGCGAGTCTGCCTCTTTATGTGTAGATGGATTATAAACTAATATTATGTAGAAAATCAAACATCCTTCAGTGTTTTGATCACAGAGATTCTTGTTTGTTGTCTTTCCAGACCATCTTCACGTTTTGTCACTATGCCATCAGTCACGATGAGGACACATTCCCGGAGTCGTTTGCGTTTAAGCCGGAGCGATGGCTCCGTGACGGCCGGGAGAGGCCAAACGCCTTCGGCTCCATCCCCTTTGGGTTTGGGGTCAGAGGCTGCGTCGGTCGTCGCATTGCCGAGCTGGAGATGTACATGGCTCTGTTTGGAGTGAGACACAAATCTTTAATGTTTAAAACTTTACTGAACACACGGAAGACGCAGCGCCTCTACTAACCACTCTTCTCTTTTCCCTCCAGATAATCAGGAAGTTTGAAATCAAGCCAGACGTCTCAATGGGAGAAGTGAAATGCATCAACCGAACAGTTCTGGTTCCAGACCGACAGTTGAACCTGCACCTAGTGGACAGGATGTGACACTGCGCCTGGAGCCGCTCTGAAATGATGCCTATCCTGTAGATATATGAATGATAAAGCTATTTTTAATCTTTTTATGAGCTTTGGACACCACTACAGATGGAATGTAATGTATGTATGTATGTATGAAAGCCTGTACATATGCTCATAACCACTATAGACGTCTATCTAAAACCCTGTACATAAAACAATGATGTAATAAAATAAATAAATGTATCTTAGGTCATTCCTTTAACCACTAAACTACAGCTGTGTGTCTGTAATGGGTTACATGCTTATGATGGTGTGTATTCTTTTAGCTTGTCTCAACAGCTGCCTCACGTGCACTAAGATTGATTACTTTTTCTATTCTTGTTCTGGCTGCTGTGAGAATCTTTTATCGTTCACATTTGTCTTGTACCAACTTCATTAAAACTGAAACTTTTGTTGACACCGCATGGAAGTGATTCATTTTCAAGTACAAGCCAAAGAAAAAAAAAAGTCCTGGAAGAAAACACAGCAGAATTGCTTTTTCATAACTTGCCCAGCAGGGGGCAGCATTGTCGCACTTTCAAAGAGCAAAGTGCTTTGAATTTCATCAGTGTGCAACTCAGAATCTCTTTGGTAGATCTGCACATGATGACTGATCCAACTCTTTAGTGAAGCAGCTGAGACTTCAGTTCCGATCCCTGTAGACTGTAAGAAAGATGTTTTTACAGTGTGTGTAGGTCCAAATGAACATTCAATCATGCTCGATCCGGGTGACAAATAGCACAGAGACCCCCCCCCCCCGCGCCCATCTTTATGTTGTATTGTGCAGCTTGCAAAAGTAAATAAGCTCTAATCGAACGTGCTCTCATTCTTCATTTTGTTTTTCTGTTCTGATTTTCGTTTTTTTGTTTATTTCCGACGGGGTGCACGTGAATGCGTGACATGTGGTAATTACTGTTTCCGAACCAGGAATTTACGAGGAGCACTCGAAGGCACCGTAATTATCAGTGATTGATTGAGACGTTTCCTTTTGAAGATCGAGCTCAAAGATGAAATTGACAAAAACATATTCCTACTGCTGCACGTGTGTGTGTGTGTGTGTGTGTGTGTGTGTGTGAAAGAGAGAAACAGAGAGAGACACAGAGACAGAGGTAGGTAGGGAGATAGAGAGGGAGAGACAGTGATAGTGTTAGGGAGGGAGGGAGAGAGAGGGAGAGAGAGCGACAGACTCTACCTGTTGCCAGTGGGAGGTCACTCACTTCTTCATTCACCGTGGCAGTGGGCGCACTGTTGCTTGGGAAATAACTGCGGGAGGATTCCAAACTCACCAATCGTGCAAAAAAAAACACACTTTCCCTTTACGCGCGACTCTAAGCCGTGATGGCGCATCTCACCTGAGGCGTGTGTTTGAAGCAGAGCGTCACCTACAGGATCCGTAGAAGAAGAAGAAGAAGAAGCGGGACTGCGGCTCCGCGTGTTTGTGGATGGGTCTGTCCCCGGCGTGGTTCCGCTCGGATGGGCTGCACCGTGAGCTTCATCTGCTGTGAAGAAGACTTTCTGCCAATGCCCGCGTACCAACATGAGGAGAAGAAAAAAGAGCACAAGGTAAGAACGAAGCCGCTGGCAGAGAAGTGCGTGCAGACCCGAGTGGGCGTCAAAACACGACCTGACTGAGGACTCCGAGGTGCAGACGTGTTCGCGTGTGTGTGTGTGTTTGGGATGTTGTTCAGGCGCGTTGGCACTGATTCACATGCAGCTCTCATGGCTGATTATAGTTTCCTCCTATGGTGACGTCTTCCAGGACACGAATCTCGACCTTTGCTTCCACTTGACAAACCTCAGAACATAAGGTGGAAGGTGTGTGTACCCAGGCACCTACACACAGACACACAAGTGCAGCAGTCATCGTGTCTCTATCTTCTCACGTGCGTGTAAAACCACCTGGAGTGTAAATGACTTCATCGTCTCACGTCATCACGTTTCTCGAATTTCCTTGATTAATTTACTCTTATTATTTACTTGTATTTATTAAGTAATCACACAACAATCCTAGAAATGATCCAGGGAAGAAGCGGTCCTGAATTAAATGATTTATAAGGAAAAATTCTTGATTCCAGACAATTTCAGAATAAAAGTCAAAATCCAAATCAAGCAACAAAATTGTAGAAAAATTTCAGTTTTCAGAATCAGAGAGTGTCCTCCTGTCTTGCAAAAGATGGATTTAGTTATTTCCCTTTGATCTCCAGAGGGTTAATGAGGTCAGGCCTCCTCAGTTGTTTTCGAATAGCTGCTTTGTCCATCAACCAGTCACCATAACTGCCAAAGTCACACTGGGGCTCCAGATCATAAAGCACATGGGAAACCCTCCGCCATCCCGTCTGCAGACACGGAATGTGAATTATTGACGTTGGTCGGCGTGTGCAGTTGTTAAATGAAGTTGTGCTTTGTAGCCTGAGGCTCCTGATTTCTGCCCTGTGGAACGGTGGAATGTGCTCGCTGACCTGTGAACTGCACCGAGTCCCTCTCGTCCCATTCCAAATCTCACTTTCCCAGGTCCTCACAGCCTCACAATGTTTGGTGGGAACTGAGCTGATGTAGAAACCAACACTTATGCCAAAGTTGATGTGAATCCATGCAGTTAACTTCACACTTGTTGGATCAACACAAAATATGATTTGACGTCTTCAGTCTGATCTGGAACATCAGTCCTGAGCCTCCAGCAGGTGTTGAGTGTCTAATCCCAATGATCTGAACTTGATATTTGTGGATCTAAGGCTTGTTTTTCCTCTGCTGAGATGTTTTGAGCTCTAAAGAATGAAGCAGTTAAACCCTGACACTGTTGCTTTGTCCCATCTTACTCTTTCTACTTACTAACCTGCTTATCTCACTTTGCTGCGAGTTATCAGTGGAACCAAACAGGGATATGACAGATACGGTGCACAGTAGGGCTAAGTTGGTATTCAGCTCATTATGACCTCATGTTTGCTGGGATTATTAAGTAACTTCAAAGTTCCAGTCCTTTTCCATGAGGTGTTTATTTTGTCCACACACTATTCAGACTCTTCCTGGGAACTGCTCGGTAACTCCTGTCTTGTTTTGTGTTTCTGTACGCCTTAATGTGCATTTACAGTCCAATCTGATCTGAGCCCGACGACATGACAGCACTGCGTTTACTTCTGCAACACAATATCCTACATAATATACATAATTGAAATGAAAGGGTTGTTATTACCCCCCACAGCACACACATGTACATTAAATACACTAACACAGTGTATTTTGGCTTGGAGAAGTACTCCAGTACAACTCTGGCCATATGTTCCATATGTTTTGAGCCTTCCTGTTGGTGGCGCACCGCTGGCACTGAGGTGTGTGAGGCTGTGGGCACAGACGCAGCGATGGGAAATGAACGCTCCGACTGTGCCAACAGAGCTGCGGTTGAAGTAATGAAGTGGTGCTTAAGTGTTGAAAATAGTCACTGGAGTGAAGCAGCCAAGTGTCAATCATGTTGAGCATAAACAAACAGCAGGGATGTCTGAGTTATAAACCAACATTTGTACTCAGAACTTGACAAAATCTCTATCACCAGTCTGAGTTTTGAACTTTTGAACAACACTTCATCTGTGGTCTTTCAAAAGACTTGATGAGCTGATGAGGATGAAGATGATCCATGTTTCTGAACTGCTACAAGTCCTCATTTGCATCTATTTCACTGGATTGAAACATTTCTACCTTTTGTGTTCACCCTTCAGCTTCCCTTGACTTGTTTACCTTCAAACCTGCCTTTTCCCTTCTCTTCCATCGATGGTGTTTGGTGTCTTGGTCCCAGGCGAGGCGCTGAGTGCTTCCTGTGGTAATTACTCCTTGTGTACCTGTGACGCTTGCGGTCTCTGTCTGAGATGAAGACGACGTTTGAGCCGCTCCTGTCAGCAGTGTTCAGGGAGGCCCACGGCTTAGAACTTTGAAGAGCGATAACAATCAGCCAGAAAGTAAAACCCTCATGTTAAACCAAAGCACACAAGGCGAGACTTTGATCCACATGAGGGGGTCTTCAATAGGATTCAAGAAGAATGCGCTGGGGCATGTTTTGGGTCTGTAGGTTGGATATGTTTGCAATACATAGGCGGACAGAAGAAGAGAGAGCTGTAGACGTCTGCTAGAACGCCATTAGGTAGAGATGATCTGTTTGATATTCAGGTAATAGTCCTAATAACACAGAGATCACAGGATTCAGATTAACTCCCCTTTGCTCTACTAAAGTAAATGTTTGTACCATGTTGAGTTCTCCCCTGGAATTTGCTGGAAGAAAGAGAATCTTAATGGTTTCTTTAATTTCCTTCATCAGCGTCTGCCTCTAGGTCCCTACAATAAACTATAACTAGACGAATTCCACCATCAGCTACTTAACTCCACTTTATTATACACATCATACAGGTTACTTCCATTGTTGGTGCTCTTGATGACGTAGATGTTAGAGCACAAAGGAATGGAGCACTAGGACAGTTCTGTCCGAGGACTGGCATCCGTTTGCCAGCCTTGGCTGCGTTTCAGGTAACGAGAAGATCACATTCTCCACATTCGTACTCTGGTTCGCCGTCCCTCCCTGAGAATTTAATCCTCATTTAATTTTGATGCCTGTCAAGTCCAGATCTCCATCTCCTCTCCTTCTAAATTCCCACCAAAGTGTCAGACGGCAGACGAGGAGGAAGGGACGGAGGGGGCTTTCCTGGGATTTGAAGATTTTCAATAAAGGTATGCAGTGAACTGAAAGTTACCTGCCGCCCCATATTGCATTCCAGCGTGTGCTTTAGCGGCGGGGAAACAGTGTGTCCTCTGTGCTGCGTCTCTGGGGAGGCCTATCATTTCACTCCTACCTGCTGGCGCTGACCTGCACATGGGCCAGGGAACAAGACCCTCTCTGTGTGTTCCCCCATGGAAAAGTGCCCAGTGTGTGCTTGACCCCAGAGCGGGACGAGATGCCTCAGCCAAGTTAACCCCGGTAATTCTACCTTTTACTGCCCGTGCACACAGGAATTTAACCTCTTGCAAACATTTCCGCATTTTATTTCAGTGTTCCCCACGCCCGATTCTGGTTGAAGCATTTGAATTTGTCTTGAGAATAAAACACAACAGGTCAAACACACTCCAATCCAATGAGTTTGACGTGTGTCTGCGTTGGTGCTAGAAACCATCGCAGGGACGTTTACATCATCTACTCACCTCCAACTAATCTATCTTGAGGTTGTAAACGTGTCCCATATGACTTACGTGTCATCATAGTTGTGACCCCAGTTCTTCTTTTAAAGACACATGTAAGTTATGAGGCTGTGTTCTTGTGTTCACATGTGTCTTTGCTTATCTGGACATAGATCACGTTATAAAGCTAAAGCATGCAACTTTACATTTTTGATGAATGTGCTGAAATTCTTTTTACACCATGGGAGGGATCCATCAGCGGAGCGCTCAGTGAAAACATGCCTCTGTAGCGCCCCCTACTGATGGACCTTTGAAACCACCAACATTTACCCCAGGTGGAATCTGGTGTCTGTCTCAGTTTATCTCATTCATCCATGTAGAATGAAACCCTTGTACAAGAATCTTCCTTGTCATAGCACACGACCATTATTTCCTCATTGGAAAATCATCTCTTAGGTCTTTGTAAATGATTCAGGGGAGCATTTAGAGTGAAACACCACCTGTTGTGGCAGTCGTTTGTTGACATGAGCTTCACATAATTCCATAAGAAGGAAACTCCAGAGTGACACCTCTAACCCATAGAGGTTTCCACACAACGCAGGCATGTAACGTGTTTGTCTTCAACTTCAGCTGGCAGCTAACAGAATCGTTGGATCATTGAAACTTTTTTTAAATCTATTTTGAAGCCAAACATCTTCACTTCAGGCCCTGCAGTCAAAAAGATGTGTGGATCGGATGAGCGGATATTTCTTTTCCAAACACTCTTTCAGGACATTACTGATTCAGTGATGCGTATCGTCGCCCACAAAGACTGTGGAACAAGAAGATAATGGGATACAAAAGGCGTTCATTGAGCTTCTTAAAGTATCTTTAATCCACTTGGCAATGCACAGTGGATAGAATGACAGTGGGAATGATAGATTAAGGAGCAGGGCAACTGTATTTTCCCCCAGTGTCACGGTTCTGTGCCCCTTTTCTTGGAATGTAAAGCAGAGGCCTAACTTCCACCTCTGCATCAGACCTTGTGGCACATAATGCACTCTGTTTAGCCCTATAGCATCCAGTTCCTATGGCTTTATGTACCCCTGAATGTAGCCTTTATGCTGCAGTTTTGTTGATATTTCTCTGCTGTGGGGGGATTAACTTGTCTTCTCTCTAATACTTGGCAAGACGATGTGGCATTTGCTCTTGGCAATGTTGAAATCCCACAAAGTCTCACTCTGGGGGCCTCTGTAATCATTCACAACACATCCCAGTGATGGACAGGGAGCTCAGCTCTCCCAGGTCGCATCCCTTTGGCATCCAAATGTGCCTTTTGTTGATATTGGTGGCAGTTCTCTTCTCCTGGGGTCTTTTTCGCCAAGGTCGGATGCCACAGGGCTCCAAGGGTAATTACTGTGACAGTGGAGCAGAAGTTAGGCAGGGCTACCCAGGTCGCCCAATCATGTTTTCATCATCGGGAGAATGTTTTTCTTTTGGGAGGTAATAAATCCCCCCTCTGACATGCTGCATTTACTCTGAATACACACAGGAAGAAAGACCCCAGAGTTTTTTTCTCTCTCTATTTTGCACCAATGCTTGTAACAAGCTGAGGCAGATCATTGTTGCTCGTTTGCCCTCACTGGTTTTTAAAAGGATAGGTTTGCTCACTTAGGCATTCCATTGTGGAGGAATTTCATAGGTATTTGCAGTGGAATGTGGCATCTCAGTGGACTGTGAGGGAAACGTAATGAGTGTCATGGAATTCAACCAGAAAGTGCTTTCCTTTTATAAATGTGCAAACTCACTGCTGCAGTCATTGTCGCAGGGAAGTTAAATGCGTCTGTTGATTGTAGCGATCTGCTCAGTGGAATCAATGTGTCTACATGATATCTAGGCAGATAGGTAGATTGTTTTAGCATCATTCTACATTTGTACCTCTTTGATATTGTTTAAGGAGCAACCAAACCCATAACCTTCTGAGTCTCCAGGGCCCCAAAAGACAACACGGAAGCATTAAGCATTTGATTGCAGAGGTGAAAGTGCCTCATGCCATTGTTAGGAGGATTATTGGTCGTAGTAAGAGAGAAGAAATTCAATACCCCGTCATAAAAAACAGCACATGTGCCACGTTCCCTTGCTGATCCCTGTTAATGAGAGAGCCGTGCGGCGCCCTGAGGAATCCCTCATCATATCACACTGTTGGACACGACGCTCAACATGTGTTGCACACGCCTGAAATCCGGCACATGCATCTGTGGCATGTCACACATTTACTACGTGTATGCAGGGAGTTTATTTGCAGAACTACTCTGAGGACATTCAGTCATTTAAGGATGCACATTTTGTTTGGACCATTTCTTTCCCACTTTAAATGTGATGCACAGAATGATCTGCTTAGGTAGTTTGTTTTAATTGTTTCCTCATGGGTCTGCGTTACAGTGATTCAATTTAAATTACAATTTGAATTACAAGAGGCTCTGGGCATGGGGTTTGGAGGTGGAAGCAGGGATGGCAGCTGCCCCCCGATGGCTCCCTCTAGATCCGGCCCTGTTCTAAGAAGTTAATCTGCCACCTCTGTGCCTTCATGTGAACAAATCTGCCTCCATGATTCTTCGTGGCTTTGACTCTGTAAATAGCCATTGTGATGTGTCAGCTGTCTGTGGAGTCGTGCTTTGGATTAGGTTTAGTAGTTTATGGTAAAATGTCTCATTTGGTATTCAGGCAACATTACTTGTCAGAATGGGACGACTACTTTGGTTTCTACTACTAACACAAGTGGTTGTAACTATTAAAGTCCCATTGCCTGCTGTCAGAGTAAAGTCCAAACCAATGACAGGATACAGGAACTCAAGTAGTATATAATATACTATCTTATTTATCTGAATCATTCTTTAACTAGTACTTTGTTTTGTTGAAAGTAATTTAATACATTAAGATAAAGAGCTCTGCACTTAATCTTGACTAAGATGTGAAGCTGCATTTGTCAGAGAAACTATTAATGGATCTACTAACAGTTTGCTGTCAGATAAAGGGCCTTTAAACAGTGTGAGATGAAACAAAGCAAAGCTGTTAAATCGCTGCATTATCACCAAGTCGCTCCTCCCTTTGCTGTGCTGGGACTTATCACATCTCTGGAAAACATTTCCCTCTGCAGCACTTTCGCTTTTCCAGCACATTCCTCAGGTCTCTTGTCCTTTCTGTATGATTGTCTTGTAGATTATATTATCAGCCATGTTTAGTGTAACCAAGCCTTCTGCAAATGTCACATTTTATCAGCTGTTGTTAATGTCTTTGGTTACTTGCTGCAATTTTCCAAACTATACAGTGAAGATATGAGGACATTTGATATTCTCACTCTACTCTTTGAAAAGACTGAGCAGCCAAACCGATGCCACTTTGTCAAACTAAAGAGGCAATTGGTTCTACTGCACAAAGCCACCATAACTTAGCTGTTACCTGGCGCCACGTCTCAGACTCGTTACATTTTCAGCTGCTTGTGATAAGCAAGTGGCAGGTGTTCCAACACATTTCATTTTCACAAAGTAATATCACAGCAGTTGTTGGTTCGCAACTTGCTGAGTCCTTATTTGTCCCCATGTTTCCTTTCAAGAGACAACCAGGTTAGCGATTGGAAATGCTAAATTGTCTGGAGGTGTTCTTGAGAGTTAGTCTGTCTGTCTTGAGTCACGCTGTCTGAAACTCCATCTGATGTCCACGTAAGCTCAAGTGACGTCCAGGATTTATCTCCAAATACATACCATCCACATCTGTGTATAATACCTGCCAGACTTTCAGCACTACCCAGCAGTTCTTGTTTAACTCAAGTCTAGACTCCACATACAGTACCTGTGACTGCACACACATCAACTACAACGGGCTGGCGGAAACGTGTTTTCCAGAGACCAAATATCTGCATTTCCATGACTGTTTCTATCTATCTGCTCATGAACAAGCACGTGACCCTGTTTACCTGGTGTCTGGGTGGGTCTCAGCTGTTTTGGCTGGGGACAAGCAGACATGAAAGAGAAGATAAACAGTGAATACATTCCTTCTTTCTAACTGGGGTTTTATACATGTGGGCAAACAATAAACAAGAGCTGTGTTTGCTCTGACAGTTCTGTAAAATTCAGACCGTTAAGGAAGCTGAATGTGTGCATTGTCCATAACTATGACAAGGAATTCATTGATACTGTGCCAGATGGAGATAGTTGATAGATACGTTGTGTATGTATTGTACGGGGAATTTAAAGGGAAGATTGTTGTCATATCACTTAATTAACGAATAGCGGGATGTGTCTCAGTGTTCAGTGTTCAAAGAAATGACAGAAAACATGTACAACTTTGTCATAGGTGACCGTTAATTCTTGAATCTATTGTTGCTTGTACGTTGTAACAAACGTGTCATGTACCTCCTTAAAAAGAAAATGTTGGTTAAAAAATTTTGTAAGGGAGAAGTGCTTTTCTTCCAAGTGATTCCAATGTCAACACTATTAAAGGCTCCACTGGCGAGGCGATGGCTGTGTAATGTCCCATCTCTCTCCTGCAACAAGGTCTGTTTCTGAGAAGTTAATTCAATTAAAGCAGACAAAAGCCCACTGGCACCAATAAAGTTTGTGTGAAATGTGAAGCCATCCGATGGACACACACAGTCTTGTGGCCAGTCAGGCGTGATTGACATTTGCATAATGCCCAGCTAGTGGGCAGGCTCACTATTGCCATGGGTTACAGTTGGTGCTGTGAAAATATGCTGCAGAGGGTGGATCTTGTCTGAGGCATGCCGGACGGGTGTGCACTCCACCACACGCACACGCACACAAACACACACTTGTGTTTTATGTGTGTTTGGTTCCTGCAGCCTCATCTTTGATCTGATCTACAATTTAAGCATAAAACTCTAAATTAAACCTAAGACGTTTTATTATAAATCTATTCCAAACACACAGAAACCTTTTTGCATACTGAACATTTTCTAATATCTCTGTCTTTGTGAATACAGAAGTACTCTACAAGCATGAACTAACATGTCTGATGATCCAAAAACAAAACCTATATTCATGGCCTGAACTTGCAGCTACAGAATATTAAGTCATGTTGTTCTTCTCCACCCAAGGCTTTTCTGTTTATTTATATCTTCAACTAAAAGACCTCCATTAAACACATAGCGAGAGAATGATCCTGTTTATAAAACATGTCATCCTTACTAACTTAAAGGCACCTTCCCACATATGACATCACTGCATGCACATGTGGGATGTATAGACTTAAACACCTCCACAGGCTGAGGTCATCTGTTACTACCTCTCCGTGTTTCTTGGAGAGCTTCCAGCAGATGATGGAACTCTCCCCTGTGTGTCTAAATGGGTTTGTTTAAGAGATTTTGTGAGGGCAGGGGTGACACAGAGGCCCCGTGTGTGAAGAAGAGTCCCAGAGGGCTCATCTGAGGCAGCAGGCTCGAGCTGCAGGAGAAGACTCGAAACAAGTGGCTTCTTAACAGCCGCAGTGAGAGCGGCAAGCTGGATTTTCACCTTTAAGAAGTCATTTAGTTTGGTCTTTGATGAAGTTGCTCAAGTGACGTTAATAAATGGAGATTGTAGTAGAGAATAAGTACCAGCAGGGGGCAGTCTTTATGTGATTTGTTTATGAAGGAACTTGCTGCAATGTGGTGAAAACAGAAATGAGTAGTGAGGTCATTTCTCACTACTCACTTCTAATTTAAACCACACATCACTGTGAGGAGTCCTAACTCCAATTCTGATATTTACCTTACACACACACACAGCCACCACATTCATGGAGGCCTCCCTCATGGCTTTGCACTTCGAGCAGTGATAACAATCGCTCAGAAAGTCACCCCCTCCATGTTAAAACCTAAGCACACAACACAGACTTTGATCCAGCTGAGGGGGTTTTGGAAGGGATTTAGGGAGATTGAACCCTATATGGTTTCGGCCTCGGGCTCGCCATGTTTACAATACATACACACTTTGGATCCCTGCGTCTACAAACACAAGCAGTCACAGATGCACATTATCAACCTTTAATATGATTGATGAACGTTAGAGGGATTATTTTATATGTTTACTGTACTTTTTGCAGTTATTAAATATGTGTAAAGCACATGAAGGTGTTTCCTGTTCACATGGTTATGCGTATAGTGCATGTGTACATCTATACAGGGACGTCTATAGGGACGCCTGTGAAGGCCGACGCACAAACACACCTGAGCTCACACCTGAACCGCAGTGGAGACAGTGAGAGGACAGAGCTCTGTTAAAATAGTATGTTTGGGACAAAAAACGGTTTAATTACTTATTAAAGGGATGCAATTTCAATAACACAACACTAGGGTGCCTTTAACGTTTAAGTCAAGATGTAAATTGTAATTTGCATCTGAGAACCTTCCTTATGCTGGATTCGTCTGCGCTGCAGCTTTTTATGCGAGTCCAAACCTGGAAACATCTGGAAGAGGCGTCTTTGTTCTACTTAAAGCCAAATGTCATGGAGTCACGACCTTGGCGAAAATACAAGAAACAAAATATCACAGAGAGAACAACAGCTCCTGGTGTTCTCTCTCTCCATGTTATGATCTCCTGACACAGGCTTTCCATCGTGTATGCGTGTGCACGCTTGCGTGTGCGTTTCCTCTCTTCTTGCTAACAATGCTACTCAGGAAGCACGTCAGGATAAGGGCCAGACTGCTAGGCTCTCTTTGGTCAGTCTGTCCAACTTACTGAGGGACAGTAACTTCATCTCACTGAGCCCAGAGAAGCAAGCTTAGCGTTTGGATCTGGGAAAAAAGGAATTATTGCTTCAGGTGTTTGCCTTCAAAAACAGCTCTGTGATGTCCCTCTGGATGGTGAGTGCTGTTGCTACAAGTCATTTTAAAGTGTGGGTGGTCAGGGATTGTCCCATTCTCAAGGTGAGAGTGCTCTGGCAGAACACAAACCGCATTTTGAGTGGCAGCTGTGATGGTTACAGCTGCAGACAAAATGCAGCCTTGGGGGACATTTAATCCAGCGGCTTCTATTGTCTCGGGTCGTACAGGCAGTTTAGAAAAATCTCTAATGGGGATAAATGTAGGGGATTCTCTACTTGGTGGTGGTGTGTCTGTGGAATGTTTTGCTGTCAAGTCATTCTTGCTCAAGAGGCTTATTAACTAAACATGTAATATCTGAAATATGGCATCACTGGGGGATGCAGGGGGGGTGGCTGATCTTGGACGGCATTTTGGTTGTTCTCCGCTGACGTAGCCCAACTGAAAAGCAGGAACTCATTGTTTTCACAGCTGTTGTTAGAAAATCAAACCTGTAAGACAAACACTATAAATCCTCCTCATGACAAACGCTAATGATGATGTTGTGATTCAGCAATCCACTCCAAGTCTTGGATGTTGGAGCGTTCTCAAACATTTGTTCAGAGTTTTCTAAACACCCGATGCTCACAAATGTAATGTGTCTTTAGTGAAGTATCGGAAAAGTTGGATCTATGATACAAAATGATAATGGAACTAGATTATGTTGTTACTCATGCTAACCAATAAGGCCCGATACACACCGATACTGTAACTGGTAAACAATGCAATCTCGACATCAACGAATGTGGGTTGTTTTGAATGGAGCTACCAAACTGCCGTACAACTGTTTCAGTGTCACCTGACGTGTGAAAAAACCCTATACGTCGAGACGAGTCGCTCTTTTTGAAGTGCCACTTTGTGCTTTAAGATGAGAGAACGAGTGTGTTTTTACACAGTGTGTTGACCGCAGGCACACACTCCGTCTGTTCCGTATCCATTTGCCCGCCGGTCACCGTTTCTCCGTCTGTCTTTTGTCCTGTCCTCTAATGTGAAAGTGTCGGTCCTTTCAGCTAATTACTTTACGGCCGCTCGGAATGCAATAACTTTCATACTGATGACTGCTTTACAGGGGGGCTGTCCACGTCCCACCAGAGGTGACCCCGTGTCCGTCTGTCATTGGGTCAGTCTCAGCTGGTTGCCAATTTAGTGACAACAGAAGAGACTATTATGTCTAAGGACTGGTCTTATTAATGAATTAAACCTGAACGCCATCACTTGTCACAATCTGTCACCCTATACCTTGGCAAAGTGTAGCTCAATTGCTACTCAGCCACTAATATGCTGTTTCAAGACCAAATCCAGAATGTTTTATCTTCTCTATAGTGTAGCGTTAGCTTATCTGCCACGGCGTTGTGCTAGTTCTATTTTGTACCTCCAACTTGCCGTGATTGGCAACATACAGAAGAAAGTTACAATTAGGGGTCACGTGTCTTGTTCTAAGGCCACACTGTTTGGCTAGCACTAGCTTATATACTGTTGTGTTATGCTAAGTAGCTAAAATGTCAGACAGGGAAAATGGCAACAATGTCACATAACACTGCGACTGAACTGTTGAGCGGACCTAGTTCGTTTTCAAGCCATATTGTGCACATACAGGTGTGCAGTCAAGAGTTAATGGCCCTTTGAGTAAAGACGAGGCGTTTGTGAACCGGACCTTTTCATCACCTCGGCTTATTCTCTTCATCTCTGGTCTGTCTGTTGTTTTATGAGGCAGCTGATGACGGCTTTGAAGCCTCTGGTGTTTAAGGGCGGCTGATAATTGCTCATCTGCAGGTGAAGTGGTCACTGTGTGTGTGTGTGTGTGTACATGTGTGTGTGTGTTGTGGGTACTTCTGTAGATGTTAATTAAAGATTAAATAGCTCACCCCTGTCTTTTGGAATTTGTAATTTACTTCCCAACTACAAAGGATGAAGTTGTCAGGGAATGTTGTTGTTGTAGTACACACACACACACACACACACACACACACACACACACACACACACACACACACACACACACACACACTTGTGTAGGCCCACAGAAACCCAATCCATAACTGAAGCTGCGGGGATTTCCCCAAAGACATTTTGAGATTACGTTTCAAGAGTAATCCACATTTATTTGAAGTCAATTAGTATTTTAAAATTTCAGATCATGATTTATTTTGATCATTTGAAGAGGTCTGTACGTGGATGGGGTTCTACAGTAGTACAGGGAATGTGTTTGATCATTTCCGGTCATGGATGTCATCATATTCCCAGTGCTTTCTATCATTTCTGCTTTATAATAGATGAAAGTTGCAGTATGGCTTGTATGCAGTCACCATATCTTTGAACCAGGGCCCAGGGAGCTCTGTGGTCCTCCATCTAAAGCGATTTTGGGTTAACTGATGGGATTAGAGCTTTTCTTACTTCAGCACATGCCACTGTGCACTCTGTTTTGTCACCAAACCGGCTTTAAACGTTCCAAGTTTGCCAAAACGCAGAGGCTTCTTCCATCTGCCGACTTAAGATAAAGCGGCATGTCTATTAAATGCTAAAAGATGAAATGAGCTTTTCACTTAATTCCCTGTGGACGCCTGCCATGTGCTTACACTCTCTCTAAGCTCTCAATCCAAAAAATGGGCGCTGCGGATCAATAGTGGGAGGGGCAGAAGGTAATTGCTGCATTAATCACAGTCACTTTGTTGGGAAGAGAGGGGAGGGCGGGGACATGGAGCGTGATATTACAACACAAGGGTCTCCACTGTTCAGCTTATTGTTCTGTTAACATTGATACAAGTTGAATTTGGCTTTACTTCTGTGTCTTGTGACAGCTGCTGCGGTAGACGGGCTCTCAACTGGAATTTGCTCACTTGATGTCAATTTGTATTATGGGAAGGCTACACCAAATGCGTGATGTCATTGAGGCTCAGTTAATCCGTGGCGCTCTGATATTGACAGCTGAATCATGGGATAAGCGTGCAGCTTAATCACGGGGGGCTGCAGTGGCGCTTGTGTCTGGCATAGGCCATCTTTACACGCAGGTTTGATGACGCTGTTCGGGTTATCGGCAAGTTGGGAAAAATATATTCAAATATCAATTCTTGCTCCAGTATCTGTGGGCTTTCGGGTGCTTTGACTATCACTGTACATGGCAGCTCTCCTGAACCAGAAGTATTGAATGTTTTAATAATGCATTTCGCCTTTTTGTTGAAATTTCAATTATTTTAATTATTATTGATTCACACAGGAGAAATGAGCATAGACAAGAGAACACTGTGATATAGTTGTTGTGATGAATTACATGTGACTGATGGCTGATATCAAATTAAATTGATTGGTTACTACTGCAGTTTTACATAAATTACAAACGCACCAGCTGTGACCCCAACATGCACAGCCGCTCTTGTTCTCCAGGGAACAATGGCCCTTAACTCTTCAACCTCTCGTCTGGGTTCCTAGAACAGACAACGGACTCGGTGTTGCCAGATTGAGACTTGAAACCAGCCCTTTGTTTTGCATTGAGCGAGACAGGAAGTGCGCAGCATATTGTCCTCTCCCCTTCTCTGGAACGTCTCTGTCCCCGTGCCAGTATTGTGTAATGTTTAACAGTGAGGCAGGAGAGTGGTCTAGTGGTGAGAGAGGTTTTGTGCAAGCCACTGAATGCCCGCCAACTGTTCTGTGTCTGACCCCAGCTCTGACCTCTCCAGGCGAGAAGCAACAAAAAGTGAATTTCCCCCTTGTGCGCCAATGAAGGATCACAGTATTCTTATTCTTAACGTGTTTTAACAGCTACATAGTCTAGTCCCAACAGAATCAGACTTGGATTTGTCCCCCCCGCCCCTTACTATGAGTCATTTGTGCAGGTCTGGACATAGCAATTTTATTTGGGCATGGACTCAAAAGCCTTTAGAGGAATTGGTTTTGGTTTGGTCACAAATTAGAATTATCTGAAGCAGTTTTGAAGCACAATACAATCTTTTGGTGGTAAGCTATTCCTTTGACTACCTTCACCAAATCAAGTAGATGCTGTAAAAAGACTGTAACATATCAAGCTTACTTCACGTCTTCAGAATCACGTGTTCAGTCTTCTAGTGCATTCCGATTCTGCATTCTCCTCACAGTTTTGTTTAGTACATTGCCCATGTAATGACCAAGATTTGGAACATATGACAATTCTGCCATTGTTCCATGTACCCCGGCACAGTAACTCCTTCCTGTTATGGTTTCCTCGCTCCCCCTCCTCTGACATTTCTGACCAATGAGTGGATCGTCCTCCCATGGCTCTTTGCTCTTACACAGTAGTTTTATTTGCTTGGATTTGTTTATGTGTACAGAGCAAATAGGCTGCAGGTCAGAAAACAATAGTACTATCAGACAAATGTGATTGTATTGTGTTATTCTTTAAATTTCTACATGACAATGTTCGTTGCATACCAAGGTCCGACAATCCCCCAGTTATGGCTCCATCTCTCAATGATCAACGTTATCAGGTTATTGACTAATCTATGAGTAGATCTACGAATACTAAAACTTCACTGCACACATGACTGACATACTCTGCATCATCTTGGCTACTTAATAGTGGTAGTTATGTGTTTGTATCCATATTTGGTACTTCATCTTGGAATAACAGTACAGGTTGTGTATACAGAATGGTATTGCACAGGTTATCACAGCTTTATTTGTGTTTTCCAACTCTATAGTGGTATTTTTGGATGTGGAACTACTAAAGTAATAGAGAGATGATAGAGCAGGTTCAAAGAAAACAATAAGGAGCAAAGAGTACACCCATATATGGCTGTAGACTTGTCTCGCACTGTTTCTACCCAAACGGGAGCCTGTCTGTGGCGTGCTTTGTTAATTCCCCCAAAAGGAAACAAAGAAGGGAGTTTCCTGTGCAGCCATGTGATGATTCATGAAACAATGAGGTTATATTGCAGACTTCAGCAAGCCTTCAGAGCAGTGTGACATTGTACAACGACCATCTGTAAACCTTCACTTCATTCTTTTCTTGCAATGTCGGCATCATCTTGAGTTTAACCAGAACCGCCATTGAACGTGTCTTCTACATCCAACCTCTTATGCTACAATGCTTCAATGCTCTGTCTTCAATTTAGGATTGGTCTGAGACTGCCCGTTATCATTAGGGACCCTCGCTAACAAATGCACCAGCACGCCCCAGCGAGCACACACACTTTATTTACTCCCGTCTTTCCGATTTTAAACAGATTTCTCTGAAGGAAAATAACGCATGCTAATTGGTTCTTTGTATGCGTCTCCATAGCTGAATATGCCGCTGCTATATCAACACATATTTCTGGATTCTAGACCAGCCGTCCCCCCATTTCTTACATTAAATTGCAGAGCCCCTCCTTCTTTTCCCATCACTGTAAGTGCTTCCTCCTTCACCAGACGGCTCTGCCTCCTTCACCTCCGCCCACTTCGGTCCTCCCATCTAATAATCCTGCTCCTGCTTTTTAATGGAGGAACCTGCAGCATCCGGAGAAAGAAGGGACAGGCGTGGATGCTGAAGACGCTTTAGGAGTTTACCGGAACCTGTATTCATCAAAACTCAAGGGAATCAAAACGTCTCTGGGATTCTATCCATGACTCGCTACTAGGCTCCTTATACCCCTGGATGTTGGTTTGAAGGGACAGGTTGGAGAGGGAGGGGACGCAGAGAGAGAGAGAGAGCGAGAGAGGGACAGTGGCAGCGACACATCATAGGACGTGAGGAGGCTTTTTTTTAGGAGAGGATGGGCGGTCTAAGGTGGTGTCTCACTACAGTCTTCAGTTGGGCGAAATTTTTCTTTTACTGCATCTTCCCATTTCATAAACCAAGAGGAGAGACAGATAAGGTAAGAGGCAACAGTCCCAGGGCCGACAGACTGTAAGCTTCATAATCCTGACTGATGACTGAGGTTATTGGGTTTAGCTCATGATGCGCTCATGTTGCTGGACTTGAGACTCGTGCACCTGCATGTTGAACTTGGCATCAGTGATTGTGGGATGATGTTGGTTCAGAGATGTGAGCAGACGCTTTATATAAACTCTGCGCTGTGCTGGAAAACATTTTTTTTAAAGAATTACAGTTTGATTTTCCCTTTATTGACTGTGTAGACACCAAACCTGATTATGGCTAATTTTGTACTGCAGGTTTTTGATTGTTTTTGATCGATTTTATTTTCAAAATTTGGTCCAGTTCTATTGAATTTTTTTGTGAGCCCCATTATTTAATTTCTCATAATATTCAATCAAGCCTTTGTATCTAGATATCCAGTATATGTGGAGCTTTGTGATTAAAATCATTTACAACATTGCTTCCATGTGCACTTGCCAGCAGCACTGTGGGTGTGAAACACAATGGAACAAATTTCTATTAACACTCATAACACCGAGTCATGACGAGGCTGATATGAGCCACAGGACAGAGGAGGAGACAGACTGAAGAGATAAGCACACACACACACACATGCAGACACCCGGTTGGGCACTTTGCCAGAGGACAGGCCTGTGCTGATTTAAAAAGGCATTTATCCTGTAAATGCAGCCACTGCTGCTAAGTGTTAGGAAACACACACACACACGCCTACACCGGCCCTTAATTAAAGCAGAAGGTGTTGCGATTGGCTGTGCTGTCAGTCCATAGACAGACTGAGAGTCCTTAGCATGTACCTTCCTCATCTTGGGCTGCTCATCTCCCTCCATTGGCACTTTGATGATCATTGTCCGTCCCATGATGCTTTTTTCAGATGGAATGAATGCCTGCAGTGACGCTTTGGCTCTCGTCTTCTTTGAGGACCATCTCATTTAGGGGGATTCTGAAAACCTTTTGCTGATTGGGACTGAAAGTGTCTGAAGTGCTCTTGAGCCAAACATCAGATCCTTACTCATATTTGTCTTGGTTATCAAACACTTGCAGTTTGGTAATCTAAACTCCTGACCCCGTTGGTTAAACAAAGCAATGTATCATGTAGAAGATGCAGTAGGAGGTTGTTTGGAGGAGAGCTGGGTGGTAAACGACATCAGCGGTCATCACCAGGAGATCAACAGAAGCCACAGTCCCACCCACACGGTCTGATCCATGGAGCTTTGTGGGATCTGCACTTCCCAGATCTAAAAAATATGGATCTCATAAACCACCATACTGTTCATTCTTCATGCTTCACCTTAAGGCCTCATTAGGTTTGCTCTTCACACATATGGCCTTATTGTTGCTCCCATGGTCAGTGTGGTCTGCTGTGAGGCCGACGCTCCTTCCTCTCACTGTTGCGTAGCAGAGAGAACAGAGGAAACGTGCACACACATGTGAGCTGGCTGCACAAGGGAGGGCCCGGCTCTGTATTGTTTTCAACAGATGGGAGTCACGGGGGTGGGACAGGGTGTGTGTTTGTGCGTTGGGGGGAGCCTGATGGAGTGTGTTCTTCCTCTGTCTGTCAACACGCCGACTCCCCCCCCCCCCCCTCTCATCTGCTGGTTCTAGGATCTCAGCCAAACTGACTGAACACACCCCACTGGCGTGCGGCTCTTCACGCGTTCCCTCTCTCTCCTTATCTCTCTCTATCTATTCTATCTCCTTCTTCTCCTTCTTTATCCCTGCCTGATAAACTCTGTCCCTGTCTCGTTTTTCTTCTCGGATGTTTCTCATCCAAAGTAACTGGGTGTCAATCTCTGAAACCCCGCCTGCCTGTTTATGTCACTGGTTAATCAACGTTATTACTTGAGTGCCTCACTGTGCAGTCTTGGCTCTGGTTTACAAAAGAAACAGAGCTGGTCAAGGTTAAGAACGTAATAAAACAAATCCCTCGAGGGATTTGATTGGCCATGGAAATATGCTTCATACCCTCAAGCTAGATTAGCAACGCAGACGCTCTTCCTTTATGTGGTCGGATCGCTGCTGCGGCCACTTTTAGCTCCGAAGAAGTTTCTGGTTTTGAGTTTTAAGAGGGGGGAAACATTTTGAGTGTGTGACCACCAGTGGGTGCTGTGGCTGTATGTGGTCGCTGTAAGGACTGTGGGATATTCTGGTGTTAATAACAGAGGGTAAGTACAAACAGTGTCTTAATGGTGTTAAGAGAATGGATGTGGAATATGGTGTTAATAGTTATGCTTCCTTATTTGGTTGTGTAAGCGGTGCTGATGTTATATATGGAGAATAAAATCCAAAAACAACTCCCACACCACATGTGACTGTGCTGAGTTGCACGGTGACTTTATGCACGTAGGACAGAACAGTTTAGTGTTCAATGATGTGATAATGCAACTTATCTGTTGGTCAATGTTCAGCTCAGTGACTCACTCTGTTCCAGCGTGGCTTTAAATCGTTTACATGCTCCTCTGAAACTTCACATTTAAAGGTAAACACACTTTGGTTCAGAATGCAGCTGCAGCAGGATCCTCTGGCTCTGTAGATGTATTGATTAGGGTTCTGAACAGGAATTGGACTGAACAATCTATTTATTGATCCGTCATAAAACCTCAGGTGCATAAAAAACCTTTGCATGTCTGACAGCAGATCAGGATGTCAACAAAGAGCTCTATGACTGAGGCTTTGCATTCTTAACTAAACTAGGAATAAACAGTAACAGTTGTTACAAACAAAGCTTTATGTAATTTGAAGCAGCGCTGGGAAACTTTTGAAGCCCCCCAGAGTTGTTATAGTAGTTGCATCCATTTAATTTGTGTTAAGCCTGGTTTTAATATGAGATAATATATCAGTTTATTTTAATATGAATATGTTTTGAGGTCATAAAGTTACATAGTGGAGCTTTAAGAAAGTATGTAGAGGAATGTGTAGGGAAGCTTAAGTGGCACCTGTTGGAGTAAAAGATAAACATCATCATCTCATTAAAGTAGTCTGTTTCCCTGTGTGTGTGTGTGTGTGTGTGTGTGTGTGTGTGTGTGTGTTAGGGGGTGCAGGCTCTGAATGGTTTTCTAACATTGTCTCTCTGAGTGAATTGAGCTCTGCAGGGGTGGCCTGCAGGAAATACCGGGGGATTAATCCCCTCTGCCACTGTTGAGTGTGTTTGTATGTTTCTGTGTGTGGGTGGTTTTGTGTATTTATATAATGTGTGAGAAAGATGTGAAGAGGTGTGTGTGTGTGTGTGCGAGAGAGAGAGACTTGGACAGAGAGAATGAGAGGGAGAAATCTGTGATTCTTGGTGGATGTTTACGCCCCTGTGTGTCTGCTTACATATTGCTTGATTGTTCAAAGTGAGTCTGTTTATGTTTTGCTAACTTGTGTGTGTTTATGTAGTGTGTGTGTAGTGGGTGACTTTGTGTGTATACCTATATGATGAGAAGCAATGTGTGTATGGATTTATGAATGAACACTGGTCCCATATTACAGAATATTGCCTCATGTATGCTGGTTTGAGGTTCTTGTGTGTGTGTGTGTGTGTGTGTGTGTGTGTGTGTGTGTGTGTGTGTGTGTGTGTGTGTGTGTGTGTGTGCGTGTAATCAGCGAAGTACAAACTAAAGTGGCTAAAGAGTCATGCTTGGGGCTAACGTGGTCATTGATGAGCAGTGAGAACTTAATGAAGCGGCTTTTGCTTCCCCGGTCCCGCTGTGCTCCTTCGCTGTGGTGGAGAGTGACGATGGAAGGGGAGGGGGGGGCTCTCTGGGGTAGGGGGGGGTGGGGGCGCCGCTACTGTGGCCCCACGGGAAACAGACGTGTGGCTTCCAGCACTGCTTTGAGGAAGAGCAAATGTGTGAGAGAGGGCAGAGGAAGCCAAGAGGGAGGGAGAGGGAAACCTGTGAAGAGAGAGAGAGACGGAAACACTTAACTGTGAAAACCGTGATTTACCAGATCATCATTCAAACTAGATCAAACGTAATAACACTCCATGACCTGGAATGCAGAATACAAATATAAGGGTAAAGTAGTGTTTATCAATGCCAGTGTGCATTCAGCATAACTGTGAAAGGGATTGCATCAGAACGAAACATTAAAATAAGCACATGTGCACAGAAATGCACATGGAACTGAGCGAGAGAGATGGAGAAGGAGGGGATGTGGAAGTGGGAGAGAAAGGGAGAGGGGAGGAGGAGGTGAAGCTGTGTTGGATGAGGGGATGAACGGGGAGGAGGTGGGATCAGGGAATGAATGAAATTAAAAGTGCTGAGACTTAGAGGGGTAAAGAGGGAGGGAGGGATGGGATGAGAGAGAGGGAGAGGAGGGGCAAAAAAAAGATGGATAATAAGTGGAGTACCCCTTCTTTTTAAACCCCTCCCCCTTTACTCCCGTGGAGAGGGTGGGGGGTTCCTCACCTCCCCCCCAAAAAAGCTTTGTGAAACTTCCCCCAGCAGAGGGAAAGAGAGGGAGAGAGTAGAGAGAGAGAGAGAGAAGAGAGAGAGAAGAGAGGCAGTGAGGAGCCAAATTAGAGGTGGAGAAAGCGAGCACGTCAGGCAGAGAGAAGGAGAGCAGAAGGCAGGAGAAGAGAGTTTCTGTGTCCCTGCCTGTGTGCATCCAGGAGAGTCATGGCCGTGCAGCGCTGTGGAACTTCTTCTCCCCCACTCAGACTTGTCTTTAGGAAGCCCTCCTCGCTCTCCGCTCTGTAGCAGCAGCAGCAGGCAGCAGACAGCAGCATCACTCCTGTCGCTCACCATGCCGTCTGTCTCGCTCAGCCTGCCAACAGCCCTGGCTGGACCGGCCCGCACCTGGGTCTGCCTGTCCTGCATGTTCTGGGTGAGACGACCTTCTTTTCCCCTGGTTTTTACTCTCTTGCTCTCTCTCTCTGCCTCCCTCCCTCCCTCTCTCCCTCCCTCTCCCTGCCTCACTCTCCCATCTTCCTCTTTAAGAATCGCTCAGACTGGAATAGTTTACAGGGCCATGCCACCACTAAAGACATCTGTAACCTTAATGAGCTCTTTGCATGACCTGAAGATGTGACAATGACTGTTTCCCCTATTGAGCTGAAGACAGAGTGTAGTAGATCACTGAGGACAGTATGGATGAGTCGATGTTTGGATTGAAATAAGTGACAGATCTCACTGGGACCTCTGGGACACCCTGATGTGGTCTCTCTCTGGTCAGGGAGTCTATTGGGTGGTCTGCATGTCGGGGGTGGGGTAGAGGGTTGGGCGCTGCTGTGGGGGGCCTCTGCACAGTGACACACTGGAATGAGGCAGATAGTGCGAGGAAGGACGCGAGTAAGAGAGACGAGATCTGTTGGCTTTCTCTAATGTCATGTAAACACAATGCAACTGAAACTCTGGACAAATCAAAGTACGTTCACTCAGAGTAACAGACTGAGATGATGCAATTGTAAATTTATTCAGACTTTTGTTCACATTTTTGCTTTTAATCACAGTAAGCACAAATACTTGGGAGTATTTCCTGTTTCCTTCATCCATGGACACATTTTGCAGATTCTCTCCACTCACTCTCTGTCTCTTTCTCTCTCCCTACCTCTGTCTCTGTCTCTCTACCCCTCTACCTCTCTCCCTCTCTCTCTCTCAGGCAAAGTTTCTCCCTCTCTCTCTCTCCCTCTCTCTCTCCCTCCCTCCCTCTCTCTGTCAGGGGTTGGGACACACTGCTATTTTAGTTTTCTCTTGTATAATTCAATCTGCTGTGCATTCCCGCTCACAGTGAGGGGTTGTTTGTGCTCTTGGGTGCTCTCTCTCTGAGCTGTGATGTGTTCACGTGTCCACGGTAGGAACATTGTAATCACAGTCCCAAACACGGCGAGTGCTTCTTCTAATTTGTGCCGATATCAAAGAACATTGGTGGTGAAGTATACAACATGGCATGCTGCTCTCCTCTTTTTCAGATGAATAGCGCATGAAAGAGGAGAGTAGTTGAATGGACTATTGAGATCCATCGTTTCCCATTCTGGGACGGTCCTTAGGGACGCGACCGCACACCACTGGCAGGGCTGGAGTTCTTGGCGAGGAGACTGGATAATCTTACAGAGCTCTTCATCAGTTAATTACCATTCTTTCTTTTGAGGAGCGGGAGGCGAGGTGAAAGGGGGGTCGTAAAAGAATCTCAAAGCCCTCCAGCTAAGCTCCGGGTCACTGATTGACTGCATCAGAGCACTGTATGACAAAGTGAGCTCACTGAAAGAGGCGGGAATCGATCTGAGCCCTCGCATTAGCAGCAGATCTTTGTTTGGTCCAAAAACAGCCTGCATATGGGCACAACCTGCTGTGACAGACTGTCTCTGTAAGAATGTGCTCTTTACTACAGAAACCCAAAGATGTACTAAAGACCGGTACTGCAGATCTAAATACTGATACTGCTGGGGTTTTACAAAATGTTATGATTTTTGAGAATTTCCGCCCGATCTATATCTGATTGAGTTATTTTGGGTTGACTGGGTTTGTTGGCCTTTGAAATGGATCCATGTTGCTATTTCTTCAACATGTTGTGTACGCAACTATAAAGGCTAAATGTACCTGCTGGACTCTTAAATAGAACTGTGTTATGTATATCTCAGGTACATTCTCGTCGCGTTATGGTGCACATCGTTTAAGGTGCGAAGGTTTGAGGAGGAGAAACCCGGAAGTTACAGGGTCAAAGGTCTTAGCAACATACTTTCAAAGGCACAGGTGAACATATTTGCAGATTATTGCGATTTATCTTTTCTATTTTGCTTAACTTCCTGCTCGTCTTCAGGCTGTTTCAATAATCTGGAGCTGCAGGTTTTTCCTCTGGTAGCCGGGATAGTGTGTACAGCTGCAAAAGCTGTTATAAAGTGATGGAGAGAGAAGGAGAGACAGTACAGATGCAGGAAACAGACCATTGACACAAAGTCGACAATTTCTAAGACAGGCCTCAAAGGGGAGGGGAGGGGGGGGGGAGATGGATAAAGATAGATAAAGATGGAGGGAGATTTTCCTGCGTACGATCGTATACATTTATGGAGAGGGATATAGGAAATGACAGGAATGACTTGAAGGACAAAGGAAATGAACAGAAGACGCTCTGGGCAATAATGGAGCAGAAGCATGGATGGCACAGGAGGCCGAGAGAGAGAGGACCTTCGAAAGAATGATGTCCTTCCACCAGGGATTATGAATAATGAATGAAGGCCAAAAGGGGTTTAGGGAGTGTTTCATCGGGTTTCTCCAAAAGGACCATATAACCAAATGACCTCTAAAATCCAAGCCAAAATTGCCTTTATAGGTCAATTTGAGATCTAACAACGCCGGGCGCCAAATGTATCCAAATACTGAGTGTAGCAGACAGGAAATAGCTGTTGGCGTCACCAGTTTGGAGGTTTTAAAAGGTGTCGGTAGCAGTGAGCGAGTGCTCCGACCCGACCAGGCGTTTGTGCTGTTACAGAAAACACTGCAGAAGCCGCCGCCTCCAATGCAAATATTGACCAGGGTCTAAACCTTCGGAGTTGTCAGAGATCAAAGACTTTAATGGATGATCGATATCCATTAATGTTCACTCAGTCAGTCATGGTTCGGCGTGGAGTCTCAGAAGGACTTCTTTGGGGATCGGTGTCATCTCAGAAATGCTAGGTCATCCCTTCTGTCAGTTTGTCTTGACTTCTTTAACACGTTTGAGCCAAAAAGCTGTTGTTTCAAATGGTTGGGGACTGTTAATCCATTCAGTCTTTGGCCACATCGAAACATAACAGGATGTGAGAGCTCTGAGTGTCAAACTGAGCTGGATTATTCTTAAGAATGCACTTGCATGCACGTCTTCTTCTCATCCCTCTACTCTTCTTCTTTCCCAACCCCCCTGTTTCTTGGCTTAGTTCCTTCCCATCAGAGTTCCTGAGATTACCTCTGGTTTGTGGCCAAAAACCTTCCACATGTGGGGCCCCTTTGAAAAACAGCAACATTTCTGTATTTGTAACATCTGGGTTTATGTTTTGCCACTACAATAGATTTGTCAAGGAGTTACTGTACTTTCCTGACGTGAATCGTACGCTGCGGTTGCCGTCCGGTGCAAGCAGACCCTCTGCATTTCACCTTGGTGTTGTCATGTTGTCTGTCCTCCTGCGTGACCGGAGTGAAAAATGTCCAACGTCCTCTCTTCCTTCACAACAAAAAGGGTATTTTAACTCTTGCTCAGTTGATTTATGGAAGTTGTGAAGCTTTGTGTATCCCCCCCCCGCCCCTTTGGTTCCTGAAGAGATGCAGCTTTCTGCTTCACTTGGCACATTAGCCTTAACCTCCCATGGCCTTGTGGCTCTCCCTGGAGGGAGTTTCAGGATTCAGAAAATTGACTGGGGTTCAGTTTCCTCCATTCTTCTCCCCTGATCCAGGAATATTGAGTAGTGGAGGGCAAAGTCAGTTTATCTACTTTTTTACCTTTGCCAAGGAGGTTAGATTTCTGCCTGTGTTGGTTTCTTTGTCTGTTTCTCAGCAGCTTGAGAAGTTATTACCTGATTATAATGAAACCTGGTGGGCAAGTTAAGATGGTGGAACTTCATTCATCCTGGGTCTCACAAATGATCAAAATGTACTTCAATCCTACAGCTTGGGAAACAATATAAGGTCAAAGGTTTGTGTTATGGAAGTGGAGCTGTGGGGGTTCTGGCCACAGACCTGGGTCGGGTGCTCTGGGAGGTGTTCAGACCTGGTTGTAATTAGGACTGTAATGTGAACAGGAAGCTCATTATGCAGCCTGGGCCCCCTCAACACCGTAGCCACCGCACCGCAAAACAAATCCCCTGCAATCTTCTTACTACTGTGATGATGATGATGATACAAAGGTAATAAGTGTAATAACATTTAGTTGGCTGTAAGCGAAGGCCAAATATCTCAAACATGCTCCGACTCGTAAAGAAATGTCACTTACTTGTTGATATCAGTGTGGCAAAGAAAATTGTTGGCTTTTCTGTGAGCCCTGCAACAAAACTTAGGGTCAATGCTGCAAAGATTAGTCGTCCATCTCTGTTATCTGACAATGCACTACTTAGACCGACCTAAGCGATGCACATTCCTATATTTTCTGGAATAATTCAGAAACTACAGAAACAAATTCCAGACAAGGGAAAACTTCAAATGCAAATCCCCCTCCTGCTCTGCAGAAATGCACAGGCAGCACAGTGGGAGGCTGTCAGTGCCAGTTGCGATGAGCATTGTTTGGCTTCACACTTGAATGCATAGGAATCAACAGGAGGTCTCAGATCACATCCAGAGTTCGAGGTTATCATGGCATTAACTTGTTCTGTGGGCCTCTTCGGTGACTGACCGTCAGAAACGCTTCCAAGAATTCCGAGGAGAATTAAACCTCAAAAACAAATTTGCGCTCATATCTCTGAGGCTTTTAATCTTCCATCAGCTCTGTATCGTTCCCTCATGGCTGTAATATTCACTAATGCACAAACACTCCACTTCTGGCATCGCGTTTAATAAAGTGACACGTTCATTCTAATCAGTTTGTTTTGCCGTGTAAAGTGCTTGGAGACTTGGAGAAGCACAATCATTTGAGTCGACACGTAAAGAATGTTATGGCTCTCATTTGCACACATCTGAGGTGAAGCATGACCATATAAGGTGGGTTTGTTCTGCTTTGACAACCAAATATAGAAAACAACGCATTAAACCTTGACATAGAATGGACCCTTAAACTGATAATGGACTTTTAGTATAAAGCAGACGCACGTGTGCCCCTCTTAAAGGGGCACACGTGAAATGTTGTTGTTTTTCCCTCATTTTTAGTGTCAGACAAGAGGGAGTATGAGTTGAACATTGTTATGCTTTTGAGTTTGGTACCAGGTCAAACCCATAGGCCCAGAAACTGACAACCTGTTTAGAAACAACCATGAAGTAGGAATCTTGTGAGCATCTAGGTTTCAGTCTCCATCCTCTTTCACACAGAGATTCACACTGCTCACACTGCCAGACCTTTCCCAGGTATTGTGTGTTTGCATTCACACACATCCAAGAGCAGCCCTATAAGGATTGCCTCGCTGCAATCCACCTGCAGCGAAGTGTCCACCAAAGGCTCCTTGAGGCTTTCTTAAGGTCACACCAGAGGATCGATGTGTCAGTTTTGGAAGAATCTGGAAGCGAGAGCAGTTTGTTCAGAACAAACACCACGCACCTTCACCACGTCGTCTGTGCTTTGCCTTTTCCAGCGTTGATACATGGCGATGTTACTGGCTTGTCCTGAGTCAAGTTGGCTTTTCTGGAGGTGACTGTACGTGTGCCTGAATTGTTTTCACTCAGAGTGCACAATGATGCAATAGCAAGAGGGGGCAAATGTTGATTAAAGCTTTGCAAAGGTTTCGAAAACAAACCCCTAGATGAAAATAAGAGCATGGAAACTCATCTCCACTTTAAAGGAACTAAAGAGCAGCTAATGAGAAAAACATCATAAAGTGGTTGAAAACATAATATTTGGGATTGTTATCCTATCCCGTCCCTGCCACGGCACAGTTTGGGTTGATGTTTGTGTTTTCACAGTGCTTGTTCCAGCAGAGGGTGAAATGGAACACGTGTTGTTTTCACTCAGCTGGTTGTTGTTATGATGGACGTTGGCTGTGTTTGAGTAAACCTGCTCTGTCCCTGAATGGACGCTATTGAGGTGGACCCTTCTCCCGGCATGTATTTGGGCCTGTAAGCGTCACTGAATCACATGTATAATTTATTTTCACAGGCTGCTATCTCCCAGCCCTGTGAGAGAACGTTTGCTGCTGTGTTTTCCCAGAACAGGAAAGCTTCTCTCAGGAGATTTTGCGATTTTGAATGAAAACAAATGGAGCCGAGCGTTTATGAGTTGCTTAATATGGATTTGGTGTAAGATTTCAAAACACATGCCTGAACCCGTGCCAGGAAATGACAACATAATGGGCCGACAGCACTAATATGTAAATAGAAGACAAGTGAAGAGACACAAAAATGAACATCTCAACTGTGAGGAATTGTTGTTGAGTAGGAACTTACTAGAATACTGTAAACCCCATAAGGTTTGTTACCTCAGCCAACCAGGTCCTGTTCTTATCGTGTTTGTTAGCAGGATATCTCAAGAAGTAACAGAGGGATTTCAATGCAATTTCCTCAGTAGGTTGGTCAGGGAACTCTTCCAGATACACATATTCTCATATTACAAGATGTATACATGTAAAGGTGTTTGGCCTCAATCAGAATAATGTCAAAACACAGGCATATGTATCCTAGGTTTAGCCCAGACACAGGTATCGGTATTTAAGAGACCACAAATGACAAAAACACAAGAACTCTACATTTAATTGCAATAAATACATTTAGCCTAACTCAAGTGAGGACTTATAATGATGAAACAATCATGCTTGGTCTGCTTACTGCTTACTTACGGCAAACCATCAATAGTTTTCCTTCTGCAACCAAACTTAACACTCCCAGCACCAAAGCATGCAAAGCAAAGGCAAGATGACCACTGTGTTACTTTCCCACTGCTACCGATGGTCTGTAAGAAAGAGAGGTCCCCCCCCCCCCCCCCCCTCTCCCCTGCTTAACTTCTGGATGACTGAGTAATTTCCTCCTGGGGATCCACCTCAGTGAGATGAAATGCGTGTAGAGAGGGAGGAAGGAGAGACTGGAATGCCTGGAGTGCATTTCTTCCCCCAAATGAAAAGCAGGTGACTGTTCATTGTAAGGCCATTTGTTTAGTGGGAACTGGAGAGCGGAAGAAAGGGGAGGAAGGGAAGGTCAAAGGGAAGAAAAAAGAAGTCCTTTCTGGTATTTAGGAAAGCATTGTTGCACTTGTTCTGTACTGGTCTGCTTGCAATTACAGGATTCACTTCCTCCTTCAACCGTTGCACTTATGCTAATGTGTAATTCATGTGTAACCACCTTAAATAGCTTGATTGCAAATGAGCTCATTGGTTGAGTCATTTGCTATCTGCTGTATTTTGGAAAAAGTTGCACAGCTGCTGAGACAATTTGGTTCGGAATGTTCAGAGTAAAGTTTTCCCAGAGTTCTACGAAGCCGCTAAGAGTTTTGCACAAAAGAGGAGAAAAGTTAGACTTGGCCGCGTTTCTGTTAAATGATGTTATGCAAGTTTGCTTTTTCTCTTCCTGGTGTAGATCAGAAATCAACACCGAGCTTTCCATAATCTAGTAGCTCTGAGGGAGTTAACAGTCATTCTGTCCGCAAATCTGTCCGTGTTTCTTGGAGGCGTGGAAGAAATACTTTCGCTTAAATAAGAGAAATGGTCATTGGCTGGATTTCAGGTGACATCATGTTTTAGAAAGACCTTTCAGCCAAAAATGAATCATGTCAATGTTGCCAGAACAGAGCTGAGTGAAGTAACCAGAGACTATTTCCATAATTTGTCCAACTAAATGCCACCTTCCATTTGTTAGTGAGCTTTGAGCCAAGTCGGGAACCGTTGATGTGTGTCCTCGTGATACTGGCTTATACAAATACATCTGTACTGTTGCTGCTGCTGCACAGTTCCCTTTTCTCAGACATGTAGACATATTTGACTTCTCAAAGCCTTTGGCATGCAGATTCTCTTGCAGCTCTTGATTAAGTTCTTGCATTGTGCTGTTGCTCTCCATCTCGTGAGACTAAATCTCAGTCGCCTCTTCGGCCCTCACAAACAGCGCTGTTCCTCTGTAACCTCCTGTTACCCCCAACCTACACCACATAAGTTACAAAGTCTGTTCCCATTAAAGTATAGACAATTACCTCTTTACTTACAAAAAAAGATTGTGGAGAACGCATGTGAATGGAAACCCCATCCTCTCTCAGTGAATGAGTAGGTGGATGCTCCTGTAAACACTCGTTGCACATCACATCACACCCTGACCTTTTCAGTTCTGCAGCGGTGTTTACGCTGGAAAAAATAATGACAATGTGCGTGTTTACTCGTGTTCTGAGGTAATGAAACTTCTGGGAAACACGACCTGGCCCTGGGATTCTTCCTCTGACAGCTCGAAGCCGAGTAAACATATTAGTCATAATGAATTTGGTTTGTGTGCGGTCGAATGCGAGATATCTCTCTCCTGGAGTAATCCTGATGCCGATTATGTTTAGGCTTGTTCAGATAACGGCTAATTAATGCCAGATGTGCCGGAGTCAAAGGGTAGGGCAGGAACACGGCGGTGTAGCTGTTCGTGTTTGTCAAAGGAGGAACGTTTCTGCTGAATGCAAATCGGTCTTTTGTTAGCGTTCTCGTGTTTTCTCTCGGTCATAAACGCATCTTGCCATTGCTTGTTGGGAGCCCTGCAGGATAAATAATGGAGTTGTTTTTAGTGTCGGGCAGGTGACTCATCGAATGAAGCTGTGTTTTAGCTCACGAGGGGAAATGTGTTTACTGTGTGTGTGTGTGTGTGTGTGTGTGTGAGTGTTTTGCTTTGTTCTTACATAAAAGAGCCTTACCTTGTGCTGAATTTGTTATGCATATGCACAGATTAAATGTTAAATTAAAAGTCAAATTCCTGTCAAATCTGAAGGTGCTTCTTGCTTTACCTTTAAACCCAAAACGACTGAACTCGCATCGGGAGTGAAAGTGACAACTCTGTCCTCCCTTCTGTCCCTTTGATCTCCATGCTTGCACGTAACACTTCAAGAGAAGGCGGGAAAGCTGGACACTGAGTGGAGGTTGGGGTTGAGGATGAGAGAGGAAGGGGCTGGATTCTAGACTGAACTCTTGAGTAGATGAGATGTGGTGTAAAAGGGAGGATTTCAGACATAGGGGAAGAGGAGACGGGTCAAAGGTCAGCTGGCCCTTGCTGGCTCCAGTTTTAGTAGAGTGCGATGAAGAATAGACGCCTTGTAAATGGAGAACATGCTCAGTGGGAGGGGGCAGGGCAGAGTGGGAGCGCAGGAGTGCGTCGAGAGGATCGTGGGAGTAGATTATCGCAAAACGGGAAGCGAGAACAACCAGCAGGCTTCTGTGGGCGCGCACACATTAAGGTTCATCACGCGTCACACAAACACAGATGGAGACATGTGGGACGTTCGCCACACTGCGTCCATCCATGCGTACGCTGTCCCATATGAGAGGCGGCCTACTAACTGGCCGATTATCCCAGTTGACCGGAGACGTCTGGTTTAGCGGAGGAACAATAACCTCTGACTGATGCTGCACTCAGACTGGAGGAGATCAATGCCCTCTCTGTGTCTGGATTGGTTATCTGGACTCATGTTTACGTCTCACATCATCACGCCCTCTCCCTGTCTGGATGCTGCCCGGGTTGGGATCGGATCCCAGTCGGCAGGCAGGTTGTAATGCTGGTAAAGCTGTGATCGATTGTCGTCATCCATTTTTAAAATAACTCCCTAGGCTGTTTTGTCTTGGCTGTCAGTGTCCAGGTGCAGGAGCTCATCTCAGGCAACTCCCATTCAAAATAACTTTATTCAACTGGTCGCTGGAATTTCCCTTATGAATGTGTCCAAGCTTTACATGTCTCATTCACACCTGGGTACTCGTGCCAGAGAGCCAAGCCTGTCTGTCCATCTGCTACCCCTCCTGCCTGTCTGTCTGTCTGTTAGTTGCTGATCTACCTGTCTGGCTTTCTTTCTCTTTCCATGGAAAATTACTGCTGCCGAAACCATGCAAAGTCATTTTGTCTCATGTGACAAGTTCCAAAGTATTTTCTTGAACTTATTAATGGATGCGTCGAACACAAACAAATGAAGAAGCCTGTGTTCCAACTGGAGCCTGGAACTTTGGAATCGAGCATGGATGCCTCCACGTCTTTCCAACATCCTTCATGCACTAGGATTCATATCTGTTCATATCGTATTGACTCTACAAGCACGTCTGCATGTGCGAATGAAGGTGACAGGTCGAGTGCTGGAAGTAAACACCAGTGCAATCATTGATGAGGTCAGTGTGTGTGTGTGTGTGTGTGTGTGTGTGTGTGCGCGCGCGCGCGTGTACACGTGTGTCTCTGCATGAGTCACTGTAGTTGAAAGTTTAGTGACGTTAAGGAGAAAAACAGCCTCCTGGTTACCTTACTGGACTGGAATGTCTGTTGAAGAGCGAAGTCTGGAAGGATTTATCCCACTCCAGCTTCACCAACACACAGGGAGGGAGCTTTCATTCCAAAACAACGCGTGTCCTTTGTGAGGTGAACGTCCATGTGCGGCTCAGCATAAGAAGAGTCGTAAACCGTCTGCATAGTTAATAAGTTTAAATGTTGTGTCATTTCCTAGCTGTTGAAATGTTGTGGGGATGTTTTGCACACAACAGCTGCAAAAAGGTTGATTGGTCGTCTTTAAAGCTCACATTTGGCACTAATAAGACACAAAATCCTTCCAATTGACCTGAAAACTCATTTGATACAGGTCTGACAGGTTAATCCGACCTGTGGCAGTAACTTACATTTCATCACAGATCCCGCAGGAATACCCTTGTCCCCATTCCTATGCAACCATCTGCCTGTTCAATTGGGCGTCAGAGCTCCGGTCGCCATAACCACAGACCTCTCTGCTGGCAGATTTACATTTTAGAAACAATAAATAACGAGACAATGATGTGTGGCTGCAGGTTTACAGTAAAACCTTGTGTGTGCGTGTGCGTTTGTGCACATACCAGGTTTAGAAATCAATGGTACCTCAGGGCAACATTCCCCACGAACGTTCCGAGCATTCCTGTGAAATTAAAAATGAGGGGGCAAAAATGGGCCTGATAATTAACAGCAGAAGAAAGAGGCAAGCCAAAAACAAACCCCTTTGTCAGTGGCACCCACAATACCCCCCCACCCCCCTCATCCACCCCCCCACACACACACACAACACACAAACACAAACAGCAAGGCAAACAAAACCTCCTATGGTCTGAAGGATCGACCCGTTTGGGACGGCAAGGAAAACCTTCATGTCCTGCACAGGGGTCTGGCTGTCAGGAAGAGGAGGCCGGCTGTGTGGGTGTGTGTGTGCATGTGCATGTGTGTTTATCCTTGTTTTGTGTGCGTGTGTGCTAATGAGAGTGAGGCAGGAGATTATGCGCGCGTCTCTAAGGGAACGGCGAGTCTGTTCCCAGGAGCTGCAGTGGCTGAGTTAAGAGGGGGGGTCTGGGTATGTGTATGTCCTGACCCCAGCTTTCGGGGGTCCCAGTTGCCTGTCCAAAACCATTTCCTTCCTTTGTGACCTGCTTGAGACGAGACGGGACGTGTTGTGGTCCGGCGACACTTTGGAACAGAAAGTGATGGGAGAGAGAGCCGAGTCTCCTGTGAGAGGAATGGCAGGGATGCTTTTAATTCCTCTGCCGCCCCCCCGAGCTTCGCCCCATCACCCATATCCACTACCAACTCCCCCGCCCCCCTCCACTGCCCCCAAAACAGTAAACAAACCGAGTGCGCAGGCTGCATTGCTAATGATCGGAAACAATTAAGAGCGCACAAAGAGCTCCATTGCTCTGTGCTGTTTATTTAAACAGTATTTTGGGGTTGAATGGCCGAGGCTGGGTTTGTGTTTTGTGGCTGTCATTGAGGGCAGTGAGGCTAAAAGAGGCTCGCCTGCTGAATGGATCTCGTTCGGCTTGATAAAGAAACCCACTCCACTGCGAAAAAAGGAATTAAATCTCGAGGTGTTCCAGTTGTAGCGCCCCGTTTAGCCCGTTTCACCCACCTCTGAGTGAAAACATGACAAGTGGCATTCCAGCCCCAGAGTCCGGCCTCCTGGACGAGCCCCCCCTGCTCGGTGAATAGGTAGAGGTCTGGGAGAGTGTGTGAGCGCTCAAAGAGGCTGCTGAATAGAATGTTAGATTGAGACATTCTGCGTGTTCAACACACAAGTGTATTTGTGTGTGTGTGTGTGTGTGTGTGTGTGAGAAAGGAAGAGGGAGAAAGTGAAGGAGGAATTTAGGTTCTTCTCTTTATAAACGAGCAATAAGAACTCTGATTTATTTACAGATTCTAATGACAAATCAGACTCTTTAGAGGGCAGAGCTGTGGAGTGGAAGTGGGGAACTGAGGGCATCTAAAGTGGAAATACATGGCTTATTGCTATGGCAACATGGACTGATTAAAGTGCCCCCCTACATTTCAGAGCTGATTTGATTTGGAATCTGGAAAATGTGTTTCATGCATAAATCATAAAGAGAGAAAACCGAACGTGTGTGTGTGTGTGTGTGTGTGTGTGTGTGGAGTACTGCAGTACTTTACTGGAGGACTGGAATTCTTAATCACACTCTGTTTTATGGTACAAGGAACAACAACAACCAAACTTTGATATCAAGCATAAATCCTGCTGAGTACCTGTGGACTCCACTATCAGCATCTCTGTGCACACTTGGTGAAAACACCCCTCCCCCTGGTGACTAACCAGCTGTGTAGATGGATAACATGTTGACATCATCGTGTTGAAGGAGTAAAGGAACAATACCATCTCTTTTTACGGGAGGTCTTCTGACTTTGTTTGTGATCATTTCTGCACATTCTGAAAGTGAAACCATATTGTTGTTTGCCTTTCATCACAGTTTACTCACATCTCTTTCCAGAGAACGTTTCCCTGTAGCTGTGTGTGTGACAGATTCAAACTGTAAACTGCGTGTATGTAGAGAAAGGCTAGAACTGTTAGCATGCTTCCCTTCTCTATAGATATTGGCTCTCCACCTCTCATCCACCGACACTAGACTCAGTCAGAGTGCGATTAAAGCCACTTATCACCTCTCCCAATCCCCCAAAACCCACATCCAGATTCCCGACCCAGCAGGTGCCAGCTGAAGCCTTGGCACGGCGGCAGCAGCTTGGATAACAGCGAGCGTACATGCCAGGCAGAGGCCTCCGCCCCTCCGCTCAGCAGAGAAAACGCCGCCTGGCCAAGACGGCGAGCTCTGCACAGTCATGGTCATTATTTCAGCGTAACTAGATTAAGCTAATCACGTTACGTCGTGGTGAGGCGTAGCTGGGAGACGGAATGAAGGGTTTGCCTGTCGCGTTGTTGCCATGTGGCTGCAAATACAAACACTGAACTTGATTGAATGCAACAATGGCTTGATGTCTGTTATGACGTTAGGACGAGAAACCAAGTTAAGGTTGTTGTGTGGCGTTGTTAGTTCTATCGTACGTCCTACTGCCTCTGCCAAGGATCGCTCCAAAGGTTCAGAACTCATTTTCCTGAAAACCCGGAGGGCCGATTGGTCATGATGAAGGAAGAAGCCGGGACATTTCGGTACCAATTGATGCTGACGCTTTATGTTTTGGTCTACAACGTTTGAACCGTAAGTCAAAGAATCCAAATTCCTCCATTTCCTGCATTCCTTGTGTCAGTCAGCTGTACTGTCCTGTCTCTTAAGACTGATAGTAGACCTAATATAAATAATAGTGTGATCTGTAGAGGAGCAGAAAGGCAGAAAATGTGTGGCACCTGGATCACATCGACTGAGGTGTGAAACGTGTCTTGGTATGAAACATAAGGCTTCCTTCATGCCCCGCCTGGGCGTAACGTAGACCGTGGGAAGCAGACAAAGAGGCTTTCCTATCCTTCTGTTAAAGAGATGTACTTCAGACCAGGGAAGGAGGACGGCAGAGAGGACGGGCAGATGGATCAGCGCCCTGGGATGGAAACGAGAGCAGAGAGACAAAGTGAGCGAGCGCGAGGAGTAATGAGGGGGGAGGAGAGGAGGGAGGGAGGAGGAGTCAGCGCAGAGTGAATCTGGTTTATCACTCAAGTCTTAAGGTCTTTCGGAGTGACTGCACAGGCAAAGCCGCTTTTCCAACACGTTGCCTTTTAGGATTGATGAGGAGAAAAAGGGGTCATTAGTGGTTGTAAGGTTACAGAAGGTGGTTTCTGGGAATCCTCTCAGCTCAGGCACGGCCATATTACTGTGCCACGCTCGGGAGATTCCACAGGCTGCCTATATGAGAAGAAAAGTCCTCCTCTAAGTCCACCAATATGCCAACCACATGGCCACTTTTAGCACTCACACACGCACATGCACACACACATGCACCGATATAATGAAAGCCTCACAGCCATGCTCATACTGGCACTTCCTGTCTTGAAAACACATTTACTTTCTATCTTTGATCCCTGAACAGGCTGTACTGTGTGTGTGTACTTCAATATACACACTGCATGTACAAATATACACATGGAGACATAAATGGGACACACACACGTTGAGAAATCTGGAATCTGATATTTTCATGCATTCTGTCTCACTTTATCTGAACTTTTTTAATCTCTTATTTATTGATATTATTTATAGATTTTATTGATTGATTGTACTCATAATTCAGCTGTCAGGGTTCTGAGTTTCTTCCTGTTGTTGTGGTGAGCTGTTGAATTGAATTGAGTTTAGCCTTAAAGGACAAACACCGTGTCATTCTGATCCTCTCTCAATAAGGTACATCTGCCATATATGGTCATGTTGTGTGGTTTACAAAGGTATTCACTACTCTCATTGAGCTGAGCCTCGATTGTTCAAATGTGGACCAGCTGAGCAGTTAGACAGACAAAGTGATGTCATGTTTCCTCCTCCCGGCCATTCATTAAGCCCAAATGGAAACATGATGCAGGTTTTGTAGTAAAGATGCCACAGGAGAGCACGGAGCTGAGGGGGGCCACAGAGCCGGACCACAGACAGAAGGACAGGGACCTCACATGGGTCTATGGGGAAGAGTTTCTCTGAAAAGTTGCATAACAAACCTGTAGGGGCGTCAAATGAAAGACAGAGGGACGACCACAGACGTATCTTGCATACATTACATCAAACAAAGCAAACATGAAATCGCTCTGCGACTCATTGAAACATGAACCCTGTTGCTAACATTCCACCTCCTTTTGTCTTTTCTTTTGTTGTTGTTTTCTTAACTGCAGCCAGAGGAGTTGGAGGCCCTCCATTCCCATACGTTCCGGGCGAAGACCTTTAAGAAGACCAAGCACTGCGGCGTGTGCAAGCAGCTCATCGTCCAGGAGGGACTCATCTGCCGAGGTCAGTGAACCGCCCCCAGGCTCCTCTGAGCTACGACTTAGCAACTGTTTGGTCTTGTCCTGATCCCATACTGGGCTCTGGCTGCCATATTGATTTCTCGCCGTATCAAGCTGGACCTAATTTTCCTTCCTTCCTTTCACCTTTCCCCGTAGAGCCCATAACCCCAAGAGAATTGAATTTAAAAGTTAAAGATATCTTCACCAAATAGCTTTGAGTCTGCAGATGAAACACGCATTAGATACGGTGAATTCCCCTCACATGTGGTCCCGGGCCCTCTGAGAGAACCTGGCAACATGCGTGACGAGAGATGGAGCAGAGTATACCCGTCTGGAGGAGTCGCTCCAACCTCAGCTCGGTTGCTGAAAGCCATATCTGTTACAACATCCATCAGTGGGCTAAATGAGGGGTCGTCTGAGGTTAACCAGGGTCAGGGCTTAGTCAGTCAAGACACGGAGAAGGTTAGAAGAAGCCACAGAGAGGGGAAGGGTTAACAGGGTCTCACTTTACCAGAGAGGCGCTGTGTTGGACCACTGAGTGATTTGCAGTCATGTTTTCACTTTAGTATGAGTATTTATTGGTTTATGCTCAGATTTGTTTTGTAATGTGTTTTATAGTCAGAGGATTAAATGTTTTAGATTTGAGAATTATGCCTTTGGGAACCTCAGAATTAGATTAAGGTTTTTGTTCAGATCGACACAGAATATGTCTTTAGTTTAGTCCCTGATTAAAAGCCCTCTTTTGTAGTAGAATAACTTCATTATGTTCCTGTATCTCCCCTGGACAGTGATAGAGACCATCTGCACCAGGTTCCTCAAGGGTCTGGAACCAAGACGGTACCAGAATCTATCAAATAAAAATGTAAAAAGAAAAGAATATTAATGTTCAATTTGATTATAATAGTATAAAGTTCATAAATACAGGGCGCTGATCCATGGCATTTGTAGGATAACGTGCAGTGTTAGCAGTATAAGCTCTCTCTCTCTCTCTCTCTCAGCTGGAGCCTCTCGCAGGTTAAAACAACCAGAATGTGATTCCGGTCTGGTCAGCACATCATGTATCAGTGGAAACGTCTGTTTTCTGACAGATAACATCAAATGAAGCCTTGTGTAAATGGCTGGATGTTTGGTTTGGCCACCAGGAGGGAACCTTTGGCTCGCAGCTTCCCTCACTTGACACTGGATGGGTGAGATGGTTGGTGGGCACAGCTTGGAAAAACAGAGCAGCATGCTGGGCACGTCGCTGGCTTTGGGCCCTAAAGGGCAGTGTGAAGGACAGGCAAACACACGCACACACACACTGCTGATAGTACTTTAATTCCTTGTTGACTGTGCAGTGATTGTGTGTAGCGTTGATGTGCCACAGTCATTTAAACAGAGACACACAACATTCATTACTCTATTGCAGGTCAAACTTTGTCCATAAAAAGGAGACTCGTCCTTGCAGACAGCCACTTACAAATGTTCTCATAAAATGTCACTAGACAGCACCTGAGGCCAGCATCTGCAGGAGAAGAGATTCATGGTGGAAATAAAGAGGAAGGGCAGGAATATATTCCACTCTATTCAAATTAAATTCACCTCAGTTTAATTCTCTTTCCCTTTGCCGTGTCTGGGTTTGATCTTGTGGATGAGCAAACGGTACATGTTTGTGAGTGTGTGTGTGTGTGTGTGTGTGTGTGTGTGTGTGTGTGTGTGTGTGTGTGTTTGGGTCTGTGCGGCCGTGCGTCAGGTTGACACTGATCTATGAGGACAGTGTTGGTCTATGAGGACACAGAGTGAACAATGGACTCCTGCTCAGACTGCAGACATCAACCAGACTCTGTCTGTGTGTTCCTGTCCCTCTCCTCCTCTCCCTTCTGCCAAAATCATGAAGTTAAACATGAATCAACAGACTGAACGGAGAGCCTGGAGCACTACAGTCCAAATACTTTACAATTCCGGAGTCATTCAGTTGTTAGGTTCCGTTTACTGTTCAAAGTGCCAGCGTTGAGTTCAGCCCTAAGCCCCGCCCCCTCACTCATCACGCCTCCTCACTGCCGCTTGTTTACAAACACTCTGCAGTCACATGGTCTCCTGTAATGACACTTGGACTTGGACTTCCTCTCCCCTCAGAGGTTGCCAGGATACGAGGTGTTAGTTACTTTGACAATGGCGTGTTGACGCAGGTCAGGACCACAGTTTTCCAGTTAAAAAAAAACTCTGGATATTTTTGGAGGATTGGCCCTGAGGACAGGAACTGGCTTTTATATGCACACACACACACATACACACACACACAGCTCAGGTTAAATGAAAAGGTTTGTGTACAGGGGGGCGTCAGTAGAGTGCTGTTCCACCCTGAGACAATTAAGTACAAGTTAGATTCTGGACTCAAATTCTTGGATATTTGTCCAGAAATTGGGTCATTGTGGGGTTTTTGTGCATTCAAGCATTGCAAATGTTTCAAAGTAGACCCCTGAATGAAACAAAGAACAGGAAAATCTGCTGCTTTGCTGCTGGAAGGAGAAGCCCGGAGGTTGGAGTCTGTTTCCTCTCACGTCTGTCAGAGATCCTGGATCAAGCTTTTGTCAGGCATCATACAAAACCATTCTAGCTTGAATAAAACATGAGAAACCAAAGCCGGCACCTTCAAACAAATCTACTGTACAAGGATTGTTTTGAAAAGCTTTTTTTGCAAAGGGTGTAGCAGTTTCTGCTGTGGGTCTGCTGGTGTGTCGTTGTTCTGAGCCGGACCACAGCGCGGTCTCCCAGGGACCCGCTGTAAACACTGATCTTCAAAGACTCACTGCAGACATACGACAATGGCAGGTGTGTGTGAGAGTCAGCGAGCGAAGGTTATCAAAGCACTGCACTCCAGTGCTTAGCTCACACATATGGTAGTCTAACACTCACTGACACACATATGCTGTCTGTGTGTCGTAGTTCAGTGTAACTCAGTGATTTCAGAGATATTCTTAGCTCCTGAAAACATCATAGATTACAACATGTACAAAGAATTAGCAGTGGGTCTGCCTCGTTTACTTTGGCAAAGTACACATGTGAGCCACACACACACACACCCACACACATACAATCCAGTTAAACATTAACTGTGATGCATATTGAAGCTTCAGTTCTTTAAGACTGACCAACATGTAAATGAAACCACCGCTACAGCGACGACCCCACTGTTCAATCATGTGGTTATGGTGTCATCTGCTGGATGAGTTCAATCATTACAAGCTGCAGATGAACCCTCTCTCTCTCTCGCTCTCTCTCTCTGGTTCCAGCCACCAGGAGGCAGCAGAGTCTTTATGATAGAATCACTCCACCGTTCTCCTTTCCATTGACAGTACGCAGCTATTGACTCCTCGTGTCACATGTGTCTGTGTCTCATTGTGTTTTGTTTGTGGTTGCCTGGGCTGCAGTTTCAGACTCACGGTGACACAAAGTAAAGCAGACAGAAAAGTAAATAAAGAAAGGTTATGTTAAGTCCAGGAAAAGCAAACAAGTCATCAAGTAAATCCAGGGGATCTCCCTGTCGGTGCTGTGATCTGTTCCCATTCAAATGGATTTATGGGAATCTCCCACGTCATGAATCATACACGCAACAGCTGAATGTAGGCGGGGCTTCAACCTCGGAAACACAACACTGCCAGGGGTTGGAAGCTGGAAAGATGTGTGGGCTCAGCCGTTACACCTCAGGGGTTAAAAATGATGGATAGTAGCGTTGATAATTACAGAAATTAGTGTAGCAGGCAGCAAGACACAACAAATACGTTGCGTGTGGAGCAACCAGTGTGTGGAAAAAGCTGTGGTTAACAGCTTAACACGCTTCCATGATCGAAACACAACATGGGTCAGATTTATAGGTGGCATAATCATCACATATATATAAATATTTACATGTTTGAAATGGCAAGAAAGGCAACTCATTAACACCCAGCGTGTACAGTTAGGGTTGTTTACAATCTGTAATGTAGTGAGATGATGTAAGACCAAGACGCTGTGATGAGACGAGCACCACCTGTGGGTTTGGACCCGACTATTCTTGTAATTTTCCATCATGATCTTGCACATTAGTTTAGAGATGTTTGTCAATGAGAGAGAGGGAGAGAGGAAATTCTTCAACCCTGCCCTCTAATTGTGTTCGGTGTTGTAAGGGGGTTCAGCCCAGCCCTGTGGGAGTGTACACACACACACACACACACACACACACACACACTCATTCTGAGGAACCAGGGGAAGGAAACTCGACCCCCCCCCCCAACTCTTCTTTATTGCTAAGCATTCCTCACAGCCGGTATCAGATAGCAACTGGCGTTCCACAGATCTTCATCATCTCCTCATCCTGACCAGCTCCCCTGCTTGCTGTCCTCTCATTCTGTCAGTGATAAATGTTGAGCCGTCGCCGCGCTCCATTTCGTCTCCTCTCCTCTTCCCTGCGCATCTCCTTCTGTCTTTCCTTTCCTCCGCCTGTTGCCTTTCTGATCTGTTTATTCTCCAAAGCCCAGACTTCCTAACAAGGTAAAGCCTAACCCCGGCTCCCCGTGCTCGCTGCTTTCACACCCAATAAGGAAGTCCTCCTCCTTCCCATGTGGCCCGGCTGTGTTGTTTACTGGGGAGTCACGTGCTTGGAACAGGGCTGGATGTCGTCTTTATGGACAGGCACATGGCTTATCAAGTAAACTGCTTATGAAAGTGTGTGTGACTTATGCCACGCCCCAAAACATCAAAAGCTCTTGTGCCAGTGAATGTATACTTTCTCTCTCTTTCCTTTTGTCATTATGGGTCCAAACAACCAAACCAAAGAGCAACCAGCTTTGGGGTTTCACATGCAGTACACCTGCTCCTGCCATGAAACCTTCTTACCTCAATTTGAATTTTATGCTGCCCTTTGGATAAACAAATCTATTAGAAAAATGCAAAATATGTAGTGAAGGGTATTTTGTTTACACACTGCAACATTTGGGCCAGAATTAGTTTTATTAATGGTTTTGGAGAGTGTATGGACTAATTAGTGTGTATTTGCCTTCCAACAATCTGCTTCAGAAGCTTGTTGGGGTGCAGCAAATTTGAAATCGTAAATATTAAAAGTGGAAATTTTTTACGATCAAGCCCGCCCCGACATCCTGTAGTGTGGGGAGGAAGATGAAGGACCACCGATGTCGAAGGCCACTCAGTTTGACGTGGGAAAGACTGATGGAGAGCCAAGCTGGCTGGAATGGAAAAGATCATAAATTCACAAATTGGAACATGGCGTCTCTGTTTAGTCAAGTTTGATGAGATTTGAAGAGATTTTTAAAGGCTGGAAGTTTGTGAACAGAATCGGTTGTGTGTGTGTGTGTGTGTGTGTGTGTGTGTGTGTGTGGCCAAATGGTTGTGTCACTATGCACTTGTGTAATTTTTGTGTGGATTGTCGCACAGCTGATAAGATCCGAAAATTCTTTTAGCGTGCACCATGCTTAAGTTTAGAGTATGATGTAATGTCTCCATCATCTGCCTGCTGTTGTATAGTTGTGTTACTGTACAGGCGATCTGTCCCTCGTGCCTCGTTCTGTTGGACATCGCCATTCTCTGAGTGCTTGGGAACACAAGCCTTGTGGGACGATGGAACCTGCTAGAATTTCATGGTGCCACCCACATTTGAAGGCCTCTAATTAAGAAGTCAAACTGACTTTCAAATCTTACCCCCTATGTGCAAATATAGTCCTGCTGCTGCTGAAATAGAAACGAAATGCAGCAAGAAGTAATTACACATTTGCCTGTGTGTTTAAAATGGGAGCTTCTCACTTTCTCTAATTTTAGCAACTAAACTCCAGCAGATCATCTGTGAGGAAGAATTTACTCCATGTTTCATCTGTTTTCTGTGTAAATCTTGATGAGTCATGGGTAAGGCTATGTTTAGTACTAAGAGGTTTGCATGAGTGAAGGTTATTTATTAACATGTCGTTAAGAATTAGGACGTTTCAAACCACATGCAGACCACAGTTAACTTGTTTTTGTGATGTTGTTTCTGCCAATACATAGCTGCTGATGTACTGGTGTCACTGAAAATGATTCAAGGCCGTGCAGCTGTTAGTCTCAGCCTGGGCTCCTCGCTACACTTAAGCTAAACCTTAACCTAAACTAAATTGGAAAGAGGCTGATCCAGCAGAGAGAGGTTTATTGCGCATGTAAATGTTCTGTGTGGCCAAGTTCTGGTCACAATGATACTTTTCTTTTGTTAGCTTTACTTTAAATTTAACTCTGCGTCCACACTACTGTGCCACGTTCTCACAACTTTAACTTAACACAGCCAGACAAACTGACGCAAGTATTGGCCCTGGAGTCTCAGTTTGTGACTTAAGAGACCTAAAGCATTTACAGAATAGAGGTGAAAGCATGCAGCCCTGCCCTCAGTAGAATTCAAGTATTTAATCTGTGTCCACTTGATTTCTGATCCATGGGGACACATTAGACTGAATCTAAACTGTGCCCGTAGATTTATAAAATCTGTTTGCTCAAGTCCTCCTGGATAGTAGACAAACTTAGAAAACAGATTTAAAAACCTCTATTCTCTAATATCTACAGACCCTATTTGTCTCCTGAGACTTAAGATATTAGGTTTTTGATAATAAACTCTTGAACATGTACGGTTTCAAGAACAAAGTGTTTTGGAAATTTGAGTTTAAGCAACATTTGATTAAAGGACATACATCAGAGGGAACAATGTGTTTATACAGCATACTATACATTTCACTGAAGAAAGATTACAGGGAGTGCTGGGTTCAGAAAACAAAGCTTGGGACAGAACAAAGCACAACACAGACATGATCTCCACTCTCACACAATGTGGGGACTGGACAACGTCCAACTTCAAATCAATGACTTCACAACTAATCACAGTGGATATTACACTTTCTTTGAAAAATGTGGCTGGAGACAGGAAGAATAACTCATTACATAAGGTGTAACATGTTCCAGTAAAAGCATACAGTCTTCTCCTTTATTTGGAAAGCTTACACCGCGACTCACTGTGCTGTGTTTTCATTCTGGGCCCAGAGGGTTTATGAGCCGCACGTCCAGGTGTTCTCCCCTATTGACCTTCATTTGTAGACCCAGTGGGTGTCCACAGAGAGGGCTCAGGTTAGAGCGTGAAAAAAATCAAAATTGATAAATGATAAAAAAAACGATTGTCTCTCATCCCTTATGACCTCATAGCATGAATGTCCTTGGATAAATAGCAACTTCATTTTCTGTCATCATTTGAGCTCTAAGAGCAGCCGGCGAAGATGCAGAAGTCAGATCCCCTTTAGTCATTTCAATCTGAGTTTGCACTGATGATAAATTAAAGCTTTGATATTCAGTCCCGAGAGCCCAAACCCAACACAGGGCAGTATGAGCCTGCTGACAGCAGATCATATTTGCCTTTGACTGCAGAGCAAACACGCTGTGGAATCTGAATGAACCTTTTGCGTTTTCATACCTCCATGTCAAACTTCTCAGTGTTACAAATCATACTGATGCACCCTGTTTGTGTTTGATATCTCCAGGATGTTGAGATTTGTACAGACTAAATTTATTCTTCTCTTTTCTCTCTCTTCTACAGTGTGCAGGATAGCGTGCCACAAGAAATGCGAAGGCAAGGTAAGAGTCCCACAGTTAAGGAACCTAAACTAAGTGTTTCTTCTGGTTTGTTGGATTAAATGGGCAGACCTGATTACAAAAGTGTCTTAAATATAAATGATCACAATAAGCTGAACGCAAACCAACACACCATTAAGGGGACTTCCAGGTTCCCTGAAATAAAGGCTATAACCCAGATTGTCCACTGACTAGCGCTGTAACCTTGGGGAATTTGAAGCAAAGGCAAAAAAGGCATGCATTATAAGTGATGCTGACTGCCAGAATGAGCTCAGTCAAACAAGAAATATGTGCACAGTGTTACAGAAGAATTTTTTTCTTTCAGAGTTCAGAAAAATGTTGAACACAGTGCTTTAAAGATTCATCTTTATCTTAAATGTCTTTAGTTACTTTTTACTGAAGCGACCTGATATGATCCAAACAAGTTTGATAGTTTTTTGCTGGCATAAGTTCAGAGAAGTTTTGAGCGTTCCCTTTAGAATCATTACGAGCTTATCGGGAGGAAATATTGAGTTTTAGGTGGAGTCGGCTGCCCTTCACTGTATGTGTGTGTGTATGCGTATATCAGTACAGATGTTGAAGTGGGTGGAGCTAAGAGGTTTATGTCCTGCTAAAAATCTTAAGAATCTATAAACAAGTGCACGCTGTACCAGAATGTGTTTAGATTGGCCCAACTCCTGCGTCTTGGAGATCGCCCCACGTCTAAAAATAAAAGACCTCTGGACGGAGTCGTCGACTGATGATCATCTTTGTTTTGGAAAAGGGAAAAGTACGTAGAAGAAAATGGGAAAGAAAATAAGACTGGCGCTGAATTTCCTGCCGGGTTGTTAGAGGAGGAATCGCGTTTGTGTGTGTTTATGTGAAAAAGGTACAACTGCCATTAGGGCTTTACTGGGGGATTTACACACACACACACACACACACACACACACACACACACACACACACACACACACACACACACACACACACACACACACACACACACACACACACACACACACTTGTGCACACCTTTATACACACACCCTTCATCTGGTATCCATTAGTGAAATAGGTGCTGTTGTTGCCAGCTTTGCCCGCTCCCCCCTTTACTCGGTGCTCAGGAAATGCCAGGGGTGCAGGGCAGACTTGCCACACCAAGTATGAGGTGGGGAGGTGGGGGGGCTTTGGCCAGCTGTGCCTGCAGAGGAAAGGGGGAAAGTTTTCAAACAAAATGGTGATTGGAGTGGAGCAATTATCTTTATATAGGAATATTGTAATTCTTAGGCTAGAAATACAAAATAGAATGTTTTTATGGTGGTTTTCCTTGCGTGGTTTAAATAGTTAACGGTAGAGCGAGTGAAGATCCAAAATTGCTTTTAACTGTAATGGTTTGACTTTTCCAGAGTCAAACATTTTCTCTGGGTTCTCTGTCATGCATGCATTTATTGAGCTGGAGGAGGTTTTTCAGAACTTTGGGAACAATTCTTGACCAACTTCTACCTCCTCCACCATTGCAGCTCCTCTCTGATGGTTCAGGAGATTTCATTTTAGATACTGAGTTGTCACATAATTGTCATATTAGCGTTGCTAGCAGTAACCAGCCTGTAGTATCCACAACTAAGTGATTTATAATAATTATTAGAGATTTGAATCCTGGCGAGTGCAATTACCAACTAGAGATACAGACTTTGTTATCATGCTTATTCTGTCGATGATTTCAGTTGTGTTTCTTTGCCAAGGATACAGTTTCTACATTAGCTACCCCATAGGACTTCTGAACAAACAGTGTTCATTTGATGGAGGAAATGCTGCTGCAAGCCAAAACACACATTATCCCAAATAATATTTCATAAGAAACCAATCAAACTGTGAGTGCACTGACTTCTGAATGTATTTTTGTTATTTAACACCGTGTTGATGAATGAAGGGGTACGCTAAATGCTTGTTGAAAATATTTGAGTCTCAGGGAGTCAAGGGTGAAATGTTTGAGAAGACATTAAAGCACGAAAGCTCTGTGAAACTTTGGTTTGACCAGAACTTCACTCCCAGTGTCTGTGTATACAAAAGTGAAAGTTTCCATTTCTGAAATCTCAGCAGCATTTCCTTTCCTAAACATTTCAACTCAAACATGTCCGTTTTGGCAGGAAACAATTTGCGAACAACCCTGATGTGAAAGCAGAGGGAGTGAACGCCACGGGGTCAAACCTGATCACTATCCACGCTCAATCAGGCCTGCTTGACCATTGGGGATGTTTTATGAATTATTTATTGTGGAGCGCAGATGAAGCCCCCTATTCACTGTGGTGTCAAATTCACGCATGATCTTGGACGTTAGGAATCCAAACCCTTAATAATAACTCAGGCTGGGACAGATTTCACAAGTACGGCCTACAGTTATAAATCTCTGTCTCTAGAAAAAGACGAGTGTGTGGCTCATGTCTGACCCAGCCAAAGCAAACAGATGGTCACACCTGCATGCACGTCCTCCGAGCCAATCGTCCCTCCACCCTTATGTATGTTTGCTCTCAAGTGGGTGAGAAAAATGCTCCAAATCTTGTCAGTAAAATTTCACAACTGGGCGCAGACTGGACAGAAGCATCAGTCTATTTTAGCACCTCCGGGACTCGCTGGAAGTAAAGGTAATCTTACCTAAAACCACGTACATCCGCTTAAATACCTCCTCCGTTTCTATTTTTTTGCGTTTTTTCATAAGTCTAGTTTCCTCTGTACAAACTCGACCCTTACAGAAAGGAAGAGCTGTATGTCTCAAACTTTCCAGCTATGCGGCTGTGAAAACATTAAGGAAAGGTAAAACCCAAGGTCCGCTCACGCTAATTTCAGTCTCAAATCTACGGTGTAGCAGCAGCCGTGGTAGAATATCGCACGAGTGAATGTGATCTCCTTCCTGTGTCTGTCCTCCAGGGGCAGTACAGTTGTACCTTTTAGAGGAATTATTCAGAAATTCATTTTACATTACTGCATTCAACCCTTTCACCAATCAGCAGCAGCCTGTTGCCAGCCAGTTGTGTCAAAAAGCAATTCAGCAGATTCACTGTGAAGTCTGCTGACCTGGTGACAGATGATACACTGTAAATTACCCAATGTGTCAATGTTTTATTGACATTACGGGGTTAGACGTACAGCAACACATGCAATACATGACCACATTGGCTGACCCAAACATTTAGGTGCTTCCCAAGTGTTCGACAAATGTCAGCTCTCCTTGTCTGGACTATTGTTGGTCGAGAGCTCTTCAGGTCAGGAATAAGCCGGGGTGCTGAGTAGAACGTATTGGATTTCACTGAACCTTCATTGCATGTCGAGTGTGTTTGGGGAAGGAATCTACTCGGTGTTCCACCGTTAATGAGAAACGAGGTCTGAGAAAGCAAAGTGGAAGAACGTGAACACATTCTCACTCAACTCCCTTTGTGCTTATGAGTACCATTGAGTCATTTTATAACAATATTTGTTATCCCGCAGCCAAACTTTCTCTCTTACTGGAAGTTTTTGGATAAAACTTCAAACCACCAAGGTTAAAAAACACATTTTTGGCTTTATGTGCTCTCTGGAATGGATACCACCAGACATTTCTGAGTGATCGTCTGGAGATTAAAAGCACTTGGTTGGTCAGAGAGTAAGGCAGAGCATCTCACGTATTATTTATGGGCTCCATATCTTTGACACATCCAAACACCTGTATCCAAACATAAGTGGTGCAGGTTTGAGTGAGTGCGTTCCGTTTACAGCTGGCCGACTACTGTCCTCATATGGAGAGCAGAGCTTGGATTTATGTTTGCAGCAGACTAAAGAAGCTCCAAGTTGTCGCTGCTAGCTTCATGTACAAATCCAGCTAGTAAATTCATTCAACCCAGATGCTTTTATGAAGGTAACTGAAAAGTCATGGACATCAGGGCGGCATCGTCTTTAGAGAGACAATCCATCACCGGAATGCCGATTGGGTCTTTGCTTTGCTTAGAGCTTGGAGGGGGGGTGTGATCTAACCCCAAGTCCCTGATGTACAGTCATTGACGATGGATTGACGTTCCTAGACCATCCTCCGTGGAACCTTGGATAACTTCCAAGGAAGCCAAGCACTGAGTGTAGTTGGGAAGATCTGGAAGGTCTGAATCCCCACCAGCTCAGAGCGCTTTACTTTTGGTGACCTTGAGCTCAGACCAGCGGTGTTTGAACATCCCCAAGGGGGTCGGTATCACCTTTAGTCTAGTTGACAACAAGAATAGTCAACATGGCTTTGGTAGTTCCTCTAAATCAGTTAAACAGGGGTTTAGAACATGGCTCAGGAATCTTTTTTGTCCTCTGACTCTGCTCTGTCTCATGTAGACTTTATCCGGAGCAGTTCTAGCAGCTGTCAGGATCATTTTCCGTGATTACCCTCGCTCTCTGTTTCAATGACTTCCCCTTGGATACCACACTTGGCTTCTGGGGTTGATTTACCACGCAGGCATTAATTGGAAGCTGTGTCATTGCTGCGCAGCAACAGCAAGTCTTTTTTTTTTTAATGATCCTGCACTCTTTATAATCACTTTAGCATGGGAGAGAGAGTAGACATTGGGGACTTCATTTTTGTTCTTGGAATGGTGAAGTGAATATGGAAGAAGCTGTCAGAGGTTGATTTGACTTTGACTTTCTCGCCTGTTGAATATTCATTCCACTCAGCTTAAACTAACAACATTTTTTACTTCACTTCACATAAACTTCTACAGTTCTTGACCTTCGTAGAAAATATTCAAATGGTCTTAAAATCGCTCCCAACTAAATTAAAAGTACATTGTGTTGCAATGTTTGTATCCACCGATTCTAAGAGTGCAAAGGTCAATAAGCGAAGATTTCCTTTTGTAGCTTTTAGATATTCCCTCCACATTTGGCAGTGTTCATAATTCTGTTTACCACTGTCAAGTATAGGAGCGATTACATAAGTCCAGCCTATGAAGTTTCAGATATGCTGGCATGTGATTGAATCCCAGCAACAACTTTAACAGCTTCCTTCCTTGTTCATGTGGCGGCGACCCCGCTGAGAGTGAGGAACAGCAGTTTGGAGGGGGAGCAGAGGAGGGAGCGAAAACAACATGCAGGAAACAATGGCTTAGAAAGTCCATATCCCTGTGACCAATCCAGGGTGGGGAGTGTTAAGGACAAACTTGATCTGGGTGGGGTGGGGTCCCAATCATTCCTTTCGGTCTTGGCCATGGGATCTAGATATATTTTCAAGTAAGCAGCAAGAGCAAGCAGCAAGAGTACGAAATTTGCTAACCCACCCAGTAGCTCTGAAGCCAATTGAATTAGCAGTCACAGGATGGGACACATGCTGACTGCTCCACCCGCCTACCCATGACAATAACAACACAAGCATCATTCAGGCTCTATTTTGAGGGATCCTATTAAATCGGAAATCAATTCCTCAATTGGAGTTCATACAGACTTGGTTTCATGTCATCATGCAGTGAAAGTTGTCCATTGTAGAGAAATAAAGAACTCCTGTGGTTAATTTTAGCAGCGTCTTTGTTTAGATGTCGCTGCCACTCAGCTGTAACAGTCCTGAGAGAAGGCTTGGAAGGCTTTCACATTAATTTTCCAAACAACAGGACTTGTTACAGCCATACACGGAGAACTAGACTTAAAACGTCTTGATCTTACAGAGTTTGACAATTTGGGCTGTAAAAGAAAAACAGAAGTAAACGGATTCCATGAAGTTGAGCTGAAAAACCAAAACAACAAAGTGTCAGCTCGCCTTGTTCCAGTGTGTGAGCACATGACTTCCACAAGGAGCTGTGGCTTATGGCCATGTATTTAGTAACTGCATGGTAACGCCAATGTGCATAGATACAGTAGAGAAAACAAACAGGAACACCCAGCCCTTAACATGATGGAGTAATCAGGAGTTAGTGGAAAGAATGTCAACATTGGTCCAAGCGCTCAGGACAGTGATGCAAGATGTAAGCGAGGGGGGGGGGGGGGGGCAGCAGAGCTTGATGCAACATACAATCAGATGAATTACATGAGACTTAATGCCATTGGCCCTCAAGGCTTATTTTAAAAGCTTTATTCATCCACAGAGCTTCTGCTGAGAATACAAGCTCTTCTCCAGCGTTACCGGCGTATACATCTACACAAATTGTAAGAAGTGGCTTTCATCTCCTAAAGCTGACCACTGACCACTCTCACACTGCCTAATGCATGGTGAAGGAGGAGACATCCTTTCATTTTGCCCTCACATATGTTTCCAGCATGTCCTTTGATTCCAAATCCCAACTTTCTGTTCCCATGCCTGTTTCCAGTATTTCTGAGCTCATGTTTTCTAATCATGACCATGAAAAGTTCATGTCTGAATCCAGTCTCCTGGTCTGTAAGCTCTATGGGTGTTGGCTCAACCTTCCATTGAGCACTCAGGGACAGCGATCATCTGCTGGTGTTTTGCTGCAGCTTGGGAAATCCTGAGTCAGACGCATGAGGTGGGACCTCACCCAGACGCTCTCCCTCTCTCTGTTTTCAGTTCCATCTCAGTTTCACAGCACCAATGTTTGTGTGTCCCCAGTCTTGTTTTGTCTTTAGCTGCCTCTGTCTGGTTCTGCATCTCCCCCTCTCTTTGTCCAAACTGTAAAATCAGCATAAAGGCTGTGATCTCCTTCAATCATTAGTCTTTCTGGAACAGCCGCCATGTGTTTCCAGTTTAACAATCATATCAAACACCAGTGACGGCCCTCCAAATGAAGGCTTCATCCAATCAGGTATAGGAATGGTTCACTGTTGTGTCCAGTTGAAGGAGAGCTGTCAGTCATCTCTTCATCTTATAAATCTCAAATGAGGCCAAGGCTTTGCCAGACAACAACTAGAAAAGTGAAACTTGTGGCACACGGCTTTGTCCAACTGCACTGATGGTTGGCTCTGCTGCTGTCAGTACTTATAACAGGCATCAGCCATGGGATCATGAAGGTAATAAAACCCAGGACTCAGGAAACGGACTAGACTACAAGAAGATATTAGGCTTGAACACGGATCTGTTTCCCATGCTTTGTAATCCCCAACATACAGAGATGTTGCTGTTGTTGTTCATAATTGCGTTGTAATAAGTGTGGATACACGTTCCTCCAATTCCTCCAATTCCAGTAATACAGACAACAAGGAGTGAAGGGAAATTCCCACTTCACATAGTTCCACCGTGTTGCTCCATTAAAGGTGCATATCTCACATAAACAACCTTGTTGTTGTGTTACTGTAAACCATATGTCGCCTCTCCGGCAGCCCTCCCTTCCTTCCTGGCCCTTGTCATTAATGGTGAATTAAATAATGCTTACTGAGCCGACATCTGGTGAACACCACTTCGGCAAAGGTGCTGCTTTTAGAGCTGCCTCCCGTCTAATTACCACCGAGCAACATCAAAGAGAGCATGTTCAACGTAATCAGTAATCTGCTACAAATTTGTACCACACAAGCTTCAGTACGTCTTTGTCTGGTACGGAGTAAAAGCTGGTGAGAAAGTCTTGAAATCCCGCTGCAATTAAGTCTGATAGGATTCAGCATCACAGATTAATCAGAGGAGCATGCTAGTCATTTCTAGAATGTACATTTCTGTATACTGGAGGGATTTGGACACACAATTCTTTGAGCTCTAGCAGAGATCTGGCAGCACATCTGTTCGTGTCTGATCAGCAGACTGTGTTTGCATTTGCCACTTTGCCGAATAATCGATTACATGTAAGTCTAATCCATTATTCGCTTAAATATAATCGATTATTCGGTTGATTATAATCGATTAATCGTGACAGCCCGAGTATACAGAAATGGAAAACCAGCGAAACCGACCAGGTGTCTTCACCAGGCCACGCTCTGGGAGGAACCACCTGTTGATCAAGTGACCTCACCTGAGTTACCTCCTGTTTCCTCACAGCAGGGAGACTCTGAGTTTTAATCCCTCTAATCTGTGTGTTCTCACTTTGACCTTGTGGAGTTTCTTTCGCAATCACAAACATGTAGGAATAATGAAAGCGTGAGTAAACGGTGATGTTCTACTGTACAGAGTTGGTTTGGTTCACATTGAAACTTTATCAGCTTAATCCTCAGAATCAGAACCAGTTTAAGATTTGGCAGCGTTTCATGTTGAAAGCCGTAATGAGCTGGTGACGGAGAAGTATGTATCTCCATGCTGCTGCTGACACGTTGACTATGGACTCGCCATGAAGTCAATGGATTCATTCATGGTACTTTCTGTCTCTGCAGCTGTGGACCGTGTTTGTGTGTGTGTGTGTGTGTGTGCAAGAGACAGAGAGAGCAGGAAAGAGACAGTAAGGGGGGAGGGAGAAGAGTGAGACTCATATTTAACCTGTAACTTGAGAACCTGATAACAAGGAGTGAATGACGAATGAGCAATCGAGGAAGGAGAGAGAGAGAATGTGTGTATGTGTGTGTGTGTGTGTGTGTGTGTGAATGAAAGAAAGAGAGAGTGGGAATGAAGAGAGGAAGAAAAAGGACTGTGCTTTTGTTTCCCAACCTCAACTCCCGTTCTTCCTGATCTACATGGGAAATTTTTTTCGGTGTGTTTTCTCCTTTCTGGTTACGCGTGAGTCTGGCCGCTCAGGAGGAGGGTGAAGATGAAGTGAATAAGAGGGAGGAGAAAGAATTAGAGAGAGAGAGGGAAAGAGAGAGAGAGGGAGAGAGAAAAGCAACAGCCCGTAGCCAGATTTTCCCTGCTTAGTGCTGCACTGCGCTGTTTCCAGTTGTGTGATGTTAGGATTTGCTTTTTGGCTGCACTTCTCCCCACATTAAGACTCTTTAGACATTTTTATCCTCGTTTTCGTGCAGCGGGATAAGTGTGTGTGTGTATGTGTGTGTGTGAGTGAGAGAGTGAGAGAGAAAGAGAGATTGTGAGTGAGAAGGAGAGAGAGAGTGGGGAGGAAGGAGACGAGTGAGAGAGAGAGAGAGAGAGAGAGAGAGAGAGAGAGAGAGAGAGCGCAAGAGAGAGAGGGAGAGCGAGCAGATCCTGGTGCTGCCTCAAACATACACACACCAACTCTCTCTCTCTCCTACACACACACACGCGCGCGCTCACTCCTCCGGCTCTGCGCTGCACCAATGTAACTGAGTGGATTTAGCTTTAGCCATCTGGACGGAGCGCAGAGAGAAAGAGAACGCTGCCCCGGACGCTGAGGGAAAGGGACAATGCAACACTAAGAACGCAGAGAGAGAGAGACGACCAAAGAGTGAGAGAAGAAGCACACACTCACAGGATGGCCACCGCAGTCTTTCAGGTAAGGAGTGTGTGAGCAGAGGGTCTGTCTGTCCCAAGTGTGGACTGGAGTGAGAAAGTCCGTGTCCATTGTGCAAGAGCAGTTAAATGTACAGTGTGTGTGTGTGTGTGTGTGTGTGTGTGTGTCCTGAGATGTCATGCGTCTGCGTTTTCAATCTGCACTCGTATGTGTTGGAAAGTCTAGATCGTCAGTGTCGTCCTGTTTGAGATTGAACTGTACGTCCACTTTCCTCAGTATTGATGGCAGATATGTGACTAAGGAGAGAAACATACGACATTACTGTACATTGTAGTGTTAATGTAGATCTGTGTGTGTGTGTGTGCATGTGTGTGTGTGTGTGTAATGTACAGTCCTGCTCACGGCCGATGTACTGTACATGTTTCTGTGTGGTCTGCCTGGCTGACCGTGTTTTGCGGTCGGTGGACCAAAGCCATGGTGAGAATGACAGACGGAGTACTTCTCTTCTCTTCTCTTCTCTTCTCTTCTCTTCTCTTCTCTTCTCTTCTCTTCTCTTCTCTTCCCTTCTCTTCCCGTGACTCCTGCGTGATGCACATTAATGTCATAAGCGAGTCATTACGGACTTAAAGACTTCTCCCCTCCAGTCTGGCCCTCAGCTGTGCCGAGGTGTCTCTGCTGGTGTTGAGCCTGCTGCTCTCATCAGAGTGGAGGTCGTACCCTGTATGTACTGTTGTGTACTTTGTGCGTCTGCAGCCGCGGCGTTTGGGTCGCCGGTGCGCAGACAGCAGCAAACGTCGCCCCGAGCGTGAGAAACCTGACAGCAGCTCGGGGAATTTCTGGCACATGGCGTTGGTGCAATTGCCTCCAATTTGCCTCAAATCAGGGGGGGGGGGGGGGGGGGGAGAAGGCTGAGGGCAGAGTCTGAATACACAGCACATTCATCAACACACTGGCAAGCGTGCGCTGCAGGGCTTTACTGTTCTCCCTGAGGTAATGCTGACAGGAGCCATTTCCACTGTCAAACCTCTGTGTAGATGTCTGACTTGTGCGGCTTGGTGGTTACCGCACCGTGCGCAGTGAGATCAGGGTTAAGTTGCGTCGGGTCCTTCAAATCCCCCCCGGTGCATTATTGTAATTAGTCCGTCGGAGCTGCCAGCACACAATGTCAGCCAGGAGCGGAGCGGAGCGGTCGGGTCGGGATTCATCCGCTCGCTCAAGGATACTCTGACAAGTATGGACGTATCGGCCGTTTCGGGAATTTTCCCAGTGACCTTTGTAGTTGCGGGAGGAGCGGCGGCCAACACGGGGACGAGTTTGGGTCGTTACTCTGACAAGGGCTCTCAGATTTGTGGCATGGTGGTAAAAGTTGGGGTTAGGGATTTGAAAGGTCCTTTTAGTTGTGTTCTCCAAATACAACCGCACGTTCTGTTTCAGGGCTGTGCGTCTGCTGGAAATGTGAGTTTCAGCCGTAACTTGCGTGACGCGTGAACCGCCGCCACACCGCTGTTTATGCCCCCCCCGCCCACGCCTCTGCATTTGCTTCACCGTATTCCCAAATTCCTTGGAAGCGGGAGCCAACGCAAACGTAATACGGCACTGTCTGACGGCGAGACAGCGGCGTTACCCGTGACTGCAAGTTTGTGTGGGAATGGTGAACATCCACTGGCAGGAAGCCCACTGTGGAGTGGATTTCAGGGAAGACATTCTTCATCATTACTACCACACACACCCCACCCCCTCCCCTTATCCACCCGTCCTCCTCCCTGCTTTCGGCAAGTCATGATGGATACCTAACCACAGCCACACAGACGGGACAGACACGTGGGAAGGGACGGGCAGTGTGTGTGTGTGTGTGTGTGTGTGTGTGTGTGTGTGTGTGTGTGTGTGTGTGTGTGTTACCGTTACCAAACACTGAATTCCAGTCTTGATGATTTTGACAAAAGACTTGTTATTGGACCTGAAGCCACATTTCAATTCAAATGGACACATAAACAATCTCCTCTCTCTTCCTCTCTCCTCTCCTCTTCTCTCCTCTCGTGTATATTGAGCAGTCGACCATGTTAGCAGGCCTGCATTGACAGCTTGTGAGTGGTGGATTCAAAAACAAGGACTCGTACGTGCACTGGACAGTTCAGCTCAAGGGCACATAAGTAGTGAATGCTTTAGTTTGAGCCCGGGGCTGTGATTTCTATTGTTACGCCTCATGCTTGTGTTCTTTACTCTGATTGGTCAGAGCGAGAGGCTGAGAAACCCTCCAATACCAACTGGCTGACAACAGAACTGAGGCCAAAGAAAGTTTATATATCTGATGGTTCCAGACAATGAGAGAGTCTGATCTGGGGTTTGAACAGCCAATCACATCTATTGTTGCCTTCTGGCTGTACTTGCTGGACATCACAACAGAAGCCCATGAGGTCGTCTGTGTTCAGGTCTACTCTTGTTTGCCGGATGAAGGTTTTCAAACCCTCTCTACACACACTGCCCCAGGCAATTTGCACTAAAAAACGAAAACCTTCATATCGATCTCACAGTGGGTCGGTTTTACCTTAATACACTCAGTTTGATGCTCAAGTGCAGCGTTTGCTTAAAAGACACACTTAAGTAAATGAGTACATAAGCAAACCCAGTCTTTTTAGGCGATCTCGTACTTCCTGCAGAATGCCTCGGTGTATTCATCCTCAAGGTTGGCACATATTGTGAATCCGCAATACATTAGCAGCATAAATAATCTATAGTGACGGTGCTTTACAGTCGGGCTTTTAGTTTAATGAATAGCATCTTATGAAGCGCAGTAAAAGCCTGACATTATGCAAGGGGATCACATCGCCGTCCACTTACTGTAGTTGCTCTGCAGGACAAACTGCTGCCCTCAGCCGTAAGTTAGAGCATGAAGGAACATATCCCAGGTGTAATGTTGCAGTTAAAAACAAACAGAATGGATGTCTTTAGGCTTGTAACGACTCCGTTGTGTAGAGATATGTGAGAGCCCACCAACGTGGACCACAACATGCCCCCATTCATTCTCCTGGCAATTAGTTCCGCGCAATATAACCCAAAGTGTTTTCCGCGTTATTGTTTATTGTAGTTTTTGTGCCATAACTTAAACTGGTGTTTCAGTCTGACCATAATTGCACATAAAGTCAAGTTCATTCATTCATTTCTTTATACCAAACCTAAGATTTGTAGACGCTCTTATTTTGCAAGTTCCAAACCTCCAACTTACTTTACTGCAGGTTTTGCACAGCATGACCTACAATCTGTGGATCACTCCACTATTACTCACCACATTTAGAGGGAACTGAAGCTTTCTGTGCACTCTTGTAATCTAATACCCCCTTAAACGGAGGGACTCCTTATAATACCCCCTTAAAGGAGGAACATTATACCAAAACATTTAATGACGGCTATTTTTTCAAATGACTTCATGTAATCAGGCTGGTGGGGCCTGCCTGGCATAATAGGCCTTTGAGCAAACGCTGCAATCCTCAAGTCAAAGGAGGGATTGATTGAAGCGGAGGGAGAAGAAAATCCTCCATACATCAACTCTGCTGTTGGCTCTCTCCGTTTGCTTGACAAGGGGCTTTACGTTTCTGATCACAAGTGACATTGTTCCATGCTCGCCATGACAGCACCAAGATGGCAGCCCCCGCCGGTTGCCAAAGCTGTCATAACTAAAGGCTGCCTAATGTTTCTCCCCGCCACATTTCTCATAGGAGACCTGGTTTGACCCCTACAGAGCGCCGGCTCCCAAACATGGATCCATTTTTCTTCAAATCAGTCCATCCTTATTAGAAGTGGCTCCTCCAATGAATATCAGCTGAGGGGTTTTATGTTTGGGCCACACGAAGACGTTTGAAATATTCAGCTGAGAGATTGATTCAGTGTTGTTGCTCTGCTGACCTTGGATTCATAACATATCATCCCAAGATGCATTGGTGGAGCTTGTTAGGCGTGCACCATCACTCCCCTGCATCCCTCCACGCTTAAGTCTATGTATAATATCAACCCTGTGGAGATGTGGAGCTCCAGCAGGCACACGAGGGAAGATGGGGTCACCATTTCAAACTGGGATTATTTAGAGATTCTGGTGAGCGTGGAGGATTTATTGAAATAGTCCCGTCCTTTTCACTTTGCTCACCTTTCATCATCGGGAGTTGATGTCTCAGAACGTGGGTGCTGGTTGGTCTGCGTCTGATCTGAAGGCTCTGCTTTCAGCTCTTGGCCTTATTCCTCCATGTAAACCTAATAGACTTTGACAAGATAGCGTCCTTTTGAACCTCTGTGGTCTCAAACTCTACATCACCAAGCACAGCCTCTTTCAAGATCCATGGCTGATTTCCAGGGCCGGTCGCTGGCTCTCCTCCAAAGGGCTCAGACCTTGGAAAGCAGTGGCACAGTCACCGGTGGGCAAGGAGGCTTTCTGCCCTGGAGTCATGTTCCAGAGCAGTTATCTGGACAAAGCAGTGTGAAATTGTTCCTCCTGGTTGCTCCCCTGGAGTTAGACGAGCCATTCTGCAGTGTGTGTTTACTAGCACTGTGAAGCATCTACATAAACATTAAACAGGCCTATGACTGGGTACAAACTGTGTTACTCATTAATAGATATAGTTTAATCCAGTTTTCTTTGTAAACCGGGTGTGACGGCGTCTCATATTTATTCCTTTACATCATTTATCAAACTTACACTAAAGCTACAATCAGCTCACATGTGACAGTGTATGTATGTGGACACGATGTGAAATATGCCTCCTATGTGTGTGTGCCAGCAGTTTGAGGGGAGGGTGGGGTGCTTCTGTTTTTTTTTCTTCCCCTTATCAGCCCTTCATGTCTCTCTCAGGAATGTTTATAGAAAGCAGACCTGTTTCCTTGCTTTCCCAGAAAGCCCTGGTATTGTTGTTTGTGTTCCATGCCTGATTGATGGGGAAGGGGGCTTGGTCTCTAGAACATAAAGACAGGAAACATCGGTGCCAGGCTCCTGAATCACTCTCCACGCTGCGAGCTGGCGTGCTAACAGAAGAGGAGGGCTAAAGGTCCGGCCCCTGAGCGCCTCTGTTTACAGCTGTGGACCTGTGTGTTCCAACTGTGGGATGCAGCAGTGTATACAGCACTGTACTGGACCACAGCCCATATTCACAGTGAGGCTTTGCTGCCTTTGTGACGCATATTTGAGTATTTGTTGCTATGGCTGCATGGAGATATGGCTCCTCAAAAGTAAACTTTCAGAACACATAGGGCCACAAACTCTTACATGCACTCATGGGTCTATTTTTAAACATTTGCCATGCTTAAAAGTGGAAGAAAATTACTTCTACTAGGCATTGCTGCACCACCATTGTGCACACTGAATGAAAACAGGCTAGATGCTGCCCCAGCTGACCAATAACTGGATCACAACATGGGCATGTGAAATGTAAACATGCTACAGAGATAAAGGACGAAACAAAGTGATACTTTATCTAAGTTCATGCATGTTTATTGTATCAATCAGAAGTTTGTAACATTGGCCGTATTCACTCCATACCCCCTCCTTTCCTACGCTTTAAAAAGGAAGGAACATAACACAAAGCAGAACACGTGCTTGGCTGTACAAAGAAAATCACATCATTGACTAAGAGGCCACCTTTGCCACCAGCGTTCCAACTCAACTTCCCTCTGTTGATTTAGCCGTTCTCTTCTCTGTGTTATTAATATTTATTGCAGTCATATTTCTACTGGAAATGGTGCGGGGTGGTGATTGATGCGTTCAGAAGCCGGGTCACGCAGCTGCCATGCATATCTGAGCTTGTAAACTCCTTTTATCTGTGCAAAGTTTCTCATTGTCGGCCGATGCAAGCGTGAGGGAAAAACAACAGCGGGGAGGAAAACGAGAGGAAGGTAGAAAAGGAGGGAGGAGGAGATGAAGAGGACGAGAGGTGAAACCCAGGCCTGCCTATCCATCTCTTACCAAATACTTGCGAGCGTAGGTGTAAAGGCGTGTTGGGGTTGCTTGTTCCTTCCCTCCGAGGGGCTTTTTGGCTCTAAGAGTTATAACTCCTGTCACAGAGCTGAATGCCAGCAAGGTCTGCTCTTGGCGCAGGTTCACCTCAGCTTGTCTACTTTCCCTGCGTGATGAGAACCTTCTGCCTCCCCAAACGTTCCCCACATGGAGTCACAGCCTGCAGCCAGAACCCCTTCAGAGAATAAATCACCTTTCATTTGTTTATCTTTTTACTCCACGTGTACAAATATGGCGTCAAACATCACAGCGATCAAAGATTAGGCTTCTAAAGCGTTCACTGAAAAACTGTAATAACCACAATGTCATTATGTGGTTGATGTACTGCATATCTTTGGGTACACGGTGAGGCAGACATCAAATGTAATCTATCAGAATGAATGGTGTTCATTTCCTGCTGTTGAACATGGCACCGCTTTGTTTCTGCTCCAGCAGTCCGTCCTGTCGTTTGAGGGTCATTTTATCTATTTGCTTTGGTTTGCTCCTTCAGTGCAAACGGCCTCCTGACTGATTCAGAGCTGTCTCCGGGCTTTTCTGCTCCTCTCTCTCCCTCCAACCCTTTCTCCCTCGCTCCATCACGCTTTGTCTTTCGTCTGTTTATGCATCTACAAATCCAGACAGCAGTTGTGAAGGTAACAGCTTTTCTTTAGCGTCTGTGATGGGTGCAAACAGCAGCCAGCGGTTTCTCTGAAGGCATCCTGACTGATGGTGTGTGTCCGTCAGCAGATGTCACTTTATCTTGACTCCAGTGCTGAAGACTGCAGGGGAAATTCAATATTGTGTCAAACAACAGCTACAACCGCTTCACATCCACTCAGCTTTCCACATGGATGTTAAACACAATACAATACATCCCATACAAATGTAATCAGTCAGAGGAGTTGTAGTGCAGCTGAAGTGTGCGCTGTTAAATCAGAGTCTAAATATTGAATCGGGGCCTCCATATCAGCACATTCTGAGAGGGAAATGAGTTGGATCGGGGTTTGTTTGGCGAACCCGATCATGACGTCCCTCGATTCCTCTAAATTCTACTTCTAGTACGAATTTCAGCAGCGGGAATTTCACTACGGATGCCAAAGGGTTCATACATACCGAGTTCTACATGGCTGCCTTCTCCTTTCGCCCTCTCACCTCTCCCCTCTCTCTCCCCCCCTCGCTGTCCTCTGCCTGCTTGGCCTGGTGCCAGACAGTGAGAGCCGTGCTAAATGTGTAAATCACTGCGCTGGTAAATACAGGCTCTCTGGCTGAAAGCGCCTGGGAAGGGAGCGTGACCCCTGGTGTAACTGTGGAACAAAAGAAACAAGTCGTAGCTTCTCCCCTCTCCACGCCATCCGTCCTGTTAAACAAAGACGGAGTGAGAGTGAACAGGCTCTCCGCTCGGCAGAAGGCCACTTGAGTCCTGGCTGAGGAGAGGAAACATGGCAGGGTTGGATTAGACGGAGTGTCAGAGGCCTGTGGGGGTTCGTGTTCATGCACAAGCATACAAACATACAGTGTTGTTGTGTTGACAGAGGACATCACTCTTTACCGATCCTTGGTCCTGGAGGAACCTCAGCGCTGCGTCTTGCATCTGTCCCTGCTCGCCATGCCTTTATGTGATCATTGGTCAGTGCCTGGAAGATGGGAACTGGAACACACTGATTTAGTTAAGCAGATGTGTGAGAGCAGGAAGAGGCGGGGCTCATTCTTCAAAAAGTGCTGCATCTTATGAATGAATGAGTCGCTTCTTCTCTATCTCTCAAGATTTCATTACATTTTCTCTCCGTTTTTGCTGTGAAGACTCAATTTCTTTAGCGAGCTTGATGAAGTCAAAATCATAATCTTGTCATTCACTTCCCAACAGATAGACGGACCAAAAATAAACATGAATACACACACATCCATCTGTGACTTGTGTGTTCTGCTGTGAAGTATAAATCTTCAGCACTGAGCCGAGGAGGAGTGTGTGTGTGTGCGTGTGCGTGGAGCCCTGAGCAGCCGTGTACGTGTCACACCGCTCTATCTGCTCAATAAATTACAACTTTCCACAACAAAAACAGAGAGCATAAACTCTCACACTATTCCATAGAGTGAGAGGAAACCTGAGCTCAACATTCCTCCCTACATGCTCCTGTCTTCTAGCACATCGATGCATATTCTGCTCGTAGATGGAGAAGCAGATGCACTTCAATCTTTAGAGCATGGGTACTTGGAGCAAACCCTCTTCTTCCTTCATTCCTTTGAGCTTTGATAACATCCCAATAAGTCCATAAGGACCCACACTCTGGCACACTCCAGCATCACGGCCACAGAGAGCCTTCTGTTACCAGTTATGCCTCACAAATTGAATTTGCACACTGAATAGTTCTGCTGGGACGTGCCAGATGCAAAGGATCTGGATAAACATAAAAGCACTCAGGACAGCTGTGTGTTTAGACGCCCGTGCAGAGTCCAGGAAAGCTTAAGGAGCAACTCGCCGCCCTGCGTCTGTTTTCCAGCGTTGGAAATAAACTAACCTGCACGGCAATCAATTCCCAACTGGTGATGGTTCAAAGTGCAACCGGAATGTGCTTCTCCCTGCCGCCACAACAACACACACACACACACACACACACACACACACACACACACACACACACACACAGGTTGTTTAAATCATGAATTCCAAATTCAGTTGTGATCGTGTCATCAGCGGCTCATCAGCATATTCAGACATGTGTGTGTGTTATTGCATAATGAGTCTGTGTGCCTGGAGCATGTCAGTAGCAGGAGGTTGATAGTCGATGAGCGCCGTCCCACAAGCCGGAGACGTCTCACATGGACTTTTGTCTCTGGCGAGCAGCCCCTGGTTTAATGCTGTTAACACAAGCATGTGGAGAATGCTACAACACAATCAGCCTTTATTGTGTTACACTCATCTGAACGCCCTCGGTAGCATCAACACGCGCTTTCGCTCGGCCGTCCTGCTCCCCACGCACAGCAGAGCGCCGACAAAGGCTTCACGTCTCCTCGAGGCACAGCTCCCAACCCGGCAACTCATCCACTGTGTTTGAGTTTAACTGGTGTAGTCATGTGATTGTGTAGTTTAAGGGAAGTGAAACAGTTGTGTTGAAGCTTTTCTTGTATCATTTTTCTTTTCACAATATCCTGATTTAATTCTCGACTCCCCATTTTTTGTTGGTCTTTCCCATCAGAGGCCCTAATTCTGCCATCACGGGTTCATTTGGACTGCGGTGTGTTTCCCATCTTTGTGCGTTTGGCATGTCTGAATGCGGTCATGGCGCTCGGACGCAGACCGAGCCCACCGCACCCAAACCATTTGGAGGAAGTGGTCTCAGTCCGGTCACATATCTGGAGCAATTCGATTGTGGCGTGCACACGATCCAAAGTAGCTTTAAAGCAACTATCTGGGTTTACGCCCACTTTTCTGTGTCAAACTCAAACTTTAGCCTCTTGTTTGGAACTACAAGCCTAAAAACACTTTGTTTCTTCCTTCATTTGACTTTTATTTTCATTGGCTGTTATGGAGACGTATGACTGAACAAACCACAAGGAGAAACAAGTGGAAGAAATAAGATTGAATGTGATTGTGGAAGTGTTTTCCAGCACCAGGAAGTTCACAGTGTCAGACATCCTCCAGATCCATCTATTGGCACCTCTGTCCAGTGCTTCTCACATGGTGGTTTCCCTCTGGTTGACCTGTGGCTTGACCACGGTTAAGTGCTCACCTGCACACCGTGTGTTTGGATAAATATTCCCTGTGGTTTCTGGGAAGTCCTGACTTTGCTTCAAGCCTGTGACTCCACTCAACCTCCAACAAGTGAGGAAGCAACTACTTAGCATGGGAGAGAATGTCAGCCATTCTGGTGTGGGCAGAGACCACCTACCCTCAGTCTGACCTTTACGGCTAAGGTTGCATGACTGCGGCCACGCTGGCGACGGCATTCAATGTCCTCACACACTCTGCCAGCACAATTAAGCTTACATGTGCAGCACAAATACATGATGTACTCTTTACTACACATGACATTCAGCTAAAGGTCAGCTCCCATCCATGAAGTAACATTTATTCATTCAATCATCACAGTATCATGTGTTATCAGATGGCACAATCATTAAATCAATGATTGTCAAGTCAAGCAAGCATTCATTGTATTGTATAGAATGACCCATCTTGCATCTGTTGGAAAACTAGGGTGAGAGCTGATTCTGGTGAGGTGCTAGTGTGAATAAGTGTGTGACTGCAGGTGCACTGGCTGTCAGCAGAATGTGGGGCAGAATCAGTGCTGAGGAAAACACTGACCAGGCCTAAGGAGTCTGGGGGGGGGAAGGGGGCACCTGGAGGAGCAGGGCCTCAGAGAGGAGATAGACATGTGGAGTGATGAGGATGGAAAAGCAGGAAGGGGGTTGGTCTGATGGGAGCCTATGGGAGGGGGAATATGACTTGTAATGACGGCGGTTTGAGCCAGACTGAGATACTGTAACCTGTCAACTGGAGACGTAGTCCACCCCAAAAGTTGGTGGAAGAAAAATGCCTGAAAGCCGACCTGGTGAGGATGATCTTCACTGAGGACTGAGGGATCCTGGCATCAAGCAATCAACGTTATTTTTTTTGCTCTGGAAAACAGGGACGCATTCCACCGGGATGCCATCAGGCAAGTTGGGCAGACGGGGCAACAGTGATGGACAGCAGTGCCCAGCGCTCTCATTAGCTCTGCTCCTTCACTCACAGAGGACGCGTTGTCCCTACAGAATATTAAGATTCTTGTCTCGTCTCCGTTACCTAGAAAGTTCTCAAGCACGGCAGCGTCCTGAGAGTCCCTGTGTGTCTGTGAGAGTAAAGGAGTGTCTGAGCCTCAGCTGCTTCTACTGTCTGTCTACTGAAACGTCACAATCAGATAAACATCATATCGGAGCCTGTGGAACAACCATCAGATAGACTGACAACAATGAAATCATCCAAAGTCATTTCTTCATCTTCCAACCTTGTGAATTTAATCACGCACCCTCACGTCACAGCGGCGGCGCTCCAGTTGCTATTTTAGCCCGATTTGGAAACATCTGCATCTGGGGAATGGTCCATAGCACATTAACAGTGTCTCACTTTTTAAATAGGCAAGCTGTTTGTGGTGCGTTTTAATATAGGTCAAATGGATTTGAGCATTCCGAACACACTTTTATATGATGTCAAAGAACGACTTTTAACTCTCTGACCAGTTTCACTAACTGGAGCGCGAGCGGTTTCACGACTTTTCCGACTTTATTTTCGATTGTGTGGGTAGATGAAGAATGTGCCTCCTTCAAAGTGTAACACAAAGCAGACCCCAACACAGCAGAAGCCCCCCCTGTTCATGCTATGACACAATTAGTCTGGGATAAGGAGAGATGTGGAGTAGCAGCAAAGATGAAAGGTGCTTCTAAAGGTCAATGGTTGAGATAACCTCATAGGTCTAATCATTCAAAGCTAAAACAAGACACAGCAGACACATCTGAGACACAAACAAAGGAAGGGGGCGGGACAACGGAAGGACAACAGAAGGACAACAGGGTCAGCGTCTCTTTAAATAAAAAGGTGTCCTGTGCTTCTGACGTTTGTTGGTGACAAACTGGTGGAAATGAAATTTGTCGCCGCTGAGAAATGACGCTGAAACATGCAAGAGGCAGAAAACAGACACGCACAGGAAGGAAGCATCAGGGCTGAACGCTCATCAGGGTTGGACGCTCATCAGGCGCTCGTCTTTTTCTGGAAAGGTTTCCTCTTTATGTCCTATTTGAGGCCATTATCATTACGTGCTTCCTGTTTATCAGCCCGGGTCCTCGTGCTTTGAGACGAGCCCAGGGAATGATTGTGGAAACTGTCGGAGCGCTAATCGGATTAGTCCAGGACAGATCATGAGTTCTGTGGGACTGCAGATCTCCAGCTCCAGATGGCCAGATGAACATTTGGCTTTACAGTGGGCCTGTTGCTGAGCTTAACCGGGTCACCACCAACACTTTTACACTCAATTAGACAGAATACGGCCCGTTCTCTTTGTCATTGCTTGCTGCTAATAAGGCCACCATGGAGGCTGTGTGCTTTGTTGGTTAGTTAGATTTTGGTAGGATTACTCAAAAGGGCTCAATGGATTTTGATGAAACTTGGTGGTTGGGTGGGGACTGGATCAGGGATGAACCTATAAAGGTTTGGTGGGTGGGATCCTGGGAGATTGTCTTTCTTTCTCTTTCACTTAGTTAGTATAGTTCCTACGCAGGAGTTGTGTTTGGCTTGCTCAGCCTTGGTGTAGGTATGATTTCTTATGAACACACTTTTTAGAAATGACGCTGGAATAATGAGAACACAACGTCAGGTGACTAAGTTGGTGGCCCCTTCAGAATAAAACGCCAAACTTCTTGTTGAGTTATGATTAAAATGTGATTTATGTTAAAGTGTAATGAAGCAACGATGTGACTGACCTTTGTTTTGTTTTGTTTTGTTTTCTCTCTAGGTGTCTTCATCTTGTGTCCCAGTGACAAATTATGAGCTGGTAAGTTGATTCCTCTCCCATCATGTTATTGCTGCCATGTTGCTGCTCTGCCACATTGGGTTTATCTTCCTCACGAGACGTGTTATAAACTACATTCACTTAAGTTAAAGCCTCTGTTAGCCAGTTAGAGGCAGTACAGCTGCAAAGGCAGATAACACAGGAGTACTTAAAGTGGGAAAGAGTTACACAGAAGTTCCGTCCATGAATCTGCATTGATTTGAGGTCCGTCTGCCTTTTCAGTGACATGAGATAAAGCGGGAAGCATTTGGGTCTGTAGTGATTTTGCAAAGGGCAATAAAAAGCCTTTGCTCACTCCGTTTCCTTATTTGGTGCTGGTGTTTGGAGTCTTGTTAGACTTGGATGCGTTTTGCTCTCTTCGTCTTCGCGCGTTCTCGCTCTTGTGTGCCTGTAATGGCTTGGTACTTGGCAAAGCAAAGCAAATATCCCCCGTACTCTTACCGCTCATACAGACAAACCGTGTTTTTCTTTAATAAAAGCTGCAGTAATCAAGCAGGAACATGTCATTATCCTCTGCAGAGGGTTTGTAGTGTAGATGCTTTCTACATGAAGACATCTGTTTGAGATGGCGAGCACTGTGAGCCAAAGACTCTGGGTTACTTTATAGACCTACTGTTGACCCGAGCCTCAGACACAGACAGGCAGTAAATTAGAAGTTACTGTATGATTTCATGGCACACATATGGCTTAAACTCACACTTAATCCCTCAAAGTTAACTTGTAGTTTGTTGACGTTAATACTGACAGTTCATTGCCAACAAGTCTGAACATGTGTGTTACTGTTATCATAGGTTTCAGGCTGTTGGTATAAAGTGGGAATATTCTCAGGACGGCTCTGACACTTTAATAAACAGATCAAACTAACATCATGTTTTATGGCAGTGTATTTCCTGTCCTGTGGGTGACTTTGCTTGTGTCAGTGCAGGTAGTTCTCTGTGATATCCCTGCTGTGCGTCTCTGTATCGATCAGAGCGCAGCGTCAAAGACACTTACAGTAAATCTGTGTCCTTGATGAGTTGTAATGAATGCAGAGACCGATGTGCTCTTCCTCCCTCCTGTCTCCTCTCTCCTCCTCTTGCCAAACGAGACCTCCCCAGAGCCTTTTGTGGCTGCTGATTAGTCTCATAAAGGCTGATGAGCTGAGATGTAAAACACTGGGTGATGGATCTTTACCACCAAACGACAACGGGGAGGAATGAAACCCCAACAAAGCAACACTGCTGAAGTTTGCAGCGTCTGTGTGCAGGCAGAAGAGTGTAACCTGCCATCAGTGCTGCAGTGTGTGTGAGGTGTGTATCCGCTCTCCTCTGCGCCTTGTTTGGTCATCTCCTTCCCTCGCAGACAGAGACCGGCATGATTCACTGCTGGGCTCAGGTGCAGAGCGATTGCGCCATCGGCCGTATATTAGCTTAGTGGGAGTGGAAAGGCTGGGAAAATATGAGCCTTTTATATTCTGGATCCAAAACAGCAAAGGGCCACAAATACACATTTATTAGTGGAAATGGAGCCGTTACTCATCCTCTGTAATGAGCCAATAAATGCCACCATATGTTTTCCCCGTATTTAATTGGCTTCAGTCGGATCCTGTTTATTATGTTTCATGTTGCCTCTTGAAAAATATCAACTTGGCCAAAAATCTCAAATCTGCAGCACTAAATTTCATAATAAATGTTCATAAACACATGTAATTGCAGATCTACATTAAAGCTGTCACATTCTTTATTGTTCTACACTCATTATTCAAACGGAAAGATAAATAGCTTCTATAGCTTTATACTATCCAGAGTAGCATTCCATTGTGTTGGATGGATGCAGCTGTTATTGTTGTGCTCGTGTTCGTTTTATTTTGAAAGGCTGGATTAATGTACTGAGGTATTTGTCCTCACTGCAGTTTAGGGAGAAATGCAATTAAGCCTGAGTCAATAGGAGTCCACCGCTGTCATGTGATGTTGCGCAATCTCTCGTCTTCCCAATGAGGAAATGCATGTTGAGATACTGAGATTAAGATGTTTACATGTCAGTCTGTTAGTCTGAGTATTCATCCTTCAATTTGTGGTGATGTCATTAGAATTAACATGTTTAAGAAGCTGATTTACTGCCCCTATCACAGTGTAATCAAAGTTTTAAAGTACTTGTATTAAGACTCTATTAGTTCTATTGGACTATTACTGAACCAGCAGTGTAAGTTACATCATAGTGTTATTCTAACAGAAGTGGCCTCAACATCCTCGTTCAAATCATTAGGATTCTCTGCTCGTTCTTCATCCAAATATAGCAACAGTCAGTCACTAACACCCCAGTGTGCAGATGGCTCTGTAATGAAACAGGTGATGTCAGGCTGTAGTAAGCGCTGAGGTGTGTTTGGCCCGTCCATCCGAACAGTGACGCCGACAGAAGTGAGCAAACCGAACCTATCCTGCTAATTCCTACACGTAGTCGTGCTGCAGAGCATGCTGGGAACATTCCTGGGCCGTGCAGTCACGGCGTAGCCAGAGCTGCCAGGAATGGGTTTGATTTGGCCGAGGAGGATGGAGAGAGGAGGAGAGATGTTGGGTATTCTGATGAGGTATACTACAGATATAAACACAACAAACACACTCACAAGCAGAGATATGCACACACACACACACAACTCAGAGAGCCCAAAACCACCGACACCTACGTCAACCAGCTTCTCTTTTACGGGTTTTGTCTAGTGGGGGAACGGGGCCAGCACATTGCTTAGTAATGACTATAACTGCAGGGCAATGATGGTCTAGATGTGGTCCAATTAGCCCCGTGTTTAGAACCCAGCATATTTCACTGATGTGCCCAATTACGCTCTGTATACAAGCAGCGAGCCGGCATCCTGTAATGACATACGATCCCCTTTCTCTGGGAATGTGTCTACCAACAAGCCGGCACGTACAAATGGACATGTTTAATAATGAAGGGAGAGCAGGGAGGCCTCTATCTCTCTCTCTCTCTCTCTCTCTCTCTCTCTCCTGTCTGCCTTTCATAAGTGTCTAACATCAGCGCGTTGCGGCACGTTACGTAAGACCTCGGGGTGCCTCTGTGAGAAAATGCGGCTCTCACGGTCAAACGCTTTGAGTGTGCAGGCGGCGAGTCAACACGGGTCACATGGGAGGAGAGGCTCGTACACAGTGGGAAATCACTCAGTTGCTGGAAAGTTTTCTGTCTCATTAAAGCTACAATCTGTGATGCAGATAAACAAAACAAGGGAATGGAAGCCGTGAGAAACCAGATTAAAAAGGAACGATCTGGTGTTGCAGTTTCCAGTCCTCAGTAACGGGTACACCGGGGCTTGTAAACAGAAGTCCAGGGTCTTTTGGGTAAATCAGGTGGCAGAATCATGCACAGAAAATGACCTCAGCACAATGGACTTTACGGGCAGCTTTAACTACGGAACAGCAGAATATGACTGTGGTTCACTTCATTTCATTATGCTAACCTTTCCAAACTTGAGTAATCACCGCTTATCGAACGGCAGAATCTTCTTCCCTCTACCCGTCAGCCCCGTTTGTTTAGATGTGGTTGTGAATGGTTGGTTTGTATTACATTTCTACTCCTACTAAACCACTCTGCAGAGAGAGAGAGAGAGAGAGAGAGAGAGAGAGAGGACCTTTGCTGTTCCTGCATCATTGACACTCCTAAAGGGAGAGACATTGTTTCATGTATATCTGTGACCCCTGAATTGTAGAAACAGGCAGATATTACCGCTCCTATATTCCATCACGGAGGTCAAAAAATGAAAACAATACATTTCCATGCACATTCTCCTCTGTGAAGTCATTTGATCCTCAGGTCAGAGTGTCTGCATTCATGTGGGCCTCGCACCCAGAGAATAAATTGGGACATAAAGCACAGAACACCAGAGCCAGACTTCTTATATTTCACATATATGAGAGATTCTGTCTTTGTTTGCCAAGAACTCTGACAAAGTGCAGCGATGACGACTGCAGGCCAGATAAGACCCCAACTGCTCCGGCTCATTCTTTCATCAGGGGCTTGGATGAACTCCAATTACCCTATTTGGACATGGCCAGAGTAAAACTACAGTGTAGAAGTGAGTGCAACTTGTTTATAGGTGTGTGTGTGGGGAGGGGGGTGTGACTGAGTCATCCCCCCTTCCTCTCACTCCCTCTTTCAGAGAAGAAAAGAAGTCGGCTCCCTCTTCTCTCACATGTTGGACTCGGCTCTTGGTTACATAACCGAGGGTCCGCTTGAGTGTGAGTGGGGACGGGCTGGGACAGGCAGGGAGGGGACGGGAGGGGGGTTGTGAGAGACGCACAGGAGTCAAAGGTGGTTTAAGGCCACGGGCGGCTCCAGAGCTTTTCTCACAGCGAGGCCCTGCAGCTCTCCTCTCCACTGCTCCCAAGGGATCCCTGGCATTTTAGAAGCGCCAACTCCAGGGGATTGTGGCTGGGAATAAACACACACACACACACACACACACACACACAAACATGCCTGCACTGTGCCTTCCTCTCCTGCAGTGTGTTTACATTTCTGGGACATAGCTGTGTGAAAGCTGCCGATGACGAACACGGAGCATGAGAGAGGAACAGCTGTGTGTGTGTGTGTGTGTGTGTGTGTGTGTGTGTGTGTGTGTGTGTGTGTGTGTGTGTGTGTGTGTGTGTGTGTGTGTGTGTGTGTGTGTCTCTCTCTCTCTCTCTCTCTCTCTCTCTCTCTTCTGAGAGCTAAATAATGCACACCTAAATATTGATCTTGTCTCCTCTCTTGTATACGGTGGCTCTGGAGTATTTGTGCATCGGAGCCAGCAGCCTTGGGAGGCGACGCCCAGCTTCCCTCCAGCTGAGGTTTCGCACCTTCGACATCACATCGGTATCTTCTAAATCAAAGGGGAATTGGCGGTGTCGTGGCCGCTGGATTGCCTTTTTAGGCAGCCGCTCCAGGGGAAAACATTTGTGGAGGCTGGTTTGCCAAACAGCTGGGCTTTTGCCTTAAATACTAAGGATTCTGATGTTTTGGCCCACTTTGTCTAAACGCGGGGCGGAGCTGAGTTCTGTCACTGCAGGACGGAGGATCGTTCATACCTGAGACTTTCACAGGAACGCATCAACAGCTGTTTCCAGTAAATGGGAGTTATGAGTGTCTGAGAGATTTAGTCTGTGAGGGACTGAGGCTTCAAGTGCCCCAGAATGAAGCTTGTAGTTAGTGTTTGATCCCACTAGGAGGCACTGTAGGACACATCAGCCATGGACCTATATAGTCCTGTTTCCTGTCTGTCTGCCTTGTTGTTCCCACTTCACCTTATAGAAATCCTGAGTCATGAAAGTTTAGACAAAGGAAAGTATTTTAAGGTTGAAGTTAAGTTTGATTATTCTAAGCCAAAGTGCCGGCTGAGGCTGAACTCTCCCCTCATTCAAACATCTGTGTAATCAAACCTCTTTGAGTTTCGTGCGTATCGACCCAAACATCTGCAAACCGATTCAGGATCGATTTGTCTGCGGTCCAATCATATTCCAAGATAGTTTGCAACTAAGTGCTTTTCAATTCTGTGTTCTATGGCCGTAGATGACTCTGTGTCCCGTCTGCAGCTGGGAGCACATGTCAGTCCTGTCAGTGCTCCATGTTCCTGCCACACAGCAGCTTCTTCACAAACCCAGACCTTTCCCACTGATCGGTGGCTTTGATTTACTTCTTTGTTTTGGTGGGAAAACTTAAGAAGCCATTAGATCTCAGAGGAGTCAAACATCACAGTATTTCAGTTTTCCTGCCTCTTCACTCTTTGGCCTCAGGCTCATCACGAGAATTCACTTTCAAAATGTACAGAATGCGTCTTTCTTCTTCTGCTGTGTTCCTCCCTCTGCATGTTAGGCCGGTTGAAGATGATTTCGTGTGACAAAACTGGCAATTGTGCATTTAGCGATGCTTTTCATCTTTTTGGTTTCATTACGGCTGGAATGGCACGGAATGCTCCGTCACCTCTCATCAGAGCTGGGCAGAGGCTCAGGCGTCATTCAGGCAGCTTGTTGAAACATGGAGGCAGGTCGAACACAGCTGAGCTCTCAGCATGGGATCAGGTCCAACACACAGAGTAAACACAGGAGTTTGGCCTTTGTGAAGCCATTTTTGGAGAAGTTGTGCCAGTCCAGATGGTATAGATGTGTGTGACTGTGTGTGTCTGTGTGTGTCTGTGTGTGTTTGTTTTTAAACATTTCCCAAAAAATGTCTTGAGAAAGTCAGGGGCTTTTGAGGGAGAATGAGGGAGCGGGGGGGCATGGGGGAGGATGAGTGGCACTTAGCACTCACCCGCGGTTAGACTCATACACCCAGCTACAACTACACACATGAACACAAGAATACACTCCAAACAACTGAAGAACTTCCCATTTGTGGTTACTTACACTACACTCTCTCCACCAAGGGATAGAGAGGGACCTAGAAACAGACACACACACATACACACACACACACTATGCGTACACACACACTATGCACAGTATCAGCTAATGCATAGCCAACTCACTACCTAAACAAAAACACTGAAGCATTCCAACATTCCCAATCACTCCTGCCTGTTTCCTTTCAGATAGTACTCTCTCTCTCTCTCTCTCTCTCTCTCTGTCTCTGTCTCTGTCTCTCTCCCTCTCTCTCTGACACACACACGCACACACACATACATTCCCACTAAAGCAGTGCCTTTTCCCTGCCCTGCTGTCCACACTGGGCTTGGCTGTGTCTTTAGCCCGGCTGTATATTTAGCTCTGGGTCGTTTCCCCAGAGGTTCTGTTTTGGCTACATTCATGCCCGGCCGCTGGACGGGAAACTCCCAGCACAGCAGCTTTCCTCTGCTTTCCTTTAAGGACTGGGCTATAATTTGGTGAAATGGTCAAAGCAGTGACTGTACTCGTGTGAAAGCAAGCACATGGCACGGCGACGGGGGTGTAGATGAAGAGGTGAGACAGGGTGAGGAAGAGAGTCACACTCTTATGGCCGACAGCTGCCTGATATGAGGCTGTACACAGATGAAGAGAGGCTCGAATCAGCAGTTCCATGTTCAGCATGTGAACACGCTCACATGTGGGGGTGGAGGTCTGCAGCAAGAATCGGCCCGACACCCGAGCAGATCCAAGCGGACCCCCTCTGAGCTCTGACCACATGTTGGACTCATCAAAGCCAGCGTGAGACGAGCTCTGTGAGCTATGAAATGTTGCGCAATTGCAACTGACCCAAACAAACTCATCTTCATGGAAAAGTTTTTTATGAGTAATTTGCTCTGCATTTATCTCCACAGTTGATGTTATTCTTATGATGTAAAACACTATTTCTGTTAAATCATGAAGTTGGGAAAAACCACTTCCAACCGTCAGGTCCTAGGATGCTGTGGAAAGGAAAATGTTACCAAAATGACACATATTAGCACCCACAGAGCGTAGCAGCTAAGCTAACAGAGGGGAGATGTGTTTGGATTGTGCAGCACAGTGTTGTTAGAGATGCTGGAAAAGTTTTCACGCCCCAAGGACCAAATCTTGCCACGTTTTGTTTCTTCTGAACTGTTTGAAAGAGACAGTACATTGAAAATGGAACGTTTTCACTCAGTGTGCAGGACAGAAATCCGGCTCGCGTGCCATTTCAGATATTTCATAACAGACCTGTAAATAGTCTGCACATTGCTGGACAGACTCACTCCTGAAGGGCAGAAAAGCATCTTGTCAGCACTTTTCCTGCGTTGTGCACCCACACTGAAGAGGTCACGACCCTGTATTTTTGCTCTGCCTATGAGAAAATTGCAACAGGACTCTGGGCAGACTGGAGTCCAGATGGTGGCACGGCTCTGAGCGGAGGGTGTAGCCAAGCACTGAGACAATCCAAGCATCCAGTGCGGATATTGTGTGTTTTCCCTGTCTGAATATTACAGTATGTGACAAACATGCAGCATATTCCCCTCAGAAGTACATATTTCAGTGCGATGCATCCATCTGGTTTTTGTTCTGCCTTCCCTCAGGTGCTGCATAGTTTTTGGCTGATTTATTTCTCTTCTTCATAAGGATGTTCAAGGAGAGATCTTGATGTTTCTGCCTGTTTCATCCAGTTACAGTTGCTCTGATGCCGCGTTCAGGTGCTGTGGGAGTCTTGGACTTCTCCAGTTCGCGTTGTTCTTTTGGACCGCATCTGTATCACATTATTGTTTTTGTTCTGAGTTTGAATTTCTGTCAGCTTGTAAGTGCATAAGTGCATTACTGTCCGGTTGCTGAGGTTTTGAATGTCAGCGTTCCACACCAGAACACACACACACACACACCACCGCATGTCCTCATCTTTTCTTTATCCGACCCCAAACGTGGTTTTGGCCTCTGGACATGGATCCAAATCTGTCTTTCACTATGGTTGTAAGTTCTGAACTCGCCCTGGTCTGCTGCTTCAGTCTAATAATCAAACAGCTTCAGATTAAACATGTTTACAGAAACTACTGCCATGACTTTGTTCCTGCTCCAACATTGTGTTTGTTTAGAAGCATCTGCGTTGCGTCAGTCTGCAGCAGGCGTGTGTTCAAAGCCAAGATGGCGTTCTGGCTCGTCTTGTACGACGTTTGAGATTAGATGGAGACGTTCTGTAGGCAGCAGACATAGCAGCGGCGTTCTGTCATGATACCCAAATATAGACCATGATGCCTTCACCACCCTCAGAGCTGCGGTGGTTCAGATGGAGAGCGGTGAGAGAAAATGCTTGGCCCTTGGTCGATCGGTTGACTGATTACCTCCTGATATGAACCCATGAACTCTGGGAGAGACTGAGGCGCCTCCTACTGATGGTATCTGATATGGGAACCCTTTAGCCCCCCCAAACATACACCATCACTTAACACATTCAATCAAGTGGCATGTTCTTGGGTGGGAGGAGCTGTGGAGGCAGGAGTGGGGAAGGGAGAGGAGGGAATCGATCACATCGTCCCTAGGATTCCGACCATCCAACCATCTTCACTATCCTGACCTGCATCATACGTGATACCTTACAGTCTGACTCTCATTCCTCCTTCTCACCAATATAGATCTGGTTGGAGCATTTCCCCAAAATCTCTATTTGGTTTCTGATCCTGAAAAGTTGTTTTCCTGGCGTGACCGCTTCCGCAACCAAAAGTGTTTAGGCGGCAAAGCAGCGTCGGTGTTACATGTGTAGAACTCGATCTCATGTGGTCACATTCAGTCAATCCCAACACATGCACGGTGAAAGAGAGACACCAAACCACCGACCACAGATGCGTGTGCGTGTGCGTGTGTGTGTGTTTCTCTCTACACACAATAGGCTCTATTTGTGTAAAAAAAAATCAAATCAAATGCCTGCGGCTGCAAGTTCTGGCCTGAGAGCAAATCCACATTCTGCTTTTTCGGGCCTCAAACATCAGCCTGCTGCTTCCTGTCCCCTCATTCCTTGAAGCAACCTGCCCTCTTCCACCACGGCTCCACTTGTCCAAGTACAACAACAATACCACACACGTAATCACATGGACATAAACACACACACACACCATGATTGACAAGAAATGACAAGCGGGGGCGGAAGTTGTGAAGTGAAAGATGTCTTAAAATGGTGAAAGCGTGTCTGCATCCATCATGTTGGAAATGGACTCGGTCATCTCTGGTTTTCGGTGGCCGCCTCGCTGCAGCATGGTGAGCCTGGTGTCTGGGGGATCGTGCTGAAGCCTCTCTCGCTCCCTGCTTAGTGGTTTTGTCTGGGCGTTCTGGAGTCTGTATTCTGGGTCCAGTACAGCCAGACTATAATTTCCCCTGCTGGACTCGCTGTTTATATTCCAGCCGAGTTCTCGACAGAGGCCCGAGCTCCCCGGGTGTCGCAGCCTTCAGCTCTCTGTGTGAGCTGGGACTCTGAGCTCAGAACCAAAATGTGATATTCAACTTTCACATTTGCGCCCTTTTGTTAATTCCAGACAGTTGCTCAAATTTCCGTCATAACAACGCGGTGAAGAGGCCAGGAACGCTTCAGAGAGCAGCGATCCTCAAATAAAACTAATGATCACATAAGAATAACATCTTCAGCCTAGCGTACCGTTTGCCTGCTCAGCCTTTACAAACGCATTCAGACAGATCTTCAGTCTAGTCTTGATACCAGGGGGTCCAAATACGCCAAATATTTCATGCTCAACTCCATGGAAATGCGTGTAAACAGGGATTCTACAGCCATGGAAGCTTCTGGAGTCGGGCAATTAGAGAATGTGTTTCCAGGTGTGGAAATATTTGCATAATTATGAAATGTGTCAAAAACTTCACGGAAAGAATTGGAGATATTTCAATAATGATCGGAATCCGGAGCGATGCACTGGGCTGTGTAGGTGTCGGTCCCCCAGGGTGCTTTGCTGCGGCTGCACACGGCTCCTCTAATGACCTGGATGAGTCAAAGGCTGAGGAAGGGAAAATGATTAAGATGTTTTTATCTCCTCCACATCCAAGCCGCTGTCGTCTGAGGAAACCAACCAGTCGCAGTTAAGAGACGTGGCAGGTGGTGAGAGACGTAGAAGACTCCAGTCACAGGGAGGGAAAATCTAAATTAGGGCTAAGAAGATCAGGATAAACAGGAAATGATGCAGACAACAGGCTGCACAGCTCGTATTAACACTCTATGCTTCTTCCTATTAACATTAAGTCTCTCTCTCTCTCTCTCTCTCTCTCTCTCTCTCTCTCTCTCTCTCTTATTCTTTCTTTCTGTCTCCGTGTGTGCTTCGTCTAAACTTTGCCAAGCCCACACACGTTCATGACATCATTGATGGCTCCGCTCTCTTTTCTGTCCCTCTCGGCCATGAACTCACCTCTCTACCTCCGGCTCTCTTTGCCCCCTTCGCTCGCTTGCCTGTCTCACTCTCTTTCTCTGTTTATCTTCACTTCGTCCGTCAGCATGTCCAAACCGTATCCAGCCCTCCTTCAACCCCACCGTTCCTTTTCATTCTCCCCTCTCTTCTTGCCACTCTCCCTCTCTCTCTCTCTCTGTCAGCTGGATGCTCTCTCTCCCCTCCGTCTCTGTCCATAGCTGTATATGGCGTTGTAGCGAGGATGGTTGGATGGACTCTCAGGTCTTGGCTAATGGAAGCAGATTTGTCTCTTTGTGTAAATATTTGCGCAGGGAGATTATGGACGGTCCCACGCGTTCAGGGTGGGGCTCCACTCTCCGCTCCAGGCCACATTCGGGCAAAGAACGGCAATGAGCGTTGCCACCTCGTCCAGCTGTGTTGTGTGATTTGATGTGACGTTACACAAAGTGATCCGTGTTTCATTAATTAAGGCAAAATGTTGACCTCTCTCTCTGTCTCTCTCTCTACAGGCACCAAGCAGTGATCTCCCTCTCAAACATGTAGACACCATGGTGAGTTGTTTCCTTTCACACACCAATGTTTCACACGGGCCAAACGTCTGTGGTGTTTGGGTAACTGACACATATAAGAGCTTTAATGATGGAGTGAAAGTCTGTCTGGCTGGAGTTGGAAGGTAACCGTGTTTATACCTTTTCACCAACGCCCCCACACTGGAAGGTGCGGCGACAACCTTTTCGTTCTTGGTGAGGGTGTGTGTGAGTGTGTGTCTGCACAAACCTTCACTTTAGAAGGCGGGATTGGTTGTTAAGAATTGTGAGTTGTCTCCACACGAATCTAAACAGAGATAAAGACGGGGATAACAGTTTCACACTTTCAGTTTCACTTCTCTCCACGAGGACACTGAAGCTGCTGCAGGGGGTCATGGCAGCCATGATGTTGCACTGCAGTGTTGACATGATACACGTGTGTGTGCTGCATGGTAAAGGGTTCACATGACTGCAGTGTGTTGTTGAGTTCTTCTCAGACGGCACGAGCAGAACACGGAAGTACACCGCTTGCCAAATGTTGCAAAGTGAGTTCAGATATATGTGAGGTCAGACAGGAAGGTCTGCAGGGTTTCTATACGTCACGACTCCATCTGCTTCTCACTCCCAACACCTAATGGGCAATAAATCAGGGACATTTACAGGTAAAACTTCAGCTTTAATCGCTTTAGTTTATGTGAGTTTATATTTAGTCCGGTCTTACATGTGTAGGTTGGTGTGTTTGCCTCATGTGTGTGTGCGTGTAATAAATCAGCCGTCCCTTCAGGCCGTTCATGTGACCACAGTTGGACTCACTTGGCACTATGACACAACTTCCTGTGATTTGTAGTTTGTCTGGGAAAGGAAGCATCGGGTTACTGATTTAGAGTTACCACCCAAAGCCAAGCACCCACTTTCCCCCCAAGCACCAAAATAAACACAAAGACAACCAGTGCGTGTGTGTGTGTGTGTGTGTGTTTGCTTTTATTGTAATTTGCTTTGTTATTCTTTACGTCTCATCTATAATGTTACAGCGTGTGTACAACCTCTGTGTGCAGGAGAGTGAGCTTGTTGTTCATAATTGTGTGTGTGTGTGTGTGTGTGTGTGTGTGTGTGTGTGTGTTTTCTCGTGCTACTCCAAAAGCTTCATATCGCAGAATCTCTGATCTCGGGGCATAATTTGTTCTTGTACCTCAACCGAGGGGCAGAACCATCATGCACCATTATTGGAAGCATGAGTCTATGTGCATGTGTGTGTGAGTAAGGGAATGACTGTGGCATAGATCATATGGTTTGTACAGGAGTGTGAGTGTGTGTGTGTGTACACTTATTAATGCTGCATGTGTGTGTGCAGCTGCTGGGCCTGTCATGGGCTTTAGCGGTGCGGTTCCTCTGTGACGTCTGAGATCACAAAAATGTTTGAAGGTCTTATGACTTTATGAGAATCGAGCTGTTTGGTTTTGCTTTTGGCTCTTTGACTCATTTTCCTGCACTGAATTAGCCGATCAACATCCAGGGTCACACAGAGAGAGAGAGAGCGAGAGAGAGAGAGACGGGTTTGATGCAGTACAGTCTTTAGGAACTGAAGTTCACATGAGGTCCTGTTGGATATCTGTGTGATTGACTGTAAGGTTTTTAAGGCTTTAAACTTCAGTGTCGTCATCCTTTACATACTTGCTAGAAGCGTTACAAAGTTTACCCACTAGATCAAAACTGAGCCTTCTCTGCCGGAAAATCTTCCCTGACAACTCATATTGTCAGATGGTAAACAAATGACAACGCTTTAGGAAGTGACTGTTACTGTAGATGTGCTCATGCAAGAACAAGACAGAAGAAGGGCGTTCGTCTGTCGCGTCTTGACCTTTGCACTGTCCCCTGTGGTTCACCGTGGAATTGCATATCATGGAGGCGTCGCAGTTAAAAGCAAGTATAGTGAGTTAGGACCAAACTACCAATAAAGGTCCTTTAAAATACATACATGTGAAAACTCAAGGTGAGCAGGCATGGGTTAAATAAACTAGGGGTGAAGCTCTACAGTCAGCTGATTTTGTGTGTGTGTGTGTGTGTGTGTGTGTGTGTGTGTGTGTGTGTGTGCGGGTGTGTGCAAAGTAACACACAAAGTTAGGGTGAGCAATTTAGAGCCTAAACACAGATGAGAAAGAGCGGGAGGGAGGGGGAAGGCGAATATGAGGGGGGGCTGAGAGATAACATGATGGGAGCAGAGTGGGAGGAGAGGGTGACAAGTAGAGAGGAACAGAACGAGAGAGAGGGAGAGAGAGGGAGAACAACCCAGTAGACGAGCAGTGAGACGAGCAGTGAGACGCGGAGCGCTCGGCGTGGTGGAGGAGTTCCTCTAAACCTGCAGTGGCACTTTGGAGGCAGCTGCTCAAAATAGAGCCCTCGTGGATTTTTTTTCTTCTTCTCCTGCTTCTTCCTCTTCTCCTCCTCCGCTTGTGAGAGTATAGGGAGAGGTTTCGTAGAGGAAACTTCACTTCCAGTCAGAGCGGAGTGAGTAAGAGGCAGAGAGCGAGCGAGAGAAGGAAAGAGAGAGAGAGAGGTAGAGCTCTCCAGAGATGAGCCAAGGAGGGTCTTTGAGGAGACGTCTCTCCTCCCTGAGGGGAGCGTGGCGATGGAGTACCGGCTACCTTTTCAGGAAGGTAGGAGGCGATGGAGTGATTGGCTGATGACTCAAACGTTGTGAGGATGGAGGCTCACCTGGCACGTTCCTGGGCTTCCTGCTTTCTTCACCTTTCAGCTCCTTCAGCTGTTTTCCTCCTCGTTCGCTATGAATTTGTCGCCTCTCTTTCCTTTCTGGATTTCTGTTTTCTACCAGCCCCCCCTCCACGTCTCTCCGTCCTTCTCTAAGTTCTGTTTAACCCTTCCTCCCCTCCTTCTCTCCTTCCCTTCCCCCCTCCCTCCTTCGCTCCCGCGCTCTTTCTCAGATGGTTAATTTGTATGGCCTGCTTGTAAAGTCAACTTCCCCAGATGGTTTTCATCAGGAAACAGGCCTGCAGGACCGCCACCCCCACTCCTCACCCCCTACCTCGCCCCCCTCCCCCCCTGATGCAAGTTCTTGGTCTTGCAGTTGTTTAGGAATTTGCATGATGATGTCAGAGAGCCGTTGGATTCTGAATGCGATCCAAAAGAAGAAGTTGTGTTTGTGTATTTATAACTGTTGCGTCATTGCAGCAGAAGCCGAGGCTGTCATGATGTGGTTTACCTTCTTCTTACTGACCGGAGCGTCTTGGCCATGCCTTCATTTAGCCGGATGGTTGCATTTTCACTTAAACGTCGGAACTCATAAAACACTGAGTACCAATTTGAACCAATTAGATGTGAAAAGTATGAATCAGCTTCCATCTTAAGCGACCTCATCCACTCGACGGTTTCTCTCCCTTGGCTTGATGACGATGTTGTATTTCTTTGTTTGCATGTTGGAGCGTCTCAAGTTTGTTTATACTTTGAACTCTGATAGGAGCTAAATCCTACTTTGGACTTAAAAGGATGAACATAAGAACAGGAACAAGTTTGGATGTTTTTACTTCTTTAAAGCACAACAGGCTCTAGATTGATGGATGGAGGTGTCACTCTGTTGCACACGTTCCCCAGCCTTCACTCTCAGGCCGTCTCTCTCTCTCTCATTGATCTCCGTCCTCCTTTTTGGTAATGGTCTCCACTTTATAGCCCAATTGAAACATGCTGAAGCGTTTAGTCCAAGACGCAGACAGAGGAGGGACGGGGGGGGACGGGGGGGCTTTGTGTTTGTCTCAGGCGGAGGCCAAAGGCTAATGTGATCACCGGAGTTGTAATGTGGAGGAAAGATGCAGGAAAAGTGCATAGGATTAGTTTGGATTCATTTTGTTCTCTGGGATAGAACCAGGTGCCAAATGTCTTCTTCATGTGTTCTGAATGTGTGTGACGCCATGTTTACCCGCTCTGAAAGAATGTGTGTTCTGAACATGTAAACAGTGAAAGAAAGCTCATGGCATCAACATTCATGTGCTGAAATGTGAATTTGTTACCCTGACACAGCGTGAAATGCAGCACTTCCTTACTTTGTATACCAGCGATGTAAACAACCAGCAGTGACGCTCCATCAACAGAGATGGAGGATGAAGGCTCAGACTGGAGGACCGTTGCAGAAGTTGCGTGCCAGTTTAGGCTGTAAAACAATCAATCAGTTATCGAAGATTGTTGGAGCAAAGCTTTGAATGCAACCCATGCTACAATCCTTCCTCTTCGCCTTAAAGCTCCACTAAGTCATTGCAGAGCTTTAAAGATGCTTCAGAGGGCAATAAGGTTTAAGATGTTGTATCTCTGGCTCGTTTGCATCTAGAGCAGCATTTCGTTTTCCCTCATCTTGGAAACTAAACCATTGTTTGCACATGCAGGTAGTTTTAGTATGAGCTATGGGCCACTTGGAAGAGAAGCTGTATAGAATCCTGCATCTAGACCTTGAATCAAACTCAACAGGCTGAACTTCATGGCCAAGCGTTGCTCTTGACACCGGCCTGTAGCTTCCCCAGTCGGATCTAATGGATGATGATAGATAACAGCCCCCCCCTCCCCCCTGTGTCCACGTGACCCTCACACTGCAGGGGAGTGAACAAGTCTGCACGCCCTTTGACCCCTTCCTACAGAGGGGTGGGGGTGTTTGGTCTAGGCAGGCCAGGCACGCTGGAGCCAAACGCAGTCAATCACCTTCAGCAGCACTTCCTCCGCCAGGGCCTCACTGCTTTGTTCCACCTGAGACTGCACTCACATCGGGTTTGACCCCCATTAAAATCTATTAAAGTAGAATCAAACTCCCAAGGTTCTGAATTTGTATGTTTCATTTCAAATGATACACATCTGCCTGCGTGTATCAAGTTATTAAGAAGTGGTGGGAAAGTCAGAAAGATTTAGACTTGGCGGATATGATGGAAGAGAGAGAGCGGTGGTTGTTATTAATGCTAAATTGCAGACGGCTTCCAGCATTTGTTGGACAAACACATGGAGAGAATCAGCCTGACATTCTGTTTCATGCAGCAGTGCGATCGCAAACCCATCACTGATCCTCCACAGAGAGCGAGTGTGTGAGAGTGTGTGAGAGCGTGTGAGAGCGTGTGAGAGCATCAGCAGGCTGCTTGTGTTTGATTAAAGCTCACATAGAAGCCTCAAGTCACGGCACCGGCCCTGAACTTCACACTCGCATACCAGAAACCATAGAATTTGATGAATACATACATGTTACTACAAAATGTCCTTGGGGAATTTTCAAGTCTTTCAAAGTCACAAGAGGTTTAAGTCCAAGTGACGTCACAGATCAGCAGTGTCAAAGTCTGATGTCACTGCAAAACGAGTCTGAGCAAACTACACTGATTGATGTTCATTTGAGTGTAAATGTAGCTTTTAATGCACTGTTGTTGAAGATTTGTGTTTTATTGTCGTTGCAGGGCTCGACAAAATCCTCAAAGAGCGTAGAGTCACGGCGCAGACCTTCAAGGTAGGATTCCACTCCTCTCCTCTCCCACCTTCTCCTCTCCTCTCCCACCTTCTCCTCTCCTCTCCCACCTTCTCCTCTCTCTCCGCTCCTCTCTCTCTCTCTCCTCTCCTCTCCTCTCCTCTCCTCTCCTCTCCTCTCCTCGGGCAGCTGATCTTTAATGTTTACTCACAACAGCAAATGAACCATAAAAGGTCCGATTCGTTCCCTGGTCCCCGTCAGTGAGTCTATCTTCAGACTGTGCTGCTCTTATCTCAACCGTCCTCCAGCACTGAGATGTGAACTTTCGAAATTGAAAAGTTATTACGTAACGTGATATTTTTGGAATTTACCAAGAGAACTAACAACACAACAAGCCCTGCGGTTGAACTCTGAACTGGACCTCAGACACTTTAGTTGGACACAAAGATATTCCGTCTCTCCGTCCCGGGGGACTCACAGACATCCACTGTGTAATTAATTAGCAAAATTCCTCATCAATCACTTCAGAATCACTGCTGTAACCTTTTACTGACACTTTTATTCCCTCATAGAAGCCAACAGTCACACAGCTTTATGTAAAACCTGATCCAGCCCGGTTAGATCCAGAGAACATAGAGCGCAGAGCTTCCACACACATGAATAAGCAGAGGCCCTTTAAAGCTGCAGCACGGTCATAACTCACACTCATCTCTTATCTGTATGGAGGACGTGCAGAGCTTTACTACACAGACGTTACGTAACACATGACATCATAAACAACACATCCAAAACTAAACCTAAAAGCAACATAAGCTGAATGGCGTCACTGTTGCAACTCAAGAGGAAGACAACATTAGGTTGCTCTATTCTAAGGTCATTCCAGGCTGCTTGCTGCTCACTTTTAAAAAACTTGGAAGTTTCATCCCAGTGCTGTTGTGAAACACAAGTTAAAGCTGCTGTTTCCAGGTTTATGGCTTTAATCAGGGGAAAGTAAGCGCTCATATAGACGCACATTTACTGTGAGACATTTAAAATAAGAGGCACATGAGCAGATTCTGTGTCATGCTCTTTATTTAACCTCTTCCACACACTGGAGCCATGAACAGGCTGTGATGTTTCTGTGTGTAAGGTTTGAAGGACGCAGAGCTCGTCCATGTCTGACGCCTTGGCACCCACTCACTGACGGACACCCTGCTTGTGTTCTTTGTTAAGTCATAAATACCCAGAGTGCTGCTTTTACAGCTTCATGTCTCGGGTTTCCTGATAAATCATACATGGATCATACTTGGTGTTTGTCCAAATGCACAAATGCGATCACTGCAGCGCTGAAATTGAGCGTGCGGCGATAACACGCCGCTCGCCAAACGCGATACGCAGAGAGAGAGAAAGAGGCAATTGCTTCATCTCTCCGGCTGATGAGAAGCAGGTTGGTGCTGGTTGGCTCAGTCGGTCAGTGCTGCATGCTGGTGGATCTGGAACCGGACCAAACCTCAGGTCTGCGTCGGGCCTGGAGGAAAAGACAGAGAGGGAGGTGGAAAGAGTAACACAGGATGAGGGAGAGAGAGAGAGAGGGGGAGAGACAGAGAGAGAGAGAGAGGTGAAACAAGAGAAAGGGACAAACAGATTGGTAAAAAGGTAAAAGAAGTAATAATAAAGGAATCGGTGATGAATGCGTTCCAGTAAGCAGGTTCTGAGTGGGTCCAGATGTACGGAGCAGGTTAGTAAAGCTGGAGTGATCCCTTGTCCCAGACATATGAGCAATCCCCTCAGGGATTACTCACAGTCCACAAATGTGGGAAATATGTTTCAGTCTGGAGCCTCACCCTCATCAACATCTTTATTGCCTCTGTAGATGTTCCACACGTGTGGAGCGGACAGCTCAGTCCACCAAGGGAGGGAAAGCACTTCAAGGGATCCTTCACCCAAATATGAAAATCCATCCTCTCTCACTTGAGCGTTATATAGAGACCTGAATGAAACATGACAGGCCATTGGTCGAGCCTGCAGGCGTTCATCTGAAGCCAAACTGTAAGGGGAAATCAGAGAAGGCAGCCGGGTAAATATTGCATTTTTGGACCCACGTCGCCTTCATTTGGCCACAACACTTTGCATTATGCTGCACTCGCTTTCTGGAGAAACCTAATCGACATTTTGAATGTGTGTATAGATCGATCTGTCACCTCGGTAACAGCGACGCTGAAAGTGAACAGCAGCTGGAAGAGAAACGATGTGTGATTACATTCTTTAGTTTGGGGTTGGACTCTCTCTCTCTCTCTCTCTCTCTCTCTCTCTCACTCTGGTTTTCGATCCATGTCAGGGTCAAGCGTGTCCTCGTCTCACTTCTCCTGTTCTCCTGTTTTCCCACCACTGATCATGTTTGGGCTGCACGGTGTCATATTTCTCTAATCTGGCATGTTTATCTGCTTCATCAATTTCCACACTGTGGAAGTTAAACAACACGACGTGCTAAATGCAGCATTGAGAGCGAACATGTGGAGGCAAGCTTCAGCCTCTCAGGCCTTTAGTTCTGTTGCACCTTTGTCCATAGAAGGATCTTTATTCTCTGCAGGCTTCAATGAGTGTTGTGTTTATTCTATAACAACTGGGATTGGAATGAAAGACCAGCATTGCCGCCTCAAACTCCCAGTCACAACGAGCCGCCTGGGAGGGTTAAAGGTTTCTCTCTCTCTCCGTCTAACAGGAGCGCGAGTCTGCTGCAGGCCCTGGAGGAGAACTATGAGCTGGACCTGCTCTACATCACAGAGAGGATCATCTCCGTCTCCTTCCCCAGCAGCGTGGAGGAGCAGAGCTATGCTGCAAACCTGCGGGAGGTGGCCTCCATGCTGCGCTCCAAACACGGACACAACTACCTGGTGAGGGTTGAATCCGGTGGGAACCTCGCTGAGATCACAAGGGGGGCCGAAGCCGAACAACACCACAGATATCTGGGTCTGAACACGTGTTCGGTCTTGTCCTTGCGGCACTAGTGACTCCTACTGGTTGGTTGTAGCGTCCACATGGAGGGAGGGGAGGATAACATGAGTAAAGTTAGAGTTACAGCAGCTAGGTCTGTATGCACGGGATGATTGGGAAATTACAAATCAGGAGATAAGAGGAGAAACTGCAGCTAAAACCTCAGATCCAGAGTTACTAAACTAAATTATCAAATTCAATATTTCTCTTCTCTCTCTTCTTCTTCAGCTCTTCAACCTCAGTGAGAAACGTTTCGATATTAGCCAGCTCAATCCAAAGGTAAGCGCAGCCATCGTTTTCTCTCCTCTTCTCTCCTCTTCTCTTACATACAAACATAGGACTGATCCAATCCCCTCACTCCCTCCCTCCCTCCCTCTCTCTCTCTCCCTCCCTCCCTCTCTCTTCTCTCTCTCTTCCAGGTGTTAGACTTTGGCTGGCCGGACCACCATGCACCAGCTCTGGATAAAATCTGCAGCATCTGCAAAGCCATGGACACTTGGCTCAGTGCGGACAGCCACAACGTGGTGGTGATACACAACAAGGTGAGGGCCTGAGTGAAAACAGAGGAGGCTCTGTGATGTAGAAGTGTGTGTTGTGTCCAGTAGAGGGAGCTCTCTGGCTCTGCTCAGGACCACCCTCCTCCCCCTCCCTCAGGCTGCAGCTGATATCCCCCTGTAGCACTTACTGCAGTGTTTGTGTGAGTGTGTGTGTCTCTGTCTGGGTATTTGGGTTCAGTTTTGCTCAACAAGGGTTAGAATAACATTCATGTCCGAGTAAAGCCTCCACTCCCCTTTGGTTTAGGATGATCAGGCTTATTTAGGCTTTTACCCGTAACAATACCATCTAAAGTGGATTGACAAATCCTTTCCTGTAGTTGCCTAAATGTACTTACAACACTTTATACTCTTGCGGCGAGCCACATTCATCTGGCGTAAACCATAAGGAGTGTATCCAAACACGAGGGCCGGGCCGAGGTCCTACATGTCGGACCGGACCGCTTCACTTTAAGCCCACTGTGTTCCTGATTGTGATGCAACGTCAGAATTGACCCTGAGCTCTCACATGTCTGTGTCTCATTCTAAGTCCGGCCCGTGGGGAGGTTGTAAACAAGTCGGTTGCTATAACGACCGGTGTTATTTTCCTGCGAGTTGAGTAACGCTGGGGATGGGAGCGCGGGGGTGGAAGTTGTGGTGGTTACTAAGGAAGTAAGCCGCGCTGGGTTCACGTGTCAACAAATCATCCTGTAAGCTCCGCGGCTTAAGTGACCAGGATGGTTTATAATGCAGATCCTCATGGAGACGCTTCTTTTGAAGACGTAAAATGAATGGGATCGGTTATCGCCATGGGAACAAGTGCTTGGACTTCAGTGAGAACAACAATCCAAGAACAAACCTCTACTATAAATAACCATGTGCTGTTTCTTGTCTTTGTTTACAATAATCTTTATGAAATTTAACATTTTCTGCATCATAAAATGTTGATTTTTACTAGAAACATTGAGAAATTGTCTATTTACCTCATGGTCACTGTGTTACCAGGGTAACCGGGGCAGAACAGGAGTGGTGGTTGCAGCCTACATGCATTACAGCAACATATCAGCCAGGTAAGTGTGTAATCACACACACACACACACATCACATAGCCTTTAAGTGCAGAGTCATCACCAAACAAAAGAGGGATGAACTTGTTTTTACCGTCACGACCGTTTACTGGAAATGGAATCACAGCACCGGGGGAAAAACAGAGAATCTAACCCGATGGAGCGATAAGAGGAAAGTGTAGAGGAGCACCCACCATGTTTGTCACAAGACCCAGAGCTCACGTCTGAAGAACAAACAGAAGAGGAGGAGGAGGAGGAGGAGGAGAGGGAACAGAGGAGAGGAGAATTGGAGGAATTTGAAGATGTGTGTTTGATACGACGTGAATAAAAAAAGGTCGTCGGATCAGAAGACTCAGATTATAACCGCTCAGATTCAAAAACAATCCTCAAACTTCAGGATTTGAGGCTTGGAAAGCTTTAATCAGGGGTTTATCAGGATATCTGATTTAAAAATATGTCTGAAGTGGATTTGTAATCGCAGGGAAATGCCAGAACATGTACTGACTGATAATCACCTCACTTCATTACATCATGAAAGTGGAGGCTGCTTTCCTGCTGCAACATGAAGATATTGAGGAAATTAGAGTTTGTAGAGCCTGTGCTGTCTCCTCTGATGATGTCATCTCTACATAAACACGTTTCCTATACTGCAAACATGTTTCCCTGTGACTGTAAACACATCTTTGTGTCTGAACGCAGCGCTGACCAGGCCCTGGACAGGTTCGCCATGAAGCGCTTCTATGAAGATAAAGTGCTTCCTGTGGGCCAACCATCACAGAGAAGGTCAGTGTTTATGAGCCGGCTCTCACCTCAGAGTGAACCGTCCCACAGAGACGCCACTGTCCTTCACTGAGACATGACATCCATTCATGTGGAACTCCTACGTGACCAAATGCAATCGGCCACAGCGACACTGAAGCACAGGAGCATTACATAATGCTGCAGAAACAGATATGCTGCGTGTGTTTAAAGTAATAATAACTCATCTGCAGCGTTTGAGGTCTTTCAACTCACACGGTGAAATGAGTTCAGCAGAAAATGATGCATAGGAGAGAAACCGTTGACTCCTCTGCCTTCCTCACCTTCCTCACCTTCTTCCTCTTCCTCGCTCAGGTATGTGCAGTACTTCAGCGGTCTGCTCTCTGGACACATCAAGATCAACAACAAGCCTCTGTTCCTTCACCACGTCATCATGCACGGCATCCCCAGCTTCGAGGCAAAAGGAGGTAACGCTCAGGCACGCAAACGCACCGGGGGAACGTTTCACAGACGCTCCCCATCTTTCTGATCCATTTGTCTTCATCCTTTTCCAGGTTGTCGTCCTTTTCTCAAAATCTACCAGGCCATGCAGCCCGTCTACACATCTGGGATCTAGTAAGTCTTCACTCCGCTGCTTTTACAGGATCTCAGGGATCGCGAGCTTTTAATGGCTCAATAATAAAACCATGATTTTGCTTTATAGCCTCTCCCCTAACGCCCCTGTCCCCCTGTACACACACACACAAACACACACATCACCTCTCCTGCCTGTTTGCCCCGGTGTGCTCGCCCCCAGCTGCTTTAGATCCGACAACCCCGTGTTGTGTTATGTGTTGCCAGAGAGCCAATGAAACGGCCGAGCAGGCATGTGTGTGGACGCCTGGGGGTCTTCCTGCCAGAGGACCCCACAAGATCCCACAAGCAGACAGGAAACAATTGATTCAATGGATTTTAGTCGGGGTTTGGGAGGTAAACATGGCAGAGGAGAGGAGGAGGAGGAGGAGGAGCAGTTAGACGATGACAGCAGTTTAGCCAATGTCAAGAATTCGGATTCAATGCAGGGAAAACTTCACTCTGAAACATCACAGCCTGGTGGCCTCACACACTTTAAAAGCGTACGTGTGAATTAAGCGTGACACATTAAGAGCACATGCCTCTTCCAGACCGCCGTCCCCTCTAAACCCTAAATCACATTTCTTCCCCGCTTTCTCTCACATGCTCCCTATTAGCACGTCTCCATGCTTTGATCACACTCTCACACTCTCACACTCTCACACACTCACACTCCCACAATCATGTTAGACACTAATTCCTCCAAAATCTGCGCAGGTCGGTCGTGGCAAATCGCTGTCATGGCCACTTGTTAAAGCAAATGAGGGATAGTTGTTGGATGATTTCACCCAGAGATCGCCTGTGAGGTTGTTGTTGACGTTGTACGTGTTGTACTTTGATCGTTCTCAGCTGAATTCATGGAGGTCTTGAGGCCTGTTAACGGAAATGTTGTGTTTCCTTTGCAGTAACGTTCAGGGGGACAGCCAGACGAGCATCTGCATCACCATCGAGCCCGGGCTTCTTCTGAAAGGTGACATCCTGGTAAGCATGAGCAGCAGACCTTCCAGGGAAGTGCTCTGATTCTCACAGTTTAGTAGGAATGAGGGAATCCTGTTGTTGGTTCTTTCCCAGTGTTTACTGCATGTATACAGTGTTTGTGCTGCAGCAGTTTATAGCATCCAAACACGGAATAAAGAGCACCATAAAAGCCTGGGGGAAGACGCTGGCGTGGGTCCTACGCCTCAGTTTATAGACGCTCATTAGTACTCAGTGAGTTCGCTGGAAAATCTGATGTCCAAGTGGCAGCGAGCTTTTACATTTTGGTTCTTTTGTAAAATCTATTTGCATCCGGACGGAAACCTCACCCATGTAGTACTTTGCAACACTTAAGAGTATTGTTGCAAGTAGTTCCAGTAGCCATAATGATACACACACAAAAATGTCCTGAAAGTCCTTATTTAGTGAGACGGATTTCAGAGAGGCACTTCCTGTATTTGATGCTTCTGTTTTGGCCCCAAAGCTGAGCCGACATCTCATCCTTTATTAATGAGCAGCTAATGGATTCTGTTCAATGCCTCAGCTGATGCTTGGTACCATTCACAGTGTGATTTGTGGCATTAATGGTCATGGAAGTGATGTTGGTCGCCATGGCGCCTGCTGCTGCTGCATTCAGGGCTGGGATGAAGAAAGATATTATTTCTTTAAGTTGACCATTGTAGTATTAGTTGAAATCCTTTTTACAGCCTGATAGGAATCCTTAAATGTCTCTGTAGCGCCCCCTACTGGTGCAATTTGATTCCACTGTCAATCATGTAACAGTAAAAGTAACAGATACTTCAATACACAATTTAAGTCCAATTCACGTTCAAACATCTGTGAACACACACATTCCTTATGAATTACATCACCATAAACAAGTGAACACTGTGTACACAACGTTTACATCAGAGGTGATCCAAGCATTAACTGTGCAGCGAAGCAGAGAGGTGTGTTTGCCGTGTGAGAGTGATTGATTCCGAGTGTTGCGTTCCAAAGGCAGGACATGAGCTTCAAATGAATGTTTTTGTTCTCCAACTTGGCCGGGTGGCGTTGTTTTTCTCGTGTAATGAAGCCCTCAGTGGGAGGTACAGCGTATCCCAGAGAGCCACAGGACTTTTTCCCTTTTTCTCTTCCTAAATCCTAGATGTTTTTGTTTATATTTGGGGAATCTCATAAATCTTGGTCTCGTTTGCTTCCCTGCAAGAACAGCAGATAGATGAATGGAGGGAAACTCACACGGACATCAGTCTGAATTGTATGAAAGTAACTTTAACAGGAGCAACATGGATGGAATTCGAAGTAAAGTATTGAATACCTTTTTATTGGAGTACGTGAGAGTATTTCAGACTTATTGCCACAGTCTGTTGGCGGCGTGTTTAGGTTGAAGGTAAATGTGACGTCCTCGTAAAGAACGGACGGGTCCCGGCCGCCCATCAGGGGAGAGAGAGAAGATTTTCCGGTGTTGAGTTTTAGTGGCGCTGTTAAAGCTCCTGTGTTGATACAGAGACACTTTGGATAATAACGTGTGTGTGTGTGTGTGTGTGTGTGTGTGTGTGTGTGTGTGTGTGTGTGTGTGTGTGTGTGTGTGTGTGTGTGTGTGTGTGTGTGTGTGTGTGAGAATCAGGCTATACATTAATAGGGCTATACATTTAAAAAGCCCTAAATGCCTTTTCTGCCTATGCGCCAGTTTGGTTAAAGGACGAGCAATGAATCAACACGGCTCTTCTCTGGCTCCTGTTCCACAAAGATCATTTCATGTTGTGTTCACTTCATATAGAAACTATTTTCCCCATAATGTAATCTTTGTTCTGTCATATACGCTGAATATTCATGTTTCATTTGTGCCTCAGTTGTTCTCTCGCGGTTGTGTGCAGATAATAACTCTTCTTCTCTCTTGTTCTCCTCTCCAGCTGAAGTGCTATCACAAGCGTTACCGCAGCCCGTCCAGAGACGTCATATTCAGGGTCCAGTTTCACACATGCGCCGTTCACGACTTGGGGATCATGTTTGGGAAAGATGAGCTGGATGAAACGTTTAAAGGTGAGACGTACGGCAGGCAGGCAGGCAGGCAGCAGAGTCTCCAGTGTGTCCACAGAGAATCTTACCACATAAACTCCTTATTTTACAAATTCTACATGGTGTTGTGCTTGTAAATTATTCATTTGCAAGTTAAATCTTTCATTAAATGTGTAATGAGTCAGTTTAACCACTTAAGTCTGGTGGAAAATTACTCCTGCAAATCCAACCTTTATTGCTAAATTATAGTTGTTTACCTCTGCTGCTGTTTACAGCTCTGCCGCTCTGTCTGTGCGGTCTGTGACGCTCTATTTCGGGGTAAGGGGCTTTACAGAGGCAGGACGGCGCCCCCTCTGTTTAAAGCCTGTAACTGTGTCTATGTGCCCTGTGCCACAGCACCACTCAGTGGACAGTCGGGGCTATGGCATTTAGTTCGTGCAACCTGGAAGTCCTATTAATCATGTGTTTGTTTGTGTTAATTCTCTGATCGTCTGTTTCTTCTTAATCTTTTGTTTCCCTCGTACAGACGACAGGTTTCCAGAATACGGAAAAGTGGAGTTTATATTCTCCTTTGGACCAGAGAAAATAAATGGTAATAACAGTTTAAAGGTGGTTAACACACATTATAAACTCAATTATTGATTCTGAATCGACTGCTTAGACACTTAAGTAAACGGCAACTAAATTAGTCAAAACCTCCAGAGGATATTTGTGTTCACTTCCTCTTCCTCTTCCTCCTCCTGGCTCAGGTATGGATCACCTGGAGAACGGGCCGAGCGTATCCGTCGACTACAACACCCAAGATCCCCTGATCCGCTGGGACTCCTACGAAAACTTCAACCAGGGTTGCGAGGACACAACAGACGGTGAGCACAAGTTCAATAACAGACTGCTCCCCGTTTTGTGGATGTGTGTGTCTGTGTGTGGGTCGATTACGATCTTACAGCAGAAAGATGTGTTTGACTTGCTCTTCCTGAATGAGCCTGACCGGGTGTGGACCCTCTGACCCTCACAGTCATAACTCTGTTTTGGTAGCACACACAGGGAAATTGAAAATTACACGCTCAAGAATCACACACACGAGCGGCCGCATACACACACACACCCACACAAAGATAGCTGAGCCGCTGTCTCCGCCCCCTCGTGTGCTGTAAAGTTAACAAGGTGTTAATTACTCTCCTTCTCCACAGTCACTAACAGCCGCTAATGACACCACTCAATTACGCCTCAATCCCACTGCAGTTACACCCAGGCTGAGGGCCAGAACAGCAAACACACCTCCACCATCAGCTCATTCATCAATCTGGGATTCATGTTTAGTGACATAGAGTAAAAAAGGAGTCAGGACCTCTGAGGTGAAAGGTCAACTCAAATTAAATTAACAGTGGCTGTAAATGTGAGTGTGAAAATGCAATTTAAAGTGAGTGAGAGGAGTTAGGGAAGGCTATTTTAATCTCGTTCTCACACACACGCACACACACAGCCTGTCACCGTGCTGACCTGTGTCACAGAGGTCTTTGTGTCCTCTGAGTGTCAGCCTGTCTCCCTTTAAAGAGCTTCACACACATTCACCTCCAACTTAACAGGACTGAACTGAGATCCACTCCTGAAGTTCACACATTAAAAGTGAAGTAGTAAGTTGTTAGTGATTAAGTGTTCAGCTGTGGTTGTTGGTTTGAGTTTCATGTCATAGAAATCTATATGACAGCAATCTGAATGCAGCGATGTGCAGAAACATCAAATCAAGTCAAGATGTCAAAAGGTCAAGCCAGGTTTTCACGCTGCTCTCCGCTGCAAACAGTAAATAAAGTGTTGAGTGTGAGCCGAGGCTTCGCTCCCCTCTGAATTCATCTGTGGTGAAATCCTGGGACCGCAGGGAGCCCAGAAGTCCTGTGGGACCTGATGGACATTCCTGGGCCCGGCCACAGGCTCGGCTGCCTGCTCAGGGAGCGCCGGTCACTCTGACCAAAGTGCTACTTCCTGTGCCACCCAAAAAAGGAAGCAATGCCACGCCCTGAGAGAATCTGTTGTTCCAGGGGGGTCTGAACCATGTGGGGACCCTCTGTGTGTGTGTGTAGGCCTTAAAGTGGGACCATCAAAGCCACTGAAAGCTCGATTTGAAGTTATACGTTTATTTAGATACTAATATGTCAGTTGTTGCCTTTCCTGTCATAACTTCTGGGTTCCCTTTGTCATCATTTTTGCATGATGTCGCCCCATAAGGCCGAGAGGCTGAGCGTGGATGTTTCATAGAGATACAGTGCAGGGAAATGAAAGGAACGCCAGCGGCCGAGCAAAATAGATTTTACAAGGCGTTGCCGTCATTATAGCATAACACGGCTCTGTGAGGAAACCACCAGATGAGTTTAGCTTTTATTGTGGCGTGCATAACTTCTGTGCTGTAGAAGAAATAACAACAGGGATCATCTGTAAGCTTCTAATCTAAGGCGGCAGATATCTCCAGAATGTTCCAACCTACTAAACACAAATGGACTGAAGAAGATGAAGAAGATGATGGAAGCTTGTATCCAGGGTAGTGACACAAAATGGCACACACACTTTTCTCTTAAATGTATTTAATGTCCTCCATTTTCCCCCTGAATGCTCTCTTTGGTCTCCCAAACTGTCAGAAGGTCAGAGGTCACCTGGCTACCTTTTATCGCTGCTCATAAAGTGTGTATCCTCACACTTGGGGGCCGCTTGAAATAGGCCTCGCTAAAATAGAATAGGTATAAGTCTCATCTCATTCTGTTCCAGCGGAGGTGAGGCTTCTGTGTGTGTGTGCGCGTGTGTGCGCGCGTTTGTGTGTGTGTGTGTGTGTGTGTGTGTGTGTGTGTGGTTTCATGCTTGTGTTGGTGTGTAAGTTATCTCAGCCTATCCCAGTCCAGACAGGCTCATGTTGCCTTCTGTCCTGACGGTGATACTACGGTAAAGGCTGCATTTAACCTTCATGGAATTGTACACTTATAGTTCCACACACACACACACACACACACACACACACACACACACACACACACACACACACACACACAGAGTCATGTATGAAAGATAAACATGAGCAAACCCACATGAACAAACATGTAACCACAAACACACGCAGACACAAGCTCTTATTCAGCTACTTGAGCTTTGGAGTGTTCGATAAGACTTCAAACCCGGGCCTGTAGAAGCCTTTGTGCAGTGACTTTACTCTGACACACACACACACACACACACATTCTGAGCGTGCACAGGGAGCGTGATTGTGGCTACAGGCATGTGAAGAGCTGCACCACCTCTCAGGGGAAGATGGCAGCGTTTCCAGGAAACGGGAGCGCTGGCGTTTCCACTGTAATTAAATGCGTTGAGCGGCTCCACGCTCGTTAGTCAGCGCTGAAAAGAAAATTAGCTCCTCAGACCGAGTCGCTTCAAGCGCCGGCCCAGGAGAAAGGAGGATCGTCACAAGAGTTGAGATATAAAAAGGTTTTATGGTTGGTGGGAGTTTAAATTCCTTCTCTGAGTTAAAGTGGCGGTGACAAATGAAGTTTCTGTCCTCTTAGCTTATGGATGTGTTGCATGAAGCCTCAGATTAGAGTCCATGTGAGTCTTTGGGATCGATGTTGTGTAACAGCTGGCTGTGTGGTCGTTTGGTTTGACGTTGGGGCTTCATTTTGATCATTCCTTCAAAACAGATGCAGCTGCTGTGGGTCTGTTTCATCACAGGGAGTTTAATGATTTTAGCAACAAACAACAACAACAACTTACAACACTGAGGGTGCACAAGCCAGCGTCCTCTCCATACAAATAGTAGATCACAGTAGATCTCTTTGTTTCCTCTGGTTTGATTTGTTTGGACAGGTTAGGTCCTGGTGACGCTCAGCTGTGTCCTGGCAGCTCTCACCTCTGCGTGTTATCATCCGATCTGTATTTCATCTCTGAGCCCCACAGCGCGGCTGCAAAACCAATGCTGTCAATTCTTTGGCCGGTTGTTCCCATTCGTACCCACGGAGATTAAAGCCACACGCTCAGAGCTCTTTTAAGTGGTTTAGATCTCTGCCGACCTGTCACCTCATGGCCCAGGGACATTGAATGGATATAGGCGGCCGTTCGGCAAAGTGACGGCACCTCGTCCTGTTGTTTACCACGATGGATTCAGCCTGCCAAACCCCACCACTGCATTACTGGGATAACTGGGAGGATATGAGATAAAGAGAGAGAGAGAGAGAGGGGGGGGGGAGAGGAATGAGAGATTTAGAGGTCTGTCTTACATTTTCACACCAAGGTGATCCAGTCCTGATTTAGTTGCTCACACGTGGCTCATATTGAAGATTGAAGAGAGCTTGTGAGCAGTAAAACAAACACAAACACAGAACCTTATATTCTTAGTTCTGATGGACTAATGCAGCTGTCAGATTGGGGGGAAAACCAACAGCAATGGCTCGTCTCCTGGCGCTCATTTCAGTATTGCGTCTCTGTCGTGGTTCTGAGCTTTTGTCGGGCCCGTTCAGTCTCAGATTGTCCCGTCGCACCACCACAGCTAGTCTCTCCCTCTGCGAGGAGACGGAGGAGTTAAAGTCTCAAACTGTGAAGCTCCCTTTGTGCGCAGGGTCACGGGAGGAGGAGTGACAGAGAATGTCAGTGTGGGTTTGAGCTTTGCTACGCTCAGCACAGAGACGGGACTCGCTCAGAGACACACGCTTCAGTTCTGTCTCTGGCCCGTTCCTCCTGGATTTGGCGCCAAGTCGCCGAGGTCGTCGGTTTTCCCGGCGAAGCGTTCAGCCGTGAAGCTTCTGCTGCTGGAGAGAAAAGTTGCCACACACGCTGAGCAGCAGACGTCTGTGACATGTGAGTAATGTGCTGAGGGCTGTAGATGATGAACTTGATCTTCACTTCATCTGGTCATGTGTTCAATTACTTATTGACATCCGGTTGTTTGTTATCCTGAGTGCCTTGGTACGTTCACTGCTTCAGTCAGGCTACAAAAGCTTCAATTCAATGTTTTCCAAATCCTTTTATCCAATATCAAGAAAAGCTGTGTATGGCTTTGTTTGTGGTTATCAGTTTAATGGGATTTACACGTTCTATGAAGTGGCGCCGTGGAATCATTCATTACCAAAACAACTGGATTAAAGTGCAGTGTGATGTCACTAAGTTACAGTTGAAGTTAGTGTAAGTTACAGTGTATCTGTTTGCACACTGTCGTCGTTGAAGCGTCAATAAATCAGATCTGCAAAAACGATTCATGTTGGAGCAAAAATTTAACAAGCTTGCGTTCTCATGCTGGGAGTTCTGGTCTTTAGTAGCTGGTAAAGCTACTGCCATGTTTTTGTTTTGCGTTCTGCACAGTGGATGGAAAGGGGAGGAGTCACCTTGGCCATTTCCTCACCTGGTTCATGTCCTCTCCTAAGCCCATATAGCAACAATCTGCCAATGAAAGATTCCTGTCGATTCCTGTCATCCATCAACTCTGAATTTAGTCGATCATAACAAAAATCAGATTATGTGCAGGGAGGCATAACAGAGCCTTCAGTCAGAGGGAGAGAGGATCTATAGATTGAACCTAAGAAACACTTTATGTTCTTACAGCAGGAATTTGTTTTGAACCACCGAAGTCAAATTTAGGTCTGCGTTTGTGTCGTCTGCTGAGCGGTAAACAGGAGGGTGGGGTCGCACGTGTTACATAATCCTGCTGTTGATACACAAGTGAGTGACATCACTGCTGAGACCTTCTGAATCTCAAGTGAAGAAATATCAAGAACCCTGTAGGACTGATTCAAGAACCAGATGTAGCAGTGAAGCATTACTGCTCCAATCCAAACTGATGCAAAGTGATTTATAAATGCAACTAAATTAGAAAACTGGCAGTCGAGAGTCCTGGATGATTCCTGATTAATGATCATTCAGCTGAAGCTAATTTGCACATCTTGCTCTCTCTCTCTCGCACTCTTAGGACCAAAAATAAAGATCTTGATCTCAAATTTGCCCTTAAACTAATCACGTTCTTACTTGTTCACATTTATGTCACGGGGGAAGATCTGTTTGTGTGGCAGTGACGCTGGTGTGGAGTCGCTCTCGGCCCTGTAGCATGAACTTCTTTCCCCCTGAAGGTTAAACCTGTAAGCGGTGTTTCTTTGAGTTCTCCAACACTGACACTGATCATCCCTTCGGCACACGATGGCGTGATCTCATCTGAACACGATGTTCCTTGCCGAGGTGGCTAAGTGAAATGCAACGATGTGTCTGGTGCTTTGTGGAGAAGCTTGGAGAGGCTTTAGGCCCATCGGAGAGGGTTCGGGCCTGTTGGAGAGGCTTTGGGCCGATGATTCAGCTTTGACTCTCTTTTTATGCTGCTCACATTGCGCAACGGGCAGAGACAGAAAAATGAAAGCCCTTTTGGAAAAGGTCGCGTCAGAATATGAGGAGAGAACAAGCGGCTTGTGTTTAGCAGTGTCCTGGTTTTGGAAGCTGGCCGCGGGGGCACAGGGACAGGGGGTTCCGCTGGAGGACAACTACTGTGGGCAAGTTTGAGTCCATGATAGTTTTGGCTCAGTTTCAGCCATTAGCCTACACTTATATCTGGGACCTAACTGGAAGAAATGCTTGATTCTTCCTCAGTTCTTTCCTGAGTGAAAGAAGTGTTAGAGAGTTATCCTCAGCTCCTAACGTGTGGGAATAAATGGGTGACTTGTGACGTCTTCCTGGTTACAGCTTTGCTCCAGTTCCAGTTCAGACAGTCCAGCTCTCTGTCTCTCTCTCTGTCTTTCTGTCTGTCTTTGTCTCTGTCTTGCTCTCTAGTCGTCTGTACTCAGCTGACCTGGCTTAAAATGCCAAGCAAAGTCAAGATGGAGTTAATGAGAATCAGTTTCCACAAGTGTTCTTTGTATTTTTATTAGGGCAAACTACAGAAACCATGCTATCTTGACCAAGGGCGTTGCTTAGCTAGATTAGCAAGATTTTCCAAGCTAGCCAACTAACTCCCATACATGTGGCTAGCTAGCTAACGCGAAAGAATGAAGTGGTGAGGACAGAGACAGAGACAGACAAACTTTGAGTTGGCCAGACCATTTCTTATTGCCGTGTCCTTGGCTGTGATTGTAACTGCTCACGACATGAAAGCGCTGCCGGTGAGGATTTGTTAACAATGGGATTTCACCGTCTGGCCGCACAGGTGACCTCATGCTTGAAGTGGTTTGCACAGACACTTGTTCTCTTTTTTTTCTCTCATCTCATGCTGTCTCCTTTTGTTTCTCTCTCTCTCCCTATCTCTTTCTCTCTCTCTCTCTCTCTCTCTCTCTCTCTCTCTCTCTCTCTCTCTGTGTTTTTGGCCTCCCTCAGCTGAACGGCAGCGTAACTGCGCTTGCACTTGGCAGACTTTGGAAAACCCTGAGAAAACAAGGTGGAGAAAACAAGAAAGAGGACAAAGATTCTTAAAGAGTCTTGCACTTTATTAGGCACCACTGTCTTGTTTTGGGGTGTTATTGGCCCTGGGCGTCTCTCTGCATGGGTCACTTGGCTGGCTGAATAGACCGGCTCTGAGCCAAGGGGCGGATGGACACGGGGGATGAGTTTTACAAGGGAAAGAGACTCGGTTCTTGCATGCAGGGGAACTAGTTTGGGCTCCGCTGGGAACTGTGGCCTCTCCTTCACTGTTCTTACTTTTGTCCTAAAGAGAGCTCTATTCATACCCCAGTCTCTCCAGGCCTTTCAAACTCCAATCCACTACACTTCAATAGAAAAGGGCCTGAAAAAGCACTGTTATGTTATGTTTCCAGGGCCATATTCCTCTTTTGTGCACCTTCATCTGGGTTAATCCTGTAGAGGAGAGTCTCTACTCGATGCACTCAAATGATCCTGAATGTCCAGTGGCACGGCGGTGCTGGTCAAGAGGAAGAACCGTTTAGCAGGGTGTTGATCAGAATGGGAGTTGACTAAGAGTTTCTTTGAGGTGGATCTGCATTAACTATCAAGGCTTGGGGGGAAAATGATGTGGTTTGTAAAGCTTCTCTGGCTCTGTGTAGTCAATCCAAGCCACATTTGCCTCCATCAAAGCTTCTCCTCACCTGCAGTCCTTTACATGGCAGCCAGCTCATCAGACGTTCTCCTCGTTTGGCCCTTAACATTCTTTTCCTCAAGTAACTCTGCCGCTAATGGCCGCTGATGGCTTTTCCTGAGACACGACATCGTCCAGAATGAAACATAACGCTGTGTGTACAGACTGTGCTGGCTGAGATGCACGGTGTGGGAATGCCTGAGTGTCTGTGTGTGTGTGTCAATTTTACATGTGTTGACAGGAGTTGATATTGATTGGTGCATTAGTTGGAGAGCAGGTGCCAATACATACATTCATACATTTAAATTGGACGCGTTCTTCTTTTTGTTGAACATGAAGTGGTGAAGTGTCAAACTCATCTACAGACATGGGATCTGACCTGAAAGCCTGTGTTTCTATTGGTTCATTAACTCTATAGCATGTTTATGTCATTGTAATTGGAGGCTTAAAAGAGGCAATACCTGGCCTGTTTTCACTCAGTGTACACAGACGTGCTACAGTAAGTAAGAACAGAAGTGGAATTGTTTTTTTTGCATATTAAAGCAAGTTCATAATTTTTAAAGTAGATCACTATAGGAGAATAAGTCTACAGAAATCTATATGTTGTCTTTAATATAGGATGAACGTGTATTCATCAGAACTTTGAAGGTGAAGGTGACCTTCTCTGTATTGACACCAATGATTGTCTTTTTCTTGCTTCAAGTCGTCCACCATCGTCATGTCCTTTGTTTCTTCTTTGGTAGCAACTTTGCACTCACACACACATCGATCCAACTCTATCGTTGATGTATATTTAATGAACTGCAGGGAAAGTGTGCATTAAGTGAAAAAGTTCCTGTACTTACATCTGACTAAGTGTTTCAGGCCGATGGGTATTGACTTCAGCTAAACTTCTCTGCTGCTGTTGTTGCTTCTTAGCTAACGTCCTCAGAAGACCTCACATTGATTTTGCATTCTACTTGGATGATTTATTTATTTTTAATTATGCAAAAATGCTGCAAATTGAATATTATAATGTTTGTGGTTTGAATTAAGCACTTTTTTATTTTACTTTTTCACACCTCACAATGATCCAGTGTATAAATGATCACATACACGTCATCCTCTGCTATAGATGAGCCTAAAAGCTGTCCTTGCCTTGATTTACAGTACAGGCCAGCTTTGTTTCTAAATCAATAATTAAACCATTAACTATTTAACCAAATATGGTACGGGGCTATTCTTAAACACGGTTAAACTAAAGCTGTCTATCCTCTCGGGCTGCTTTAATGCAAACGCACTTAGAGCTTTTCTGTATATTCATCAGGCTATTTGTGGGTTGCTGTTAGTGGTTGTGTGGTCGAGGCCCGGGAGGAAATACTGAGAAAAAAGTTTCATCACTGCTTTTTTATTAATGTCACACTTGTGGCCAGCAGACAAGGACCCCCTACTGTTATGGAATGCCTACATACCCACACACACACACACACACACACACACATGGAATAGCACGTGGTGTGTGTGTTCCTTGTGAGCTTGTGGGGAAAGAGGCTATTTCCGCAGTTAACGGGATCTATTGCCACAGGGTCAAAGCCTAAAGTTCACAGATCAAGAGGTCGAGCAGTTGCACCATCTGGCCAACAGAACAAGAAAAATATCTGGGCACACACTCATCCACTACACTTGACTGAGATACTTTGTTGAAAAAGTCCTTAGAAAAGCAAGAGAGTCAAGAGAATGAGGAAGTTGAGTGGAGCAGGCTAGACATGGTCCACTCTCTCTCCTGCTGTTGACTCATTGGTCGAGGCAATGAGGTCAGAAATCTCCCTCTGACTAATACGTCTGGGATCACAGAGCCAAGTATGTTACCTCCTGGGGAGCATGGAGGAGCGCACAAGCATCCAAACCGTGTAATGAATCCCGTGGCCTTTCTTATCACACGGAGGAGGAGCAGGAGGCTATTTGTAGAGACGTAACATGTGGCGATTGTAACCACATGAAGCGGCAGCAGATGTAGCAATGTGCACAGAAGCAGCAGCAGCCGCAACATAAATAGGCTGTCGTCCGCATTAAAAAGTGTAAAATGTTAGATTAGATTTCCTCTTGTACAGATGGGGATTGTGCGGACGGCTTGTCGGTCACGTCAGCGCTGAAATGAACACGTGAGCTCGCTGAAGAGGGATGAAGAAACCCGGCTTTTCATTTGATGCAAGGGCAGGACCATGTGATGGCTGAACTCATTGTTGTCGCCGTCGTCATTGTCGTTATCTGTCAATAATCAGAATGTTTGTCCTTACTGTGATTAATGTTTAAAAGTTTAAAAGTGTATGCAAACATTCTGAGTGAGAGGGAAGTGATGGTGGGAGAGGGAAAGAGGAGGGGCCAGATCCAATCGGAGAAAGAATTCTCTGCTGAGCCTACGAGAAATAAAGGCTAAATTAGATAAAAAAGGCTTTTGTGATCACATGTGCATTGTTATGGGGCAGAGTGGCTCTGGTGTGGAATAGGAAAGTGACTGTCCTGTATGCTAATGCCTATAGATGCCCGGGTGATATCCAAAACCAAAGAGCTTTGAGTCTGTGGGGATAAAGGCTTGGATTCGCCCAAACGTACATATGTTCCGTTGCTTTTATCGGAATTAACGTTCGGCAAACAACTACAACTGAAGTCCTTGGTCTACCGGACAATGAGCGCCCTCACTTTCTCTACAAACCAGCTCAGCACCGCTCAGTGTGTTCTTCTTCTTCTGCCTCTTCTTCTTATCTAGAGCCATTCTGTTTTCTCCATCTGTCTGCAGCAGGGTGGAGTCTTCTCCCGGCTTCCCAGCCTTGGAGAGGACTCGTTAAATGGCTGTTGTTGGACCGAGTAGCTCTTTCCATGACACAAGTGTTTTCAGCACTAGCTGGCTAAAGGAGGGGCAGCTCGGTGCACGTGCAGTGAAGGGCTTGTTTCTGTTGACTTTCCAGTGTGTGTGTGTGTCTTATATCCATGTGTTTCTCTGCCTTTACCAAAACCAAAGAGCATGAAATCTGTGCCAGTACCAGAGTGTGAATCAGGGAGTCGACGTGTGAGAGTCTAATCTAATGGAGCTGGTGTCATTCTGTCAAACTAAACTCTGGAGTTCAGTGCCCCCCCCCCACATACACACACTCAAATAGGCTGTTGAGATAGACCTCCCACATGCGCTCACACACACACACACACACACACACACACACACACACACACCAGGGGCAGACAGTCATGCAAACCAGCGAGCAGCCAGCAATAGCAGTAGCTCTTCTGCTGTGAGCAGACAGACAGGAGAGGGAGGTGGAGAAGGAGCAGTTGCCAAAAACCAACTCCCCCTTTACTCGGGCTGTAATCCCTAACGCTCCACCCCGGGGCTCCGCTGCAGGGCTTTTCCCAGCTTACTGTGGGACCACACCGTCGCCCAGGGCTCTCTCAGGTAGGGGGACCTCCTTCTGAAGAGCTGTTTCTTGTTGTTTCTCTTGATAAGTGTGTGGCTTAATGTTTTATAGTTAGGACATGAAAGTAGACGATGGTCCGGGTCACATTTGGCTTCAGGGCAGGTGATTAGATAGAGCTGCTGAAATAGAGAAAGTCGGCGCAGCTCCTCTTTCACGACTAATGTCTATGTTTGTCAGCATGACTATTGCATTTAAGTCTGTGTGTGTGTGTGTGTGTGTGTATTTCTGTAACTGCCTTTCCCTAAACAAGATACTTGAGCAGTTTAATGAGCTACATAATATAGATGTGTGTGTGTGTGATGATGACTTCATTTGGAGCTTCTTATCTTTAGCAGCAAACCTTTCAGGGTGGTGGCAGTGACAGAAACTCCTTTTCCTACTAAATGATGCACTATGATACAAATTAAAATGATTCACTGATAGAATAGCAGCAGATGTGAATGTTGGTGACCAAGAGCCACCAGGTTTGTTTCCAGAAGTATCCTGACCTCACAGCAGCTACAGGGGGCGCACCATTCCCCTGGCATATTGCCTCAGGCCGACCCAAAGAGACCCTGGCTGTGCCCGGCCTGTGTTCGCCCAACCAGCTCCACTACAGAGCTCCGTATTCACTGAAGCTGGGATGGAGACGTCCTTAAATCGGACAGATAGCTTCTTTGTGCGGCTCCCGTTCCCAGCTGGAGGATCTGATCCGATTTGTGGGAGATACCTCATCATGGGTTACAGGGTTTCATGGGCAATGGGGGAAGAGGAATGATCTGGTTTAGCTTTTTGCTCCATTGAAGTCATTACAGACTGCACAATTCAAATATATTATGATTCAAACGGACAGCTGATTTCCAGTCTTGGCATCTTTGGACAATATTGGTTGAATCAGAGCTCTCTGTGCATAAATAGAGATGGTAAATCCTTGACAGTTGTATTTCTTTTCCATATTATGTCATGATTGCTTAACGTGGTCTGAGGAAGCAGGCATGATGGGAAGTAAAGTGCTGCCCTTTGCTTTAGCTAAGTACATGTACATGGGATTGAAGTTGGAAGGCTGTGACCTAAGTTTAATTTAATGTGCCGCAAAAGTGCAGTGTTGTTTGCATAACCACACAAATGAAACGGTGTGGAAGATGTGAGCGAGCTGAGGATAGAGTTTAAATCGTTTCCTGAAGTTAAAGCCTCGAAGAAAGACCTGAAAGCCTTCATGAGCACGAGCAATACTCAGGAGAGATGAGTGTGTGTGTGTATTTGTGTGGGTGCTCTAACCTTTTCACTGTGATTCTCTGTATATTGGCCTTTTGTTTTGCTTCGCTATTCTCCAGCCAGAGAATTCCTTTAGGCCTCCCTTTACTCAGTGATGCTGATTTTCCAGCGATGACTAAATTCTTCTGATTGGGGCTCCCTCCGTCCTCTGGGCTGAACATGGGGTGTGGCGCCTGTGTGTGTGTGTGTGTGTGTGTGCATGTGCCTTGTGTTCTCTGACTTTACTGTGTCCTGCAGTATTTAAACTGTTCAACCAGTAAATATGCAGTGACCTCTGGTGCCGGTCAGCTTCTCTCTGCTCACAGCCTCTCAGTGTTGCAGCTACTCTCTGATGCACAGCAAGCAAAACAAATTCAAACCTCTTTCTCTCCCGTTCTGCCAGCGTTCCTCAGGTGGCACACATTAGTCCCACTGGCTTGACAGAGTGCGAGGCAGGCTCCTGTGATTTCATAGCTTTTTCCACAGCACATGCCGGAGAACGTGCTCATTTCCTGAAGCTGGTAGAATAGATGGACGCGAGCCAGGGCTGAATTTAAATGCAGCTGTTTTGGCGTTGCCCATGAAATCACCCTCCTCTTCGCTCTCTCTGCTGTTCACACTCCTCTCTTTTATGGGAAATCAGGTGTGTTTTAAAGATTATGACCAACGCATCGCAAGTTAAAGACATATTTGGGTCGTTATAAAGTAGAGCAGCAGTGTGAGCTTATTTTTATTTTGAGCGTTTCCACAAGCTCTTAGGCTCTCTGTCTCTTACATCTACTGTCTCCCTCTGTTCTCATCTGTAGCTCGGCTTCTTTGCTTGATATCTGTAACTACAGATACGAAATGCACTTTAAAGGTCTAACTTTTCCCCAACAACAGGGCTCACAACTGCATTTCATTGTACAACACTTCCTGTTTCATTATAAATAAAGTTGACCCTTGTCCTTCTGCTTCTTCTTCTAGACGTCATTCATACCGAAGGACCTCTGGACGGAAGCCTCTACGCCAAAGTTCGCAAGAAGGAGTCTGTAGAAGGATCGGTGACGGCGAATGGCCTCCCTCCCACGGCTGTTGAACACGCCCTACCTGCAGTGGACCACGCCTTGTCAGTGAGCAGCGACTCTGGGAACTCTACCGCCTCCATCAAAACTGACCGAACTGATGAAGCGGCCGCAGCCCCGCAGGCTTCAGCAGTGAGCCAGACGCATGCTGGTGAGGAGCTACCGTTAGTCCATCACCACGTCCCACCTGTCCAGCAACCCATCAGCCCCCAGGAGAAGCAGGAGCTGGAGCAGCTGCTGAGTGGACTGGAGGGGCCCATGCGCCGACAGGGCTACCTGTCCACTCCAACCTCTGCCGTTGGAGGGATGCTTCACCTGGTTCCTGCCCAGGTTCACGTTAACGGGCACGGGTGCGTCGATCGTGAAACGGACATTTTAGACGACGAACTGCCAACTAGCCAAGAGGGTAACAGCGTAGACAGCCTGGGGACGTTCTCCTCCACAGAGGGCCGGGCCACACCGGCCGACCTCTACTACCAGTCTGAGTCGGTCATCAATGACCAGGATCATGTTCCATATATGGAGCGCAGCATCCCGGAGAAGCCAATGGAAACCGTCCACTCACAGGTCGGCAAATCTGACAAACCCGTCACTTTAACACAGATGGAGTCTTCCCCATCCACGGGTAATTACATCACCACCCACAATGGCCATCTGTACCGCTCCCAGTCATACGGAGCAGACCCAAAGTCAATGCCACCAGCTCCCGCCCGCACCACCAGCAGCAGGGAGGCTGTCCAGCGGGGTCTCAATGTCTGGCAGCGCTTTGGCGTAACCGAGGAGCCGGTCACTGAGGGTGTCACCTTCAGTCCTCCTCCTACAACAGGTCTACCAAGCCACCACAGCCTCCCACAGTTCCCCCACCGCCACAGCGCCTCCCAGCAGGAGATTGAACAATCAATTGAAACCCTCAATCTCCTCATGTTAGATCTGGAACCAGGTCGTCCGCTGGTGTCAAAGTCCCAGAGTGCTCCACTGAGGGAAGAGGGCGTCGTGGTGACCACCCAGCCATCCTTCTCTCAGACCCAAACCAGGCCGTCCTACCAGGCTGATTCTGTCATTCACTTTGCCAGCCCCAAGTCCAGCTTGGCCAGCCACTCCCCACCTGCTCACCTATCACCGGGGGAGCCTAGTACACCGGAACCTGCGTCTGTCCACGGATCTTTGAGTTATACGTCTGAGTCAGCTGGCACCACTCCTAGGTCACAGGCTTCTCCCTCTGTAGCCAGCCAGCTCCAGCTCAAGCCCATCAACATCTACCCTCCCAGCACTCTGTCCTCATCTGGAGAGGTCCCTGAGCCCCAGAGAAGCCCGTCTGCTGCCTCGGCCTCGCCCCAGCCGAGAGAGACTGAGCCAGAAGAAGTCTTCAACGTGGAAGGTCTGGTGGCCCAGCGAGTGGCTGGTAAGCTCCAACATCAACTTCCTCCATCCTAACATCCAAAACCTCTTGATATTATTATTCTATTTACAGCAGAAGGAAACCACAACATTTAGTTTTACATATTGTGGTCAAACAGATGAATTGTTTAACTCTCATTTTACAGGCAGAACATGTCGTCCACTTCCTGGTCTGGGTGTCCTGGCTTTTTTACCTTTTAATAGACGAGGACCTGACGTTCTCTGAGTTCAGGCTCCGTTCTTTTCTGCCATAAAGCCCTTTAAGAGAGCTGAGAGCTTTAAGAGAGAGGAGAGCTTTAAGAGAGAGGAGCGCTTTAAGAGAGAGGAGAGCTTTAAGAGAGCTGAGGGCTTTAAGAGAGCTGAGGGCTTTAAGAGAGAGGAGAGCTTTAAGAGAGCTGAGGGCTTCAAGAGAGCTGAGTCTAGCTGTAGCCTTCGACCAAAGCTTCAGAAGCACCAAACCACGGGTCCATCTGGTTTAATATTTTCCGGACCAATCATGTATCCATTAGTCCAGTGTGCAGCGACTCCACAACACACTCTCCTCACTCAGTAGTCCCTCACTGTGGAGTGTTTACACAGCTTCCCTGGAAAACACTCCTCAGTCACTTATCTCCTGACCTCATCAGTCCCCGTCGTGCAGGCTCAAACAGGAAGTGTTCTCTCCAGCGCAGGAAGTTGACTGTACTTGGATAAACACATTAGACATCCTGCAGAGCAGCAACAAATGGAACAAAAGTCAACACAAAGCCGTGTTCATGCTCCGCCATCAGATAACAAAGAGCAGAAAGAGGCTGAACAACATGACGGCTTCATTTTACTGCCATTTAAAAGCAGACAAATGCTCGCTGTTCGGGGTTGGAAATGGCCTGTAAAGTCTGAGTGAGTGAGTCCTGTCTGCTGATTTATCACTTGCTAACCTGCCTGTTTATCACTTCTTTGTAGACAGGGAATGCAAAGGTGTCAGATTCATGATGTTGAAGGTTTTATTCGTTTATAAGCGAGTGTCCTGAAGTGATAACACGACGCACAGGTTGAGAATATTTCCTGTTGATGCAAATGATTACCAATGTGTTGTTCTTATCATAGGTGGGACCTCATCTTCTATGCACTCGTTTTCTTTTTCCTTATGTCATCATCATCATCATCATCATCCTCCTCCTCATCATCATCATCACCTCCTCTCCTTTCTCTCATCATCCATCTGTTGTACCCAGAATACTCGGCTCGTGTCCGACGTGTCGTCCCCAGCATGACCTCCTCTTCTCAGTCTGAGCACCGTCGTTCTCGCTCCCTCTCCGGTTGGTTCTCCCACCCTGTCTGCTGTCCTCTGTGGTTTTCCCAAGCATTCCCCTCAGCCCCGAGTTCACGTCTGCATCTGCTTTGTCTCTGGAGTGCCGTGGTCTTTGTTTTGCGTGAAACCATTTGTCATTCCTTGTTTTGTTTTTACTCTCTCATCTCCTCTGCACCTGCTCTCTCTCTCTCTCTCTCTCTCTCCGTCTCCCTGTGTTACTCCCATGTGTGATGGGATTTTGTTTCTCTTTCAGCTTCAGGTTTGCAGCAGCATCATCGTCAAACATGTCAAACACTCTCTCTTTGCATACTTTGCATATTCTGTCCTGATTGCTTCCCCTTGTCCTTTTTTGTAGCGTTCTTCCATTTCAAGGTTAGGGAATTGACCCAACTGTGGAGTAGAAAAAAACCCAGTTGAATAATGTTAAAGTTTCACAAGAACGAGACAGGACAAGCACAAAGGACGCTCTGTCCCCTGCCAGGAGAGTGCATGTCACAAGATCCCCTTTGCCAAACTTAGGGAACAATACTAAGGCCAGGATACAGTGGCCTCATTCAAGGCTGCTTTTTTCCCTCCGACTGTTTTGAACATTTACAAAGCCAGACAAAGGACACCGAAGCTAAGAGAGAGACCACAGTCCTAGTTGGATACATCACTAAGGTTGTACTGTATGTGTCCACTGGGATTGATCCACCACAATGCACTCCAGATTGTTGGTTGTAGGGCCCGAGGGTGTTGGGTCTAGTCTGGCCTGCACACCGCAGACAGCAGTATCCTCTGTAGTGATGCAGCACGGTGCTCAGTGTGACGGAGCAGCGCTGGAAACGCGCTGGTTCCAATAAGGTCACGTCTGCCGCCATGGTGACGTCTCTGGACTACAGTTAGTCATCTGAAAACTTGACAGGGCTCGCGTTTTAGGAAGTGAGTAGGAAGAAATGATTCTTATATATGATTCCCACAGCCATCTAAGCTGAGCTCTTGCCAGGAACGCAATCCCTCACTTTCACCTCAGCTAACCTCCCTCAGTTGCAGGTGCACACATCTGGACAGTGTCACAGAACATTTCTCTCCCCTGAAAGCCCACAGGATCACCTTTGAAGTTTTGACCTGTGACATTTTGGGTATTGACCCCACGCTGTTCCACATTCTATCGGGATTCTAAAAAGCTCAGAAATAGGGAAAGAAAAAAAAACAACACACATCATCCTGAAGAATTTCAGGCCATACCAGATGGAAACCATTAGCCGTCGCTGGGGCAACAATGCAGTGTTTGACAGTGGTCCGCAGTAGAGCAGTGCATCATGGGTACATCTGTTTCTGGGTTCCCAGGCTCAGTGTGAAGATGGGTGGGTGGAATATGGGTGTGTTCCTCTCACTACCAACATCTTTCAACCGGGGCTGGAGCTGTATAGAAAGTGAGTCATGTGTCAGCGGTGTAAGGTTTGTGCCTTTGATTCACAGACAGAATGAGAAACAATATGAAGACCTGGGAGAGACTCGGGGTCAAATTCCATCACGGAATTTATCATCTCTAATTTTTCCCACTTGTCTCTGTTGTATTCTTCAGTCTTTCTCCTGTTACCTCTCATCTCGTTCCAAAGCAAAGGGCAGCCAGGCGTCGTAGTATTTCATGTTGGCAGTGCCACTCTTGGCCAGCGTTTGATGCTCTGCTACCTCAACCCAGCGATCAATGCCAGCACATGTATATTATCTCCAAACTCTGAAGTCAAATCCAGATTTCTTTCACTGCTTCTATACAAAACATCTCAACTGAAACGACCTCATAGGACCTCCTCAGCTTCACCCAGAGGGCGTTAGATGACTGAGATACAGGTTTCAACCAGCAGATCTGTAGCAATGAGAGTAACTGTGTATAACGTCTGTATTTACAGGGTCGGCGTGTTTTTGGATTGTGTATGTGTATGTGGATTTCTGTTGTTATGTTCAGGATGTTGTCTCTATTCATGTGTTTGTGAGCAGATATATTTGTGCATCAATGTTTCCATGTGACCTAATAGGCCTCTAACCCTTTATTAACCCTGTATGTGCTCTGGTCTGCATGTTAAATATGTCAGAACCACAGCCGAGCGCTTGGCAGTGTTTGAATGCACAACCTGGGCTGAATAAAGAGCACAGCAGCTTCACCGCCCGAGCAGGAGGACAACGCCGAACTGACCCATGCCTCATGTGTCCCTGTTAGGTGTCCAGGCCCAGGCGTTGTCTCTGGACAAGCCTGCCACTCTCCCCCGCCGTCGCACCACCAGTGATGGACAATACCAGAACGGTCCAGACGACGTTTCCTCTCCTGAAGGCCCGCTGCGCTCTCCCATTCGCTGCGTCTCTCCAGAGTTCGTCAACGCCATAGCGATGAACCCCGGAGGGCGACCTAAGGAGGTAAAGAAGCGCCGTTATGATCCGCACCATTTAACCAGGAGAGATATCGTGAATACATCAGTGGAAATGCAATGACGTCATCATCAGTAGTGCCTTTCATATCCTTTTTCTCGATGTATGTCTGCTCCTCTTTAACGTCTCCCCCCTTTGCAGAGAAACATGCACAGCTACCGGGAAGCCTTCGAGGAGATGGAGGGAGGCCCCATCAGCCCCACACCCTTAGTTGGTGGTGAGAAGTTCCCCCAAACCCCTGCATTCCCCGTCTCACCGCAAACCCCTTACTTCAACCTGTGTAAGTGTCCCCTCAGGCTGACAGAGGGCGCTGTGGAGCTCAGGCACACGCCGATATCCAATACGCTTAATTTATTAGACTGATTTCTAACTGAAGGTTTTGTTGCCATTCTTGAGATTATTTCTGTGATTTGTGCTCTCAGTCAGTTTGACAGGTTACCACGGGAACACATTATCAAGACTGACAGGTTATTCCAAACATCTCAAAGGGCATATTTTCTCTTTATTCACCGTTCCCTGGCACGTGTTAGCGAGCCTTTTGAAACGCCATCCAGATGTCTCTGTGGGCCAATATTTAGATTTCATTTTTTTTACTCCTCTGTCATAAAATAACTCATCATCTGAAGTGATTTAGGTCACATGAGCTGTAGAGCAACACCATCTGTTTGAGCGATACGTTCACAGAAATGTTGGCAAATCTGTGACCTGTAGGAGCTCAAAGACAGAAAGGCTTTCATTGTCGTGCGACTCTAAGAAAAGCCTTCTTTAACATCGACTTAAAACGAGGAAATCCTACAGTTGCCTCATAGCGTTTTCACTCATGCAGTCACTTTTACATTTCTAATGGATTCGACAATCCTCCACATTTACTGCAGATGTTAGTGAGTGGGAAGTTGTGGTGTTCTGGCCTCGTGTTGGCCCATCAAAATACCTGAGCGACTACGTCTCACACAGAATAAGTCCCACTTTACTCACAAGAACGCCTCCAGCCATCATTCACTGGGAAAAAGAGTCTGAGAAAGGGAGAGAGGAGACGGACAAAAGGCTGCGATTGATCCCAGCGTCTTACTGGGATCAATATGTCCATAATAACTCTGATGTCTCAAAGTCAAACCGGTGCCTGCTCGTCTCCATCACTCCTTCCTGTCCCTGATGGAACTGGTTTGAAGAAGAAGGAAAATGTGATGGAACGTCACGTGGAGTCGTAGTTTGTTTATGAAGTGCATCAAACAGGAAAGACAGACAGCATGACGTCGTCTCAGAGAGTGAGACGGACAGACAGAGCATCCCCTCCCCCCCCTCCCCGTCCCTCTCTCAGGCTTCACCACTCTAAAACAAGAGCGGCGTATTAGGTAACGTGCCGTTTGCCAAGCCTACCGATGACCTCACCCAGCCCTCTTGCCTATCTCCCCCAGGGCACACCCATAAAAGTTAGAGTCATAAAAACACACGCCATATTTTTAACACCCACTCAGTGACCTATCACCCCCCCCTCCTCCCCTCAGAGTGGAACACTGCACACACGCTCACACTGAGCAGCAACATTTTCCAGGTAAACAGACGGAGCGAGCTGAATGGTCTTTGTCTCAGGCAGGGCAGAGATTGTTTTGTGTTTTCTGAAGGTCCACAGATGCTGGGCAGCTTTGTGCTCTCAGGTTATCTGGTGTCACAGCTGGATTCACTCAAACCGGTCTTGCATTCGGCAAAACTTGTTAAAATCTGTGCGTGGTCAGCCGGATCCATGCACAGAACACCAAATTCCCTCCACTTAGCGCCCCCTGGTGAGTGCTGCGCTCCTGAACTTGCACTCTGTTATCCTCTGAGCCGGCTCAGACGTGGAGCCTCTGGGTCGCAAGTACAAAGAATTGTTTTGGATTCTTTGGTAAGTGGAGGATGCACGTCTCTCTCTACTGGAGTTCCACCGCCCCAGCGTCAGCCATGGTGACCCCCCCCCCTGTCCCACTGTCCCCGTGACCCCGTCCCATCACCATCACAACCCTGCACTGCTTTGGAGAGCCTGAGAGCCACAGGAGAGCAGCAGCAAAAGGCACACAACATCACTTTCAAATTCATGCAGTTCCTCGTGCACACACACACACACACACACACACACACACACACACACACACACACACACACACACACACACACACACACACACACACACACACACACACGGCTGCTGCTCTCTGTGTTCTTGTTGTCATCTGTGTTTGGGTTCCTGTTGCTGCCTTGCTTCACTGCCTTGCCCTCCCTCCCCCTCAGCAGCCTTAATCACAGAGCCATTATGCCTTTTGTCCTTTAATAATCACTCTGGAAGAATCTGTTTGTTATCATGAGAGGTGCTTTTGTTCCTGTAGCCCTTCATGTTTGTGCCGGAGGGAAAAACAAGGAGACGATGCGTTCAGGGGCATCATTATAATAATACTTACAAACTGTATAATTAGTTACTGTAGTAATAATAAATATGATTAAGGTGACAGCAGATTCTGTGTTAGAGTCAAAGGTAGTTCATTTAAAGGAACACACTCTCAGTTTGGATTGATTGACATGCACTTCCTTTCACTGATCAACAAGGAAGTTAAGTTTAAGTTTGCAGAGATGTTTACAAACTCACGGATTTGAAAGAGTATCAGCATAAAGAACCTAAAGATCCCCTTCCCTTCCCTCAGGTTTAGGCTCAGCTTCAGTGTTTGACCCCTCACCTGTGGTTGTGTTGATAGTGGAGTTGTGTGATGTCACAGTTTGTCACGTTGTGTTTGGTCACGTGCATGTGTTGCTCCTCCATCAGAGCATGAGGCATGGATGTACACACACACCTGTGTGGATCTGTTGTTCCTGTGTGTTACGGTGTCTTGACAGCTCTTTATAAGCTCTCATATAAGAGGTCTAATGGAATAAAAGTACCCAAGAAATTGAAAATATTTGATTGATTTGATTTGATTTTAAGCAGAGAGCAGGTAGCAGCTGTCAAGACGGCTCTCATACGTGTGGTTGTGTGTGTGTGTGAGTGTGTGTGATGCCATCTGCTGATAGTCGTCCCTCTCTCTTCTCCAGGTCGCTCCCCTCCTGGTCTGGCTAAGACTCCTCTGTCAGCTCTGGGTTTGAAGCCCCACAACCCAGCAGAGATCCTCCTCAATCAAACCGGCTCAGGTTGGTCCAAACATCACACACACTGCTGTCCACACACTCTCTACATACATGAGTCCTTAAACTCAAAGAGAACAGCCGACAACACCTACAGTATAACTCAAACTAAGCTCTCCCTTGACCTTAAACTGCGTGGGTCTCGTGCACACTGACCTCAGGTGAGCCTCTGAGCCTCTGAGCCTTTGAGCCGTTGTGCAGAGCAGGAAGTTCCTCTCTTTGCTTTCCATCCTCCTGCTCTGTTCTTCATGCTCCTCTTGTCTGGATTTTCTCCATCGATGCTGCACAGATGATGAAAGCAGCGACGACGAGGAAGGTAAGAGTGCTGCTGCGACGGCAGATCATTGTCAACATCGTCATCAGCAGAGATCTTCCTCACTGCTCTCATTTATAATCCACCTTCCTCTCATCTGTGGCCTCAGCACTCAAACTCACCATCTCATTGAGTCCTGAGATGATGAAGTCGCTCGGTTGTCGCATCTCCAGTGTCTGAACTTGTTTTCATTCATGGGCTGTAGTTCATTGACCCACAATTCTTGTAGAACTCTAGGTCATCATTTCGTCCTCCATCATCATCAAACAACCAGATTTCACCCTTCCCCACTATTTACTGCAGTTTGATGGCAACAATAAGATCAAATATCAGCAAAAATGCAGTTGGAGCAATTTGTAATAACGCAGAATATAAAGGGACAGTATTGGCTCATGTTGTAGCTTCTCTCTCTCTCTCTCTCTCCCTCCCTCTCTCTCTCTCTGCAGCACCGCGGAGTTACGTGGAGTCTGTCGCCAGGTCGGCCGCAGCAGGCGGAGAGGCGCCGTCGTCACCCCGGAGCCTCAGCCCTCCAGGAGAGCCTGCGGTCCAGCAGAGGAGCCCCAGTCCCTCGTCCAGCACCCTGAACCCGCCTCTGTCCAGCAGCAGCCCCATCCAGAGCTCCCAGGAGTGAGTCCACTCAAACACTACATTTCAGAGACCTTGTGAATAATTGTGTGGATCAATAGAATAAATTACTGGAAAGCCTTCATCACCATTCTGAGGACCAACATAGTAACTTCTACCGTTTCTCTTCCAGTGATCACTCTCTAGTAGAGAGCAACCTAAGCACTCCGTCCCAGCCCACTACTGATTCTGGCTTCCGCTCCCCGGCCACAGAGAGCCTCTACCCCACTCCCACCCCCACCTACCAAGCCCTCAACACTCCCTCTGCCTTCTACCTGGATTCCCTCTCTCCAGCCTCTTCCTACCTTGGCTCGGCTCCTCCCGCTCCTCTCCCCTCTCATTCCCCCGTCACCATGATGAGCAGCTACGTGACCTCAGAGCCCAGCCCGCCCTCCTCTGAACCCTCTCACCTCACGCTCAGCCACACGAGTCCCCAAACGCAGCACTGGACAAACCTCCCCGGCTCCAGTTACAGCCCCGTCCTTCAGCAGTCCTCAGGTGTGATCCAGGACGGCCCCATGATGGCCCAGCACACGTCGCCAGTTAATGGCTTTGATGTGGGGGTGCCAGGTCTCAACGGAAGCCCCATCCTCGGCCGGCACCTGTCTCAGGGAGTTCTGAGCAGCCCGGTGCTCAGCAGACAGACCTCGCTGGGACAGGGCTCTCAGAGAAGTCCGGTCCTCAGCAGACAGGCGTCCCTGGGCCAGCCCCTGCAGAGCAGCCCCATGCTCAGCCGCCAGCCGTCGATCACACACCAGGGCAGCCCCGTGTTGGGCCATCACCCATCTATAGCGCAGATGTCACAGAGAAGTCCCAGTCTGGATCGTCACCCCATGCACAGCGGCTACACCACCCCGGACGAGAGGCACGGCAACCTGTCACGTCAAAGCAGCTCCTCTGGCTACCAGGGACCGCCCACCCCCTCCTTCCCCATCTCGCCCACCTGCTACCAGGAAGGCGCCATGGCCGGGATGGGCGTCGGGTTTCGCCAGGAGAGCCCGGCCCCCGGTTTCCAGCCCCAGCTTCCTGAGAAGAGGCGCATGTCGAGCGGGGACAGGCCCAACGGAGCCATGTCCTACGGCACGCTGAACGGGAAGGTGATGTCACCTCTGTCAGGCGGAGGAGGAAGTAACCCCAGCTACTTCCACACCCTCTCTGACTTCTCCAGGTTCAACATGCCAGGTGAGGATTTACTCCAGCCGCTCCGGAGCTCTGGTCTTGGCTCAGTTTGATGTATTAAGATGAGTCTGTCTTGTCTCTGTTACAGATGGAAGTCCTGAGAGCCGGCTGAATGTCAAGTTTGTTCAAGACACGTCCAAGTTCTGGTACAAGCCGGACATATCCAGAGATCAAGGTCAGTCAAAGCAGACTACAGGTCAAGGGTTGTATGTTGGGATGGAGAGATTGAGTTTAGGTTCTGATGTTAGTTGAATGTCACACACACACACACACATATCAGCCTGAGGATGCATGGAGGTGAGATTTCCAAGTTTTTATGATCCTGGTCACAGAGATTGTAAGATAGATAGTCGAGCCCTAATGTGTAGAATGGACATATGGAGTGGACCTACAGACCAGGATATATGGAACACGTGGAGAAGCCTCTCAAAGCTCTTCCTCACATGTTCTCCTCTGCCTCTGAGAGTTTTACGATGACGTTTTACGCTGAAAGGAGACGTATTTGTCTTTGGGATTGCTGTCCTGCAGTGACGTCCCGGTGGCCTCTCACATCAGCCCAGACCCCTGTGTGTCTCTGTACACACACACACACACACTCACACACACACACACACAAACAGAAACACACAGGCATGCAGTCTTTACCTATGTGAGGTTGTAGATGCTGGCTGTCCCATCTGGTTCAGATTATGGGTCGTATTTGATTATATCATGTTAAACATAAACACATGCTCAACTGCAATGACATCACACACACCTACGCACGCGCACACACACACACACACACGCACACAGGGTTTACACGCAGTGCCACACAGTCCCAGAGGGAAAGCCGCTACATGTGTAGAGAATTAAGGAACATCTGCACGTGTTGCTCCTCTCATTCATCTTCCCTCCTTCAGCTGTCACATGGAAACAAACAGGCATTGATCTGGGTGTCATAGCAACCAGACCTAAAGCTCTTTTCCCTCAGAACGTTGGAAGAAGCTGCGATGAAATGCAGCATGACCATACATTTTTAAACTGAGGGTCAAGACTCGTAAAAAGCTTGCAAACCCGTCTCCTGCGGGAGTGTGTGTGTGTGTGTGTGCGCGTGCAGAAATGGACCCTGCGCTGAGGTCATCGGGTCCAAAGCTGCAGGAGCCTTAAAGAAACGCTGCCCAGATTTAAAGCTGTATTATTCCTGCGGCCTTTTTCTGTTTTATTGCTCCAATTTTCTTCAGTTTCACCTTTTCTCCTTTAAAGTCACATATCTTAGCTGGCCAGGTTGGGGTCAGCACAGTGACCCCTCACACTGCGCCCCAGATTACCTCCTATAGACGCCTTCACACACCAATGACCGCCGTCTAAAGCTGATATGAAGGAACTGTGATGTTTAAACTTTAACTGAAGCTCTTCTGCTTTCCAGCCATCGGCCTGCTGAGGGAAAGAGAACCTGGGGCCTTCGTCATCCGGGACAGTCACTCGTTCAGGGGCGCCTATGGCTTGGCTATGAAAGTGGCGTCTCCCCCGCCGACAGCGCATCAGAATAAAAAAGGTACAGATGGTTTCAATGCAGCAGAAGCAGGTTTAGAGATGTGTTTGTTTGTTTGGTCAGGATGGAGACAGACTCACTAAATACTTGATCCCCTCGTAGAAACAGACGAGGTGAGGTGATGTCTGCAGGTTGATCGCGTGCATCATCGCCCTAAATCTCATCGTCTGGCTTTGTTTGCAGGTGACATCAGCAACGAGCTGGTGAGGCACTTCCTGATCGAGAGCAGCCCCAAAGGAGTGAAGCTGAAGGGCTGTCCCAACGAGCCCTACTTCGGTCAGTCAAGGCCTGCTGCTGCTTCCCTCACACACACACACACACACACACACACACACACACACACACATACACACACACGCGCACACACTGGCAGCTTAGTAGGCGATTGAAAAGTCAAACATGTTTCCAAACCGGAGTGCTGCTGGTTGCTGTTCCCTCCTCATCTTCATCCCTCTCCTCGTTCCAGGATGTCTAATCCTGCTGTAATTATGGTGTTGAGTGAAGTAATCCAACTCAAGTTTCTCCTTACTAATTACACTACAGGGCTGCATTGCTTGTTTGTGTGCATTTGTGTGTGTGTGAGCTTAGTACACACACACATAAACTGCTCCGTCAGCTCTTCTTAATCTGTCCTCATTCATACCTCTTCCTTGTGAGTCGCTGTGCCACCTTGTTTTTGTTTTACACTCCCCCAAACCTGTCTGACCCTGTGATGTAATGGTCCATATCATAGTGGACATCACTTTAAAGCCACGGTCAGGATCTCATTATAGAGCAGTCTGTATACATTACATCACAAAGCCAATCACGTTTCCCTCCCAGGTAAGGTTGCCAGTTTCTCATCTTGCCTCTCCAGCGTTTCCTCCTGACCTCAGTTCGCTGCGATCACAGGAATTTCCCAACAAAACAAAGCTGCACTGACATTTTAATATGACTCAAGCACATCTAACCTCCTGCTGGAACAAGTCGAGCTCTCTTCACTCACACTGTTGGAGCCCCGGGATAACAGGAGCTCCCTCTCTGATATGCTCTTATATTCTCTAATCACATGAATCAGACTCAGTGAGTGTATTAGGACGGATATGTGCTTGTTTCTGACGGTGTGTGTGTGTGCGCTTCTCTCTGACAGGTTGTCTCTCTGCCCTGGTCTACCAACATGCGATCACACCACTGGCTCTGCCCTGCAAACTGCTCATCCCTACCACAGGTCTGTGCATCAGTGAGTGTGTGTGTGACATAGAGCTTGTGTTTGTGTTGCTTCTAAATGTGTTTCCCTCATTCCATAGCTTAGTATAGTCACTTCCTGGATGGTTCTTCCTTATTGGCTCCAGACTTTTGCACGCTTTCAATGAGACAGTACCTAAACACAGATATCTGGCCCTCTAAGCATCGCGGCTAAACCGTTTCTCTCTCTCTCTCTCTTGCAGATCTCATCGAGGAGACACTAGAGGTCACACCCACAAATCCACTTGCTGATCAGCTGAAACAAGGAGCAGGTAAAACATCACTGCAGTCTTTATTTCCAGTCTTTATTTAGAGATTAAAAGCAGTTGGAGCTGTGAGTTTACTGCACGTGACGGTTACACACCTGCCATACACACACACGGACATGATTGACAGTACATGATGTCTTCTGAATGCTCTTCTTCACTCATCCTGATAACGTGCCGTCCTTGTTATCCCAGTGCAGAGGCCGGCTGCTGACACACATGGTAAACACTGTACAATGTTACTTGGAAAGCTATTTCTGGAATGTGCATCCCATACGCTTGAGAGTGTGTGTGTGTATGAGCGTGGGCTCTCACACACACACAGACAGAGTAATGGCCTCCTGAAACAGATTTGTCTTACTTGTATCCTCCTAACACGTCCGTCCAGGCTTGTGTCCATAACAGGCAGAATGTTTTGTGTGGAATGATTTGGATGGAATTTGCCTCTGGAATTTGCTTTGAACCCTAAAGCATGAGTTATAAGTAGAGTCCAACATTTCTGCATGAACAGGTTGCTGCCGATGCGTTTCCATTGCATTTGGGGACAAAATGAAACAAAGGAATGATGTTTGTTCCCTCTGTATGTCCGCTCACACGTCCATGTCCACGTCTTTGTGTTTCTGACGGGGACATCTGCTCTCTCCCCAGCCTGCAACGTGCTCTACATCAACTCAGTGGAGATGGAGTCTCTGACGGGCCCTCAGGCTGTAGCTAAGGCCATCTCTGAGACACTGGCTGCCTCCTCTCAACCCACCGCCACCATTGTGCACTTCAAGGTGTCTTCACAAGGCATCACGCTGACCGACAACCAGAGGAAGTAAGTCTGCGTCGTGCATTCCAGGCCTTCAGTCGTGTTGGGAGATCCTGCTGGAGACATTCTTCACAATCCTGCATCATAAGCGTCACTAAATGGTTTTCTATGCTAGTTGTGACATCAGAATGAATAGTTTCTTTGTTGTGTAACCTCCATGCTCCTCTATTTCTTTTCTAGGGTCTTCTTCCGACGTCACTACCCTAGCAACACTGTCACGTTCTGCGATATCGACCCTCAGGACAGAAAGTGAGTGTTTGCAAACAAACACTGAAACAAAACAAGTGAAAATCCCATCCGTGGTTTGTGTTTGCTTGATTAGATGCAGTTGTTAAATCAGAGTTCAAGACTTGTTCAGTGTGTGTGTGTGCGCTGCATCTGCGTGACACAGTTAGCTCATCTTGATCACACACTACGCCGATGACACACACTTATACTTTGGAAAATAAAGTCAACTGAAAGCAGGTGTGCTCACATATCACACATGTTACACACTTATAAGACACAAACAGGGAACCAGAAGACACTTTAGTCGATCTCACTCCTGCTGTTCACTCACTGTTATCAGCATGTGTGTACGATTGACCTGTATTCTATTGTTTAACGTTTAACTATGTTTTACAGGTGGAACAAGCCGGAGGGAGGCACAGCCAAGTAAGTTCACGTCTTCTGTTTAATAATCTGGATTTGTAGTTTCACATTTTGCTCTTAAACCTCAGATATTCCCCATAATTAAGCATCAGACCTCTTTAATGATGTATGAGTATCAGATCAGCACATTTATCTATCAACCCTTCATCCCTGCAGGTTGTTTGGATTTGTGGCTCGAAAGCAGGGAAGCACAACGGACAACATCAGCCACCTCTTCGCTGAGATGGACCCCAGCCAGCCCGCCAACGCCATCGTCAACTTCGTCCTGAAGATGATTTCCTCTCAGAAACGATGAGGGCTGTCAGCGAACCCTGGCACTTTTTCTTATTTTGAATCCCTTTGGTTATTTTCTCTCCTTTTAACCAACAGACACTTTCTTGTTTTGGACAATTCAGCATTTCATTTCACGTGTCACCTTATTTTTCCTACTCCTTCACGTTTAAGCAAGCATGTGTGTGTATGGGTGTGTGTGTGAGAGAGAAAATGTGAGCGAGTGTGTGGCGTATGTGTTTGCGGCACGCATGCATGTGCTTTTCTTCTTGGACGGACTCCAGAATGGACCAGAGGAAGTGCAGAATGGGGTGTGGCTGTGTGTGACAATGGGACGGGAGGCCGTTTGGCTCCCTGGCAGGGTAACACGTGAGGAGGAAGAGGAAGAGGAGGAGGAAGAAGACGTGTGAGCAGATGTGTTTTGTTTTATTTGTATTTTTTTTTAAAGAAGAAGTCAAGTTGTGCGATGTTAGAGGTGGATTGTAAATCTGTCAGGCTTTTCGACTGGTAAACCAAAGATTTAAAACATAAAGAGTAGTCAGGGCGTGTATAGTGTGTGTGCCACTGTCCGAGGGTCGAAGTGTTCTTTTGTAAAACAAATATGGCTGCTTAATCGAAACAAACTGTTTTCTTTCTGTATGTACTGATACTGTAGGTCAACTTCACTCTTAGAAATGTGCACCTTTGCCATTTTGCAAATAATGTTTCTGTCATTAGGGCGACTGGCGAGGTCATGTGTAAATATCCTAGAATGCTTTGTGAGTAGGACTGTGCTAGATAACGTTTGGTGCCTGACTTTCTTTTGTAATGCAGAGCTTTTTTTAAGAAAAAAGAAACTTCAAAAAACCATCCCAGCTGTGTTTCACACGCAAACAGCCAAACTCCCGTAGATCCTTCATGTTCAGTGTGTGTGTGTGTTAGTGCTGCTGGAGATGTTCAACTCTAAAGCGCAGCTAAAGTCAAACAGCTAAACGTGACTTTTATTTGTGCGTAACCGTTGCAACATCCATGTAGACAGAGAGCTGCGACTCTTAAGATCCCTGACGTCAGCGAGCTCACTTCGGTTTTTGTCAGCCGAGCGATGAGTAGACAGGAGGAGTCCACTGCTCTTCTCTGTTCAGTTAGCGCAGCACATAGCCGCCGCCGCACTGTTTCACTCCATGTATGAGCAGAATGTTCAGGTCGTGCTCTTTAGGTCTCCGTGTGTTCAAAGCTCTGCGTTTCAGCCGGCCAAAACTGTTAACACCCACCCTACCCAAAAGTAAGCTATTCATATAAATACACATATATAGATATATATTATATATAACTTCCAAAAAAAGTGACTTAAGATATTTATTTTTATGCTTTGTTGCTCTGTGTTATCTTGTATACTTGTGTTCTATAGCGTACATGTATACGTCAGGATGAAACGAGAAGAAACGGCTCTTTAGTTTGGCTGAAGTCACGACATTGAAGTGTGTTGAAATCTACATTATAAGGTGTAAAGTGTGTGTATCACTGTTTTGTTTTTGAATGTTTTTTCCACAACATTACTTATGTTAACATTTTTTTTATCGTAGCGTAGTGAATCTGCTTCTTGGGGAGGCTTTGTGTAAGAGTGAGAAGACTTTGAATGAAAGATTGTTACAGAAATCCCAGTTATCCTACATGAGTTGTCCAAGCTTAGCACTTAAGATGTTTTTAAGTATTATCAATGTTTCCCCCGCCCCGTGTCCAAACAGAAGATGTAGACCGGCTTCACGTTTGTTCCATGCGTGCAGGCAGATGTATTTTTCCTTCAGTCGCATCTCATCCAGCGCCACACGGAGGTCCTGCTCCTCTCTGCTGCCCTCCGGTGGTCAATCACGACATTACAAATAAGTTATTTTATTGTGATGCAGTGTTTTAGCTGTGATTATGGCTTAAGGGTTAAAAGTTTGAACTGAAATCATTGAATCGTGGTCTGGAGATTCAGCTTAATGCACCGGGGTCGGCTGACAGCATGACGGGAACCTACAGGAACTCAAATCTCACTTAATCATGAATGAAAACAGCACTTAAAGGGCTTTTATATTCCACTAGACTGCCCCATTATTTATTAGCAACAACCTGCATGTTGAAGACGAGCTGTGTTACGTCATGTCTGCAGACTAATGTGTACGCGGCCTCGTCAGGTCTCACTCCGAGCAGACGCAAAGCTAAACAACAAAAAAAACAAAACTTCAGGTTTTTAAGACCTGGTGGGGGCTCTGTGGGGTCTGTGAGGTCTATGGGGACTCTGTGGGGGGTCTGTGGGCTCTGTGGGGGGTCTGTAGGGACTCTCTGGGCTTCTCTGCGTCTCCACTGGGCTTATGTGATGAGAGAATCTACATTTTGCTTGTTGAAAAGAGGATTTCCTCTGTTGCAAACTGAATGTTAGCCATATTTCGTTTTTGCCAAGGTGGAAACTCCGGTGGCTTCTGCCCACTCTGGACTATAGAATGTGTGTGTGAATGAGCTACTATGCCTGTACAGAGCTTTGTCCTTTTTTTTGGTTTGATTCATTGTATGGCTTTTACTATTTCTGATGGAACAAAACACATTAAAAGGCAGTACAAATCAAAAATGACCACAAGTACAAGCATCATTGAAGTTTCTTTCTCTGACTCAGCTTGTTAACTTCCTCGCCCGGACAAAATCACAAACACAATCTAAATGGAGCTTCAGCACCTCGTGAGCATCAATGCTGCAAGAAAACAACCAAAGATTCACAAGACGTTCTCTTGTGAAGATACATCAGGTAAGCTTGGTCAGATGTTTATCATATATGAGCCTGTGCACATGATCAACACACTCTTTCATAGCATAGACAGCACACAGGTGAGTTGTAGCGTTCATTGAGTTGGCGCGGTGCCTGCGTCTACATCAACAGGTCAGTCAGTCTCACTGCTCGCCCCTTGTGTGTACAGGCCAACAGACTCCACTGCTTTATCAATGTGACCAAATGAGATGATCTCTGATAGTAGATTCATCTCAGCTTTAACATTGTCACAGTAATAGCATCTTCTTGTAGCCCACAGCTTCGGCAGCACCAGGAAGTTTGCTCACTAAGTGGTTATAAAAGTGTTAAAAAATACTACTGAGATCAACACCAACCAAACCAAACGAATGAGTTATCTCTATGTCAACCTGCAGGACAGAAACAGACGATGACCTCACAGAACAACAACAACAACAACGCGTGGCTCCAGTGTGACTTTGACAGGGATGTTGAGACTGCGGTCACTAGAGGGCGCCATCGGCCTGTGAAAGATGAAGGAGCTTCATTGGGCTCCTGCACTTTGAGCCTCACAGACACCTCAGAGGAGACAGGCAGGTATGGGATCACATTTTATATCACTTATTTTGTGATTGTTTACCCCCAAACCTGACTGAGTTTTGTAAATTGACTAAAGTAAAGTTATTAATCTGTTGCATGCCCACACACCAATGAGTTCCCTATCAAGCCCAAGGACTCTGGGCATGAAAAACGGCCTAAAAACACAAAGCATGCCAATTAAAACGTGGAACAAATCCCAGGAGCTGAAGTTGAAAGAGATTCCCTCTCCTTGAACGACTAGACACAGAAAACAAACAATGCAACAATTGATTCTTCCACAATCTCTGTCTCTAAAATATGAAAGTCATATTGTTGTTAAAGCTTCTCTAATTACTTAAAGGCCAGATTTCAGTGTAGAACACATAAGAAAATAAGTTCACTTGAAATGTCTGTGAGTTGAACAACACACAGCACAAAGTTTGGCCTCAACACACACTCACTATATTTACATGCACTCAATATCAGGCCAGCTAAGTTTACATGCCTGAATAAATCAATTTAGAGCTTCCATCATCGAGGTCTGTCGCCTGCAGGAAGCAAACTTCCAGTCATGCAGGTTTCGATTGCACTGCAGTGTAAACATGACTTCATTCTTGCCTTTCATCAAACATGGAACCGACTCCAGATAGTGACAAACCACAAACCACAAGCATGACTTCTGCTCTCTTATTGACACTGTAATCAATGTTACAAACAGCTGGGCCCCGAGCCTGAGGGACCCTGACACTCTGAGCCGGTCCATCTTCACAAACAAACCTGCAGGAGGGTTTGATTTACAGAAACGTCACTTCAAAACACAACACACTCACCTGAGCTCACACTCGCACAAAACAAACAGTGCAGCCCTGCCAAACGTGAATGACTTTGACTGCTTCAACCGCACACACACACACACACACACACACACACACACGCACACACGCACACACTCACTTAGACACCTCGACTTGGATCACACTCCTCACCTCTCAGTACACAACATGGAGACAACACAGGCCTCACTGTGCCCACTGCCAACCGCAAATACTTCAGAGACGTAAAGGCCGAGCGTGTTGAAGGCCTCAAGTTAATGGGCCGACATGTGTCCAACAAGACCACAGACCACCGGCAGAAGAGCCCTCTGGACATCTCCTCCATAGACACACACACGCACACGCACACACACACACACACACACACACACACACACACACACACAAAATGTATGTTGCCCCTTCATATAGTTTCCAAGTTGTTGTAAAAGCTTTTTTGTCATATATTGATTGTATCAGGTTTTTGTCTTTTTGCACTTTACACTTCTTTGAAACAGAAATGCTCTTTTTTTTAAGTGCTTCAAGTCTGATTTTCTGATTTAAGAGGGAACTGCGTAAGAATTAATTGTGGACTTGCACAAATGACAAAATCTGGAGTGAAACGTTGTGTTGGAGCTGCAGTATCACGTTCGGCCACTTGATGCCAGTGTTTCCTTTTGAGAGAGACAAAACCGTTGAGAGGCAGTTTGAGATGATGACGCTTGACAGTCTGTGTGTTTTAAAGTTTGCATTTACGTTGTATTTAAAATAAGATCTAGTAACAGTTCCAATCTTATTTTAAAGCAAATTCCATTTTGTGTTTCTCTGGTCAAACCTTGAGCAGCAGAGTCTTGACTCTTGAAGGAGCTTAATGTTGGGCCTACAGTTAAAGCGATGTGTTATATTGACATTTTGTTTGTGTTGGAGAAAGCCTTTATATGTTGGGCTCGAGATTTGAAATAGTTAAAATAATTCAATCCTAACGTCTCTGTTGTCAATCCAGGCCAATGTGGGGAAAAGCAAACTGCACATTCATCAATATGCACCGAATGTTCCCGAAACAGAGAGGAATTACCATCCTGAGTTCATGGGAAAATCTAGCGACACCCTTGGAAGTATATCCTGCATGAAGCTTCCTGGAAGGCGGATTAGCATCTTTGCTTCTCCTTTACACGGCGGGATAAAGCTGTGACTCTGGAAAATGGCAATTTGTTCTCCACAGGGGGTCCAAATGACAAGATGGAGGGAATTAGAGGGTGTGTTTGGGGGCCGAGGGGACGGATGACGGGGGGATAAGCCTGCTAATCTACGTGGGCTTTTGTGTGCTCGGAGAGAAAATCTGAAAATCAATATTTTGTCTGGTTGGCAAAGCAGTGTAATGGGAGCGGAGCAACAGGTGTCCTGTTTCCTGCCGAAGACTGCTTGCCCATCTTCACACATGGAAACATGTCACCATTTGGAGCGAGAGAAGGAGTTCAGCCTCCTACCTCCACTTGGAAACACACAGCAGCTAGTTTACACTTTGCCAGATGGAGTGTAAGCCTTCAAAGCAAAAAGTGAACGTACGTATATGCTTCCCTGCTCTCCTCCTGCTCAGATACAACCTGTGAGCAGAATGAAGGTAAAATGTCAAAATTGGCAAAAATCTGGTTTTGATTTGTAATCCATACATCAATAAAATGTATGTGTAACCATGGCAACTATATGAAAGCTTGCTGAAATGTGGTTTTGAGTCCAACGTTGTGTACTTAAACTTACCCAAGTGTGTATACGCTAGAGACAAACATGTATCTCCTGTGTGTTTGCGTGTGTATGTGTGTGTTTTCTGGAGTCATGAGTGACGGTCTATCCTGTGACCGGTGCGTGTGACTCACTCGTATTCCAAATGTTTCCATCTTGGCGCCTCAGAGGCAGAAGCATCAGAGTGCTGTCACCATGGACAGTGATGGCCCTCCTGGGCTGCTGGCTTGCTTGTCCCTGACTCAAACACTTACAACTAAAAATATCTTCAGGATGTTATTGCAAAAACAGAAAAAAAGCACTTCTGCCTCGCGTTGATTCGGTCTGCTTTCCATAAATAAGGGTGGCCAAATTACTCGGAAACGCATCATAGCGTAGTAATAATTCAGTCACGCATTCTACTAGGACGGCTGTGAGAGAAGCCATTTCCTGCTGGCTTTGGGGGGCTTAAAGTAGCTATTTTTACATACAAACACGCACACAAGTGCTAGAGGAGGAGCTGTTAACTGGTACAAGCTGCTTTAAAAGAGATGCAGAAGAATGTGCAGGATTTCCGTGCGAGAAAAGGCGATCACCTCATATGGGTCAATGTAACAACAACTCAGACTGCCTTGGTCTGATTTTCATCTCCTTTGAAAGCTTTGCAATGTGTCAATTTGCAAAAAAAAAATCGAGAGGTTGTGCAGCTGTGCACACTGAGTGAAAACAGGCTATTCAGGGGCTATTTCATCTGAAAAGCCTGTGGCCTGCTGTGACAGGGCAGAAGTGGGACTAAGTGTTTGCTGAAGAGATCATACTGTTATAATGTGGGCCGTACCATTTGCTCAGGTAAGCAGAGGGGTGATACTAACACAGAAAGCCTTGCATGGTTTGGGTTATGAATACTTGTTGCTGAGGTTCAATGCAAAGCAGACCTGTGGCTGTGATGAGGCTGATGTGATCCACTCAGGGTGTAAGGTCGCTCCAAAGTCCTTCATCTTCTCCACCTGTAAATCTTCCTCCAGTGACGTTTCCATTGTGCCAAACGAAAAAAATCCTAGTTAGTGCTCATTACTACAGTATTAATGTTTCCTGGAGGCCAAAGAGAGTTTAAAGGCCAGCTTCTCCTTGAAAACTGAGAGAAAAACAGGTGATTCAGCCCAGAATTCTCTCCAAGGTCATGAGAGAAAAATGCAGACATTGTCGATTCAGACGGCAATAAAATCACCGACATTGAAACGGAGCAATAAGCTCACATAATTCAGTTACAGGGCCAAATAAGGCTCAACACAAACGCACAAAATTCAAAATGAATGAAGAACAATCTCGCTGCCATCCACCTGACCCGACCCCAGAGTCCAGCCACGGCCCGATGATGTCATGATGCACACCTGCTTTCACTCTTATACTTAACGAGCACACAGCGCAAACTGTTCCACAATCTGAACAAGAGACTGAGGGTAAAATGTACAAAACTCATTTACACAGAAAGAATAAGCAGTTCATTCAAATGTTGGGACTCTGTTGCGTCTCAGTATGATCAGACTTCCACAGTGAGTCCCTGTATCGCTCCGTCCGTACAGAGCCCTCTCGGGTTTCCGTCACATGCATCTGAACCCGTCTGTGTCAGGTTTGCGAGGAGGATAAGCTCTCAGACCTACAACTGGAATTCTGTATTTTCTCTGGATGTGACTCTGCACACATCCTGCAGGAGCGAACACTTTGAGTCTGCTGCTTAAGCTATATCACTTTATTCTAAATTCCCAGGAATGTGCCCATTAAGTCTACAAGGGCAGACTTGATGGGTAGAAGTACGGATTTGGAATTTGGTTCTGACTTTCAGCAAACTGAAGCTCTGACCCAGATTCAACCTAACAAGGTGTGGAGGGCAGAGGGCCTTCCAGAGGAGCAGGAGGTTTAGTTTGTGCTGTAAACAGAAACTAACAGATGAATGTTTGAATGTCTGATACATAGATATCAGTAAAAGGAGTGTTAAGTAAGCCACACACACACACACACTTGCTGATCACTGTGTGCAGGTCAAGAACGTGTCAGTATAAATAGCCTGGGGAAGACAGGTCAAAGGTCAGGCTGAGTAGTGCTGCAGAATGTTGGTTTGGGAGCAAAGGGAGAGAGAGATTGGCTGTCCAAAAGAGGACGGAAACACAAGCACCTGATGTCTCCTGTGGAGGGAGATAGCATTGCATCGTATAGACAGCACCTGTTTGAAAGCTGCTCCTCTGTCATGTGTGTGTTCATTCGCTACGTTTGCACGCACGCGGTCGCCCGGCTAAGACTCCAGTCCGAACCACGTTTACATGAGCTATCTTTATAAACGTCCCATGTTGGTCCACATCCCTGTGTGAGACAAACCACATCTCCTAATCAAGATAACTTTATAAACAATCTCTGAAACAGCCGTGGAGATTTATTTACGCCTGGCTGGCTGTAACTGATATCTGATCGTTTCGCGCGTTTACACTTTCCATTTACGCGTTCGTCCCCATATGGACACAGATTGCATTTTAATGCAAGGTGTAAATGAGGCCTACATCCCCGATCAGGGTCGAGTGCTGGGTCGCTTCAGTTCATCCATCGTCCACGCCGACCTGCTGGCTCTAGAGGTTCAGGGATCCACGTGCAGCTTTACAGGCCAGAGCCACGACTGAGTGAGGGAACGCTGCACATGGTTTGGTTTATCCTACTTTCTTACTGGAACCCTAACTGGAGCAGCCTGACAAAGGTTTTGAAAGTGAATTTAATGCAAAGTACATAAATGCCTCAATACAGTAACCTGGTCAAACAAAAGCAAATGTTTCAGTTGGAAAAGCTGGATTTGGTTGTTTCAAGAGAAGAATGGGCATCAACCTCCTCCTCCTCCTCCTCCTCCTCCTCCTCCTCCTCCTTCTCCTTCTCCTGTTGTGTTTCCCTACAGCAGCCATAGCTCCGGTTGTAGAGAGACTGTAGGCAGAGATGGATGTGACAGCGTAACACGATCCAGACCTTGGTCCCAAGCTGTTGTGATTATATGGTGTGGTCTTTAACAGAATGACCTTCCGTAACACCCCTGAAGACACGGGCATTCTTAAACCTTTGTGTACGCCAACATACTTAACCAGGCAGGTGTTGAAAATGATGTTGTGCGGAAAATCTCTGCAATGCGTGGTGGCTTTGAACGCCTCCTCCCCCCCCCCTCCCCTCGTCACGCTTTGTCCACAAATTCCCTCAAAGCTGCTCATGTCCCCGTCACCAATGTAGGAGCCCCCAATCCCTCAACCCCACCCCCCCCCCCCCCCCCCCCCCCACCCCCCCCCCCAACCCCCACCCCCCCCAGCCAATCAACACATCCCAGAGTCCTGTAACAGATGGCTGCAGGGGTCAGCAGGGGTCAGCAGGGGGCAGGGAGGGGGTTGGTTAAGGTTATGCCGGGCACAGGGGTGTTTGGGATTGTTGTGACATGGGCTGTCTGCCTGTCAATGTGCAGGTGGATGAGTAGCATGTGGCCATGTGGCCTCCAATCCCCCGCCACCCTACCCCCCCCCCCCCCCCCTCTCAGCACTCTCTCATAGTCAGAGCTTTGGTTGCAGGTCAAGAAGCTGGAATGGAGGGATTCAGTAGTCATTCAAACCCAACCCCCCCCCCAAAATCTCCACGTTAGGCTTACTCAGCACCCGCTCACACCTGCTGTGGAAAAGTGCAGCGCTCAGGCCCGGGGAGGGGGACTAGCAAAGTAAACACGGGGCCCAAGGAGGCACTAATGAACCGGGCCAATATGGGGCCGTGACGAATATATGACCGTTAACCCCCAAGACCTCTGACCCTTTTTGTTTCTTGTATGTACGTGTGCCACGATATTGTTTTAGCTGTCCATTCATAAAACGCAGTGCCAGATTTGACGTGACGTTCAGGGCAAATTGTGACTCACTGATGTTCCTGCATTGTGTGTGTGTGTGTGTCCTTATCAGCATGTTAGATAAGCTGTCAATATCTAATCCCACTTAGTTGATCAGTCAGTTCATCTAAATGGAAGAATTTGAACTTTTTTATGAACTACTCCCTCCCACTCCCTGACCAAAGTTGTAAAGAGTATATGACACCTTTGAATTATGGAGAGAAGTTCAGATATTAAATTCAAAGAGACCACATACTGGGCATGATATCACAGTGTGGGTATGGAAACAGCAACGTAGCGGACAGTCACCCGTGTCTCATGTGTCGCTTCTGGACAGAGCAACATTGTGTCTCTGCTTGGCCTATTTCTCTGCTATCCTGGCAAGGCAGCAGGCACGGTGGCTGAGCGTATTATATCTCTGTAACACAAGTGTGTGTCAGGGTGGCAAAGACCTTCACTCGGATCACAGGGCAGGGAACACAAAGCTGGATGGGAGCGGCCCCACAAAGCCGCAGTACTTTTAAGGCAAAGCGTTAGAGCCGCCGCTGCCGGTCAGTGGCAAACCGTTATCGAGTTGTAGTTGTACTGCGTTTCCACACTGACGGCGGTGTGAATATGTTTAGAGATGTCAGGAACATTGTCAGGCTGTCTCCTTTCTTTCCTCCTGGCTGTGAACGTCCAGTAAAGCTGTGGGAGTTTGTCCTCTCTGAAATGAATCACGCGGCTGCTGCGGACGTCTCGCACGTATGTAGATGTGCTGCGATGATCCCACTGATGGTTTGACCTGTGACAGCCAACAACAACAAACCCCCTTCCTTTATTTGGAGAGCCTCTGGATATGATGCACGAGCTCAGCTGGCAAAATAAACTGCAACAGGATCCAGGAGGGAACACGATGCAAATAGGAGAGTGGGAATAATATACGGATATCAGGAGGGAACAGAGGAGGGAAACACAATGTGGAAGTCACTACGACCAAGAGTCTGTGAGAAACGAGCACAGAATGACACTACAGGAAATATATTTACATTGATAGATTTATTAGAAAGTATGCCAAATCGCTGTCAGTTGCTATGGTGACCTTTTGCTGCCAAGGAACTGAATAACTTCCTCAGCAGCGGCCTTTCCTCTGTTGTTGACAGGTCCCTCCATGGGTTTGATGATACACACGGTCTGAATCTATACGTTATATACAGCGCAGTACTTTTTATTCTGTTTTGATGTAATGTTATTCAAATGGAAGACAGGTTTGCAACTATTTTCAGCTGTGGAGTTGTGGAACCTGGAAGGCATCTGTGAGTTTGATTCATGGCTTTGTTTACCAAGCTCGTACGAAAACAATCTGCTTTGTGTGTGGAAATAAAATACAGTCACCCTGAGCAGCAGTGTGACTGTTCTCAATCTGATATTTAATGGATTTTTATACAATTTGTTTGACGCTCCGTAGAAGAAGAAATCCGCGTAATCTGGGTTTAAGGGGTTAAAAGTGTCTGGCAGCAGTGGCAGAACACCCTTGCATGTCTAGGCCCAGATTGAGCAAACTCCACTCTTCATTCCTCGCTTAGAGTTGGAGGTGGAGAAAGGAAACGACAAAAAGAGGTGAAAAGCGAGGGAACAGGAGAGGGGTGGATCGGTTTCATAGTTGGAAAGCACAAGTGGAGCCTCTCATCGTGCCTACAAAGCGTCTAGACTCTGATCACCGCCTGATCCAGAGCCCGAGTACAGACGCACGTCCAACCCTCACCCGCCCAGCATCTTCTCCACCCTTCCTCCCTCTCTCCCTCCCTTCCATCATGCCCTGAAATGTACCAGCCAACCCCCCCCCTCCCCCGCCCTTCCTCATACTCCACATCCCTGCATACCTGTCACCCTCCTCATGCTCATCTCCAGTTTTCATCGCCACATTCTTTCCACGGAACAGCCAGGATGCTGATAATGTCTGAACCCAAAACTGAGGGAACTCCCTGACTCTCGCAACACGAATGAAAGGAAACCAGGTGATGCCTGAGTCTGTCTCTGTCAGCTTGCCGAGATATGTAGAGCTGAAGCAGAAGCAAACACATACTGTTACTGAGAGTTATTTATCACTGTGAGGAACACAGACTCTGACGTGGCAGTGGATCGACCCGTAAGTGACTCGTTGGGCCACCGTTGGCTCGCTCCCTGGGGACGGCCGGCTAAAATAAACAGGCAGTCTGGCAAGAAATGGAAACAATGAAAACAACGGGGACTGACACTGCAGTTTTGCGTGTGTGTGTGCGCGTGTGTGTGTGTCAGTGCGTGCCTGCAAGTGCGTTTGCTCACATATGCACGTCACTGATATCTCTGGGAAAGCGTTCTCTTGCGCAGGCCGGATCTTCGCTGGCAGATGCATTTGCCTGGTGGGACTGGGGGATGTGTGTTTATGTGTGTGTGTGTGTGTGTGTGTGTGTGTGTGTGTGTGAGATGGTGGGAGGGTGGACTGACTAATCGTGGCAAGTGTAAACACTCACTGGTAATGAGCTTTTCCTTCTTTCCGCTTTCACCGTCCACTTCCCGGTTGCGTTGTGTGCCAGCAGACTCTGCATGCATGTGTCTGTGTGTGTCCGTCACCGCCTGTGAGGAACGTCCACACGTCTCAATATAGACAAAACCCTGTGAGGTGAGACCAGACTGTAAACCAGGTACTCTGTCTGACCCGGTCTCATCAGATGTCAAGAGAAATGAATTCCTCAACTTGACTGAAGTGAACAAACTGTTCAATAAACTTGGAGGTTCTATTTTTAGATTGCAGAGGTCACGGGTCTGGATGCAGGATGTGCAAGTTTGTGATTCTTCAAGTTCAAACCTACACTTACATGACCATAGTAGTTGTTTAAAGTTGCTTTTTTGTGTTAAACCACAGAAAAGTCATGGAAAAGTTTGGGGGAATTTTAAGGCCAAAAAAGTAAACAGTCCAATTAAATTAGACAGCAAAATATTAAAAGAAACGTTGACTTTCAGAATTTCTTCTCTGTCATCAGGCCATCACATGGTGTGAAACAAAGCCAGTGATACTTGCTGTGAGAATCCCTGTCATAAAGACTCTGTCACTTACACTGGAATCTGCCATCATTGCCACGTTTGTACTCCGGGTCATGACAGAGGAGACCCTGACCGCTTGCCCCGCTCGCCTGCTTTCTCCCACTGCAGCAGAAACCCAGCTGATCACCCAGCGTTTCATTAAGCTGCCAACATCTCCGTCTCTCTTCACTTCCCTTTTTATTCTTCCTCTTAAAATCCTCCGAGTTCTTCACTCCAGCACGCAGAGTATCAAATGACCCAGGAAGGTCTGGAGCTAACCAGCTACATACCACACCATTCACATGTGACACTGTCAAGTTTAAAGTTAACACTGTGGCTAACAGTAGGCTAATGTCTTTCCCAAATGGCATTCCTTACAAAACTAAAAGCCAACCCAAAAAACAAACAAGCCACGGTGAAGGAGTGACTGGAGTGTAACTGCTCTCAGAAAAATATGCGCAAAGATCTGTGTAATCCTCAGGGAGCACTGAACTCTGTGACAGGGATGAAAAAGAGACCACATCATTGGTCAACACAATGACTTATGCTTGGACCGAGACACTTGGACGGTAAACGTGATACATCAGAAACACAAGAGGTCTCCACCAGGAACGGAGAACTGGCACCGATCTGATCCCCTGCTCACTTGTGACACATATCAGATACGTGCTCTGAAGACGTAAACAGCACAAAACCACATGGAAGCAGATACTCTCAGATCCAGTTTGGACCACATTCAGAAGGAGAAATGAATCTGACATGTACTGTATGTTTGCCAGAATTGTTTCAGACCTTTAAAAAACACAGAAAACATTTTTTGTATAATTATTTTGGTGGCATTGCAACAATTTTGTCGAAACCAATCACGTTTGCAATTGGAGGTCGTTTCAGGTGTAGAACACGTATGAAGCATGGACCTCACTGCTGTTGCATATCAGCAGAGACAAATAAGTGCAGTTGGTGGACGTCCAGTCAGAGGAGCACAAGGAGGAGCCAGCGGAGAGCTAATCAAGCCCTCGTTGTCCTCACAGGGGTCAGAAACCAAAGCCCCACCTGCTCCCTGACCTTGACCCCTTCATCAAATCACCCTCAGCTGTGTGTGCATGTGTGCATGTGTACACGCGTAACACCGGTGCTGCTACACTACCCTGAGGGCTTAAGAGAACCAGGGGGGAGGGGGAGGTGCTGCAGGGGGACGATGGAGAGGCGGAGAGGTGACGACCTTTGACCTTTCTCCATTTCTGTGCCGCAGCTGCAGCATCCAGCAGGTGGGGCGACTCATTTTCAGCTCTGATGGCTGCTGTGGCTCTGAGTGTCGCCGCCTGTGGCTCACTTTGCTCCAAACAAGAGGACAATTGTAACACGACTGAAACGAGAACAAACTGATGAAAGTATGATCGGTGGTCGCATTCTATAGCTGCTTTGTTGACCGGGTAGTTACACTGAAAAACAAACCAAACACTCAGAAGAATCCAAACGGTTCTAGATATTAACTCCTACAGGAATTCAAATGGTAATCAGATTTGGTTTCAGCCTGAGAATGACCCAATAACTGGAACACGGTGCTGGAAATAAAGCAGCATCAGATATGATCCAAACACCCATAATTAAAAGAATTACTCATATTGATGCATGCACTGAAGCATCCACTCTGAGAGCACTACTGGCAGACGGCGGGGGCAGTCCACCCTCACTGCTACTTTGTGGGAGACACAAGGAGACCGTTCCAAAACCTGGGGTCAAAATGCAAACTGAGGTGAAAATTATCCAAGTACATTACTCAAGGAATGTTTTGAAGTGCCACTTTGAGGTTCTTTGTTTTGTATTTTGTGCTACATTTGACCTACATTCCATCCCAGAGGTAAATAACCTTTTACTGTTAAATGTAACTGTTGGCTATCGTTATCGTTTGTTTTCTTCACCCTTTTAGCTTCAACTAACAACAATTGCTGCAGTTAACATTTTTTAATCACCTGTCTTATGTGTACCAGTGCCACCGAGTGAGCTAACAGACTAAGCTAACAGTTTCTAAGTCAGGTACAATGCTAATGCACTGATGTTCAAAGCTAGTAAGCGAGTAAATTCCTCACGTCAGTTGTATTATAGTTCACAAACTGAAAGCCAAGTTAATGTCAGACCTTAGCTATAGTCGCTACTTTGACATTAGATCAATTTTCAAACTGTTTTACTGTGTTTAGTAAGATGGGCTTTGTTTCTTTGATAAATTCCCTTCATTACTTGATGGCAACACTACTGATTACGATTGTTGAAAGAGTTCAGCAGTGTTGTCTCTTTGTAATAGTTCCGTCCAGATTGTGAATAAAATGCGAAGCAAAAAAAGAATATATTGCAAAAACAAACAAACCAATGCGACAGGATGCAGGATATGTGCTCAAGTGGAGATCACTGCAGTATTTCTCCGTTGTCCTGTGAGTGCTTTTCCTCCCAGCGTTGTGTATTGGTCTCACACAGATCTGCCTCTCTAGCCTTTGTGTTGCTGTGCAGCAGATGGACGCGCTGTGTGCCAGGCCTTCGCCCGGGGGCAGCGCGGTGACTGGAGCTGCAGTCGGGCTCGGGGCCGGAGCCTCGCAGCACAGCAGCCTGGCAGGCAGCTCTGGCTCTTGGCTGACCTCTGCCTCCACCAGGCCGCCCTCACTCACTCACCTCATTAGCTTGACAGCAGCGAGCAAACAAATTGAGGGCATCATGGCGCTCGCAGTGCTTCCATGGGAATGTTTCTTTCTCGTTTTTTTTCATCTCTCTTTCCTTTAGTCATTCGGGTCTATGCGGAGTACACAAACACACACCCACGTGTAAACACTGACGTCTACTTAAGAGGGTGTCAGGGCTTGTGTGTGAACAAACAGAGACAGGAAGATGCATGCACATGTCTCCTCACGCATACGTATCTATACATCTATACGCAGATATTAGACGTGTCTCCTCATCTGAAGCTCGCTCTTATTTGTGTCGAGGACAAACTATTATTTTGGTTGTCCACACGCAGCCTCCCCTGACAGATTTATACACCAGCCCCCCAAAGATAAGTTATGATTTCTCCTTGTTTAGTTTCACATTTTTGTCTCGTCAGCAGAGTCGTATAAGAACGAATCCTTTCTTGAAGATGAAATAGATCCAGCAGAGGATGTCGAAGTTATTCTTCACTGCAAACATAAAAAAAGCCGCTGCATGGGCACAGGCTTGTGGAAAGAATTCTAATTTGTTGGTTTTCTCGTAACTGGGGAATACCAAACAATGGGGTGATTTATTACAGGTAACACCCTATTGAACCTACTCGGTGATTTGTGACTCCATTGAGCAATTCTCTGGATTTCACACATTCTCCTTTGAGATTACAGTCACTCAACATGCCCTCGTCCACGTGGTGCGCGGTGTGAGCTGCTGTGGAACTACGCGTTTAGGTTCTTAATCATGTTGTTATTCGGCTTTGGTTAATTTTATTTAGATAATCGATAAACCCTCACACACACACACACACACACACACACACACACACACACACACACACACACACGTAATGAGGAAATCATGATCCCAGTGCTCGCTTACCGTTATGCTTAACTGAGATGTCATGATGGATCATCAGTGATTCGCTTTGATAAGCCTGTAATTTAACAAGACAACAAACTGGGGGAATGTTTTCAATTAAAATGCCATCAACATTTCATTTGTAGAATGAATCCAACCTCTTATCCCATCAGAACTAACAATGTTATTTATGGTCCATTAAGTCACTTAGTATTGATTCAGTTCAGAATTCTTTAACGAACTAGAAAGAGATTACATACTTTAAAATATAGTCTTTATTCTTGCGTTCTCTGCACACTGGAAAGGAGTGTTTGTCAATCAAGGGCAGCTGTCGTCCTATTAAATTACATGTGGCAAATCAATTTGGTAAATTAAGAAATTGAGACGATAAAGAATCTCACTCTCTTCCCCTCTTCTTTTAGTCTGCCATTCATTCATTCAGCCATTAGTTTGCAGGTTTGTTGAATGCTGAAATCTGATTGGTTAGCCAAGGCATTCAATCATTTCACTCACTGCACTTGTATTTGTCGGTCTCTTGAGTGTAATAGATACTGGAATTGGACTCATCGATTCTTTCCCAGTCTCTAGAACAATCCCATCATCCCATCAATTCCACAAACCGACACACTACAACACAAGTATGTCAGAATGTGTGTGTCAGCTTAGGCCGACAAGGCCTACCGTATGCTTATACATGTAAGATTCTGAGCTGAAAGCAATGCTATAAACTATATGATCACTGCAAAGATGGAACAAAATAAAAAACAAACTTGTACAGGTCAGAGCAGGATAACAGGAAGCCATGAGCTTACATTTCACCACAAGCATTCTTATTTGCTGCCCCACTGCTCCCTGATGGCACATGAAAAGCTGGAGGAAGTTTAGCCCAAACCGAATCATCATTCGACAGCTCCAAATGCAGACAGTGGGTTGCACGCAAGAACTGGGCCAAAGCTGGAGGTGAAATGAGGCACAGGCGGTGTTAAAGAGCTGTTAAAGAGATGGCAGCCAGGAAGAAGACAGCAAGACGGATGTGGTCTGGTAGTTTATATCCCGGAAGGAGAAGAGCTAAAGGTGAGGGACGAGGTAGTGAGTTAAAACCAGAAGTTCCGACCTGGATCCTTCACCGAGGGACTACACCAGGATGACAGGAAACTACAGCGCACTTCAAATGCAACTGTTAGACAAAACCACACAAAGGCCCGTTCTTGCATCTTGGACATACAAACCTGAGACGATGTGATTTTGTGCCAATGTGTGTAGATTTGCAGGGTTGGCCTTTTTGTAGACACTTGGTTAGCTTGTGTTTTGTGTGTGTGTGTCGCCAGGTGAGCAGTCAGAACATGTGGGGGCGCCACGCAAAGAGTGGGCAGGTCAGTGAACCGCAGAGGGCTACAAACATGCATCAGAAGAGAGTTAGGGATCTGTTGAAAGCCCAGACAGAGAATAACAGTGAGGAAATAAAGAGAGGCAGAGTCAGTGAAGAGAAACGGCTCATGAAGAAGGGAGGAAAGGGAAAACGGGAGAAAGACAACAATGATAACGGATTAGGCAAAATTGTGTGTCCGTCTGCCATCTGTGAAACGTATCTCCTGAAATGAAGCCAGGCAAAAGAAGAGTCGTTACACAGCTGATTAGCATGGAGACCTCAACTCATATATTTCTTGTATCTTCACCTAAATGCAGGAAGTGAGCGTGAAGCCCACCTCCATGTTTCGACCCTCATGGTGGCATCATGGACATCAGCTCACTCTCACAGGATGAAGCAGCTGGAAGCCATGTTGCGGGGTAAGAGTTTGTTTTTGTGACACCTGAGACAAATGAGGAAGTTGCATTTAGGCTGGTTGCTAAGTGTGACAGATTCTCTCACACGGCAACAACAACAACAACAACATGCATTTGTAACTCTGCGTAACCACTTTGTCTCTTTTCATTTCACAATCTGTCGCGCGCTTCCTTATCCCAGATCTGTGGCGCCGGCCAGCGTTGACAGGGACCCTCCAGGCTTATATAACACATGGCCGTGTAAATACGCACTGTGTGTTTTTAGGCCTGCCGATGCTGACGTTGAGCCTCGCTAAATCACTCCAGTGCGTGCGATGGGCGTACTGCTGCGGCCTCAAATCGTGGCACATAAATGTATTTTTAGCTTGCGGTCTTACTAGCTCCACACAGCCCGAACTCACGACCATCTTCTTGATAAAAAAGACATGAAATATGATGTGTCCCTAATGTGAAACATATTCTCTGGGCGTGTGATGATTCCCCCCCAACCCCCCAGCCTCCTGCACGCTCTATTCTTGGAAAGTAAAAAAATCTCTTCCATTTTGGACTGAGGGAGCTCATCTGTTGGTGCCTTGAAACATGCATCTCCAGTGAACTTCCCTGAGCGAAGCTAGGGTTCAATCGTTAGGCCACAGAGTATTTATTAAGCCACATCTGGGATTGTCATTAGGGAGCCCAAGCACTGGCGAACGGCGATGGGAAGGGAGTGTGATTGAGCGGTGCAGGGAGTATGTAGGGGGAAGAAGAGGAGCGAGGGGACAAAATGGAGGGAAAGATAAATTTGGGAGATCCTGTTTTTGACTCGGGTCCCAATTTTGGCATACAGAGTGAGAATCTTGTGTTAGAATTTCAGATAAGTTCACTTCATCACAGTAAAACCTGGTTTTATGCTTGACGTCGTTGCCAGTTTGCACAGCAGCGTCCACAGATGATGTAATGAACTTCCCAGATTTTATGACTATGCTATGTTTTACATCTTTAACCATGTTTATGCTGTTACTGCGTTTTCAGTTCATAGTCATTCAGTTCAAAGTCAGTTGATAGTTCCGCCTCTATCGCTTCTACTGTCATCTCAAGCTGCTTCTGCACTTTGTTGGTTTCTGGTGAGGATCCTTAAAGTCTTTTCTGTAAACTGGTTCTATACTATATGATTGGACGAAATGCAACAAGTTTTGTGATGACATCTACTAATTCTTCCTCGTAGATCCAAATCTCTCGCGCTTGTTTCTTCCTTGTGTTTTCCGGTGCCTCTTTCTCGACCATATCCTGGCTCATACACTCATACTCATGCACTGTATACAGCCACCTGTCGTTTGCCAGGTTTCACTCAAACCCTGCGAAAGTATTACCAAGCCCTGAGACCATTTTTCGAACCCTGTGTCATTGGCACAGACCTCTTTAATGCACAGTATTTCTCACTGCGTCTTGTCTTTCAACGAATCTGGAAATTACGGGCGGATTTAGCTACTGTGTGAACACATGGCACAGACAACAACATTCTAGTCTGCAGCCATCTGGTCATAACATATAACAGTGGGGACAGTGTGTTTTATTCATAGCCGTGACCAACACATCACCAAAACAGTCAAGAAGCAACAGTGTTCACAGCTGCAGAGGTCGGAAATTCAAGCCACCCAACAAAGACAATGAAATCTACCCTTGGAATCTGCTCATTCTCTCTCTCTCTCTCGCTCCCCCCCCCCCCCCCCCCCCTCCTCCGCCCTCTCTCCCTCTTTCTCACTCCTTTTCTCAGTCCTTTTGTGTGCGTGCCCTGGTCTTTCCCTGTTGCTTGGAATCACATGAAAGGTGGACATAAGAAGTTCAGCTTCCTGTGCTGGGCGATGTCCAAGGACCCACTGAGGATATGAAAGGAACTGCTGAGGAAAAGACAAATCAACTGCAGAAGTTGAAAGCCATTAGTTCCGAGACAAAGACAGAGGTTTTTGATGACACTTCAAACCGGAATCGGTACAGAGGAGAGAATTGTTTCGGAAATGTATCCTGAAAAGCATGGCCAATATTCAGATATCAGGTAACACAGGGAAATTAAAGTGAGAAACGCTCAGATCGACTATGTATGTTATGCTGGCAGCTGCTGTCCCTTGTGAATGGTGGTGTGCTGGTGTCCTCTCTGACTGGTCTTTGCACTCTGGGGATCCGCAGGGTTCCTTCAGACTTGTGTTCTTTCTTTCCCCATTGATGTGGTTGGGTGCAGTGGGGGGTGCAGTGGGGTGTTGTTGCCAAGCTCTGTATCTTGTGAGGTCATCCAGGCTACGTTGGACAGTGGTCTCTCCCTGCATGTCCACTCTGCAGACGGATTCCGGATTCAGCCGTGGCCTGTTCTCATGTGACTTGTACACATTCATTGTTACGCTGGTTCTGTACCATGGGGGTGTGTGAGTGTGTGTGTCTTGCTTTCTCTCAACAATAAAGCCAAAAGAAACCACTAGAGGGTGAAGCCTGTATGAATCGGAACAAAGCTTAATGATTGCAACAGCAGGTTGATGTGCAGAAGCAGCAACCTCTGAGCTTTTATGTCCCTCCAGGTAAACAGCATGTCTGTTAGCAGGATAGCACAAAAACATTATTATTCAATGAAACTTGGTGGGCACACTGGAGATGTTCCAGGAAAGAACCTGTTACATTTTAGTACCACTCATCCATTTTTACAACTGATTTGAATGAATCTGCCCTTGAAACGTTCTATTGGTATGTTGCCAATGCTCCTTTTTGTTTCTAATGGAAATAAAAAAAATACAAATAGCTTCTTGTGTGTGTCTTTTGGGACAGGATACAGACTTATCATTGTTTACCTTTGTAAACTATCTTAGACCCTGTTGCACTCAAAAAGTGACCTAAGACAACTAACGACTTAAGTAAATAAAGAGTACACGGCTTTACACTGTGCAATCTGAGCGAGGTCACGAGGTAAAATCTGATCGAAATGTAAATGACCATAATTACATTAGTCAGAAGAGATTTGGTTCCAGTGTGGTCATGCAGTGGTCAGACAAACACAACACTGAAGCCAGGGGAAACAAGCGTAATACTGACCGTTCCACTGGGAAATCTTTCAAATGTTTTCCTGTGCTCAAGGACACGGAAATACACAATCAATATATCTGAGTATGAACAGATCTCTTTGAAACACCGAGAGAACAATCCCGATAACACGGGACATTACAGAGATAAAATCGAGACTTCATGTGAAGAAAAAGTTGATATTTTCTGGAAGTTAGGGTATATTTTCCATTACATTTGTAATAATGGAAATTGGATTTTAAAACTTATTTGGATTAAGAAATTACCGGACGGACTGCAGGTTTTTCCACACGTTGCTCCAGGTTTTTTCAATCTTAACGACATCTCAGATTCACAGGTTTTTTGGCGAGAAATTATTCAGGTCCACTAGGCTCCCAAGAACTGAGACACAGTCATATCGGGTCACGTTCTTTCAGTGTTGCTGTGTGTTGTGTGTTCCATTCAGGTCGACAGCATTTAGGTTCTAATTAACCCCCTGTTGGGCCATTTTTGGTCAGGTCTTTCTTTACTAAAATGCATGCCAGCTTCAGATTTTGCAAGGGAACATTTTGGATAATTTCCCATATTTGTGATCTTGTAGACCTCTGTTGTGCTGCAGTGTTTCCTTTTAGCTGCAGCTAGCGAGGGAAAATGTCACCCCAGGGCTCTGATCATCTGTTGTCAATGCAGAAAGTCAGTTGTTTTGACAATCGTCACTTTCTGGAAAATATGAAGCTTCATTGATGGTTAGAAACCAACACTGTCTAACATGGTAACACACATTTCATCATCCTGAGAGCCAGCATTTTATTGGGAGTGAGTGATAATGGTTGTTTCTTTTTTTGCACAACTGGAAACACAAACATATAAGTGTATGATGTGATGGGGGAAAGTTATGTAGCTCTTCTTTCCAGCCAGGCCTCACCAGATTTCATTGGGGGAAAAAATTGCAGCCAGAAAAATTGTGGAAATGATCTTGTGGAAGAATGAGCTGGAGCTTTGTGTCACTGATGTCCCCCATGACTTCCCTGTGGGGTTCTACACTAAAGCTAGGGAAACTCGAAAGGAACAACAACAAGAATCTGAACCAGTTTAATCTCCAAGTAACATAATGACGCCGCAATTTGTGATCTCATATCAGATCTGATATCATTACAGATATGCTGTCTAGAAATAGAGCAAGATAGCAACCATTTGGTAGATAAGTGTTTCTCCAGTCATCTTATCCCTGTGCTATCTCCGTGTATTTATGGCTCATGGGACATGGCAGCTCCAGAGCCCTGCTGTCCTCAGTGCATTATGTTGCCTAAATATACATATTCCTTTTGCACTTAGTGTGAGTTAAAGCTCTTGGATGTATACCTGACAGCAGTATTCTATCATATAAATATCCCATCTGGTTGAAAATTGCATCATGCAATACTTGTTTACTAATGAGAAGTCTTGCACAATCAGCTGTGCTACTTTTATGAGATCTGTCAATTCATCAGTCAGTTTTATTTGATCATGTGCTGCCTTAGGCCATCTGGCTCTTTATCACAGCATACAGCATGGCAAAGAAATGGCGTTCCATAGGCAGGAGCAGCATTTCTCAGAAAAATGTTAATGTCTCACCAGCTCTATTATGTGTTTTGGCAAGTAGGCAGACTTTGAGGAATCGTATCATGGAAACAAGGACATTAAACCGACTCATCATAGGGTTTTCACGCTTGCTTTCCAACAACAGTAAAACTGGAGTGTGAACATGACAATTAAGATATATGCTCTATTTACACATGCTTTATTAAAATCAACATTGTCTACTGTGCATCTTTGTACTTTAGACTCCCTTCAGACATTCCTAAACACCTTTTCCATTTGATGTGATGGTCATGTGATATGTTGTTACAGTGCCACATTAGTAGGACTATGCTGTGCTAGCCATTGTATATTGCTATTTGTAGCTGTCTATGTCGTGGTAATAGTTCAGAAATAAGTCTAAGGCCTTTAAATTGATGGCTATGGATCCATGAGACGCATCAATGTATCTACAACAACTATAGACTAGACACAGATCTAGGCTGGGGAAAACGGTCTGCTGCTTCTGTGATAGAAACACAGTTTACTCGTCTTTTTTTCCAAAGGCTGGTTAACACATAAACATGCACACATATGTAGAGTCATTAGGCAGGGAGGTCTCCCCCATCCCCCGAACAGATTATAAGGTGAAGCCAAGGAAGGCCCTGAGACAGGCGCTATAACTTTGGAGCTGCTGACAGAAAGTTGGCCTGACTCGATGCTCCTCTGCAGGAGTCTGACAGCTCAGATCTCAGCACAGTCCGGAGTTCTGCTTAACAAGCTTTGGCCTGCCAGTAGACCACATCTGAGCTCAAGGAAGAGACCGTCTTACACAGCTCATCTCAAGGTTGACATCAATGAGATAATCTTATTGCTTTTTTTCATAAGGAGCCCAATAATGTCAGTACTGATTTCCAATAAACTCATCATTTTTGGACAGTAGGGAAGAAAACGCCTCATCCAAGTACAGTACAACATGGGGTGACTAGATCTACTAGCTTTGACACAATCAATACAGCACATTCTAACTGAAAAGATGTATTACTAATTATCTTAACTGGAGACAAAAATCTCCACTGATTCATAATAAACTCAACTTTTTTTTTGTCTTTGTTAACATTAGCAGAAGGAATTTCATGGGTTTTTGGTGGTATTTGGTTAAAAAAGAGAAATTCATTCAGTTTTTCTAGGACATTATGACTGAGTGTTTGGCACAAATTGATTGGATCACACACTTGTTCTGGTTTGTGTAACACTGCTAAACAAGTGACCTTTTTTGTTCTGGCAACTGAGTCACCTAATGTGCTCGTTCCTCCACGTGTCGAAGTGTTTATGTAGATGTTTTGGACAGCTATGGAAATACAGCAAAGCCAATATTTAAACGTTTAATGCTAAAAATATCTAACTTTACATATTCCACAGAATAATCTGTTTTCCTATCCTTGTTACCATGACAGAGGGGAAGACTGAAGGAAAAATCACATGCAGAGTTCGAAGAAGATCTATTTAACTTATTCTGTGTACACTGACGTTGCCCAAGTAGTGACTTCAGCATTGTTACTTTCAGAAGACATGGACAGCTTTCTGCCAGGAAACTTTTCAATATTTTTCAACCTATCCTATTGGTGCCTTGGCTGCCAGGAAATGTTCATAAGCAACGATTCATAAAGACCTCTAAACTATATATATATATATATATATATCATGGTAGACTTCTCAGATAAGAACAGTACATAAAACTGGCAATTTCATTGACAAGTCAGAGCCAAACACATTCAGTGGTTTAAAACAAAACCAACGCTAACTGCCTATGCATATGCAAACAGGGTGCCACTGTCTGCACCATTTAGATCACAAAGTTTGTGCTTATGCTTAGTTTCCTACATGATGAAGGGAGTCTGGGATGCTGATCTGTTACATGTGAGCCCGACTGGAGTTGTTATTCAACCATGTAGTCCATTTGCTCTGTTCTAGTTTTTACTTTTCTTGCTTTTACTCTTGATTTCACACAAATTCTTTTTAGGTAAAATCAAATTTACCAAAAGCAATGTGAGAATGTTCAGGATTGCTTTTAAAACATGGTCAGAATTGGCAGATGTATCTGGTTGTGGTCAACATTTGGGCCACACCAAGCAGAATTTCAAATCTGAAATAGAATATACTTGCACGTCTTAAAAAGTTTGCAACTTTCAGATGGTTGAACAGAATGGATATTGAGAAGATGACAAGTAACCTTCAACACGTTAATCTCAACACGCTGGCTAAACTCAATATGTTACATTGACCTTGTGTCACCATCACATTGTTCAGCCTAGTAAGTTGGTTACACTCGGATTCAGAGTAAAGAATGAAACAGAATAAGATCAAATTAGAAGAAAGAAAAAGGAGAAAACAGAGGCCAGAATCATGGTTCCATAGCAACGTTCCATTTACCCTGTAAGAAAGAAATGCAAAGAAAAGAAATAAAGATACAGCACAGACAGTAGGGATCAGCTGTTTGGATTCACATCATCATGCACTAAATGGGAAATGTTCCCTAGTCCTGGAATTCAGACTGGGTCTATTTCATTCAATTTACAAAAGTAAACATTTTGACCTCTTGTCTTCCCTCCATTGTTTCACATTGTTTTAAGGCAGACACATTCTAAAGTTCAACCCACAGGGACGCAGAATCAACAGTGATTCTGAGTGTTCACTGGCCGTATCGCGGTGCCTTGTGGTACACCCCGCTGATGTCATGCAGTTGTCTTTGGGTTCTTGCATCAGAGCCATATGACACTCCCATGTTCTTCCCCTGCTGTTTGTGGGTCTGCTTGTGGCCTGTGTTTATACACCAGTGATTTGTGGTCACAGGGATACTTTTGTAAACATTCCGGCTTTTGTGCAACTGCTGCTTTCCATTTTAAGGCATCTGTCTGTGTTTGGGTATACCTAGTGGTGTGCATGATAGATTATCTCTTTAAGCAGTTGACACTTGAGTTTCTTCCAAAGCCAAATGGTATGTTTAAAGACAGAGGCACAGTTACTGAAATGGATGAAACTAATGAAGTTAGTTCAAACCTTTGGTGATAACCTCTTGTTCATAAGAGATGACAAACTCAACTTTTATCTTCTGCAGCATCAAGAGATCTGCAGCAATTAAAGTGTAATCATAGGAGATTATAATGTTTATTGATGATGATGATGATGATGATGATGGCTGATGTTTATAATCAGTCATTGCAGAACATTGGCAGCTGTAGAGTGACATTACTGGAATAATGCTGGATTTTTATGCACAAAACTGCATACATGTAGTGACCTGTTGCTTCCAATGTGCTGTTTTGAACTATTTATCAAACAGGGTTAGTTCAACCTGACGAGGCTGGATAACACATACAATAAGTATTTACTGCTAGTAGTGAGGCCTCCAGTCCATAACGATCCTCAAGATGATTGACATCAATTATCTGTTGGTTGGATCGATGAGCAACAGAGTATTTGATCAATCTGACCTTCTATCCTCTCTTTGTGCCTGTACAGAGTTCACTGCACAGCCCAGCACCATGTTCGGGAAATTTGATTATTTGATGAAATTTTAAATCAGTCAACCAGCTATGATTTTTGCAATTATACACTTAGGGTTAATTCTCATTTAGCACTGTTTATATATTGAAATATGAAGGACCCCTGACCTTAGCTCTTAAACAGCTTAAAGCTGTTTGGTGGTGCTTTTTCTTACTTTACCTTGTTGAGAGCTGGCAGTTTCTAGGGGAAACTCCACCCTGCCATGTCCTTGAAATTCAAGTCTGAGGTTTGAACGCAGGTCCAACACTGGCTATAAATCCCCATTTTGCGGACTTATCTCCAGTCTGGATCTCATCCTTAAGATATCAGTTTTCAAAAGATAAATTGGTCCATTATGAAAATTAGCAATTACACTATCCAAAGTTATCAGCATGGGTAGACGTCCACTCAAGCAGGAATCTTTAACTCACAAAAACAACCACCTGTCACGTTTAATTTGGTTTAAATATATGTTTTGGATGACTTTTTGGGACAAAGACCATTGTGTCTGCAGGTTTGTGCCCTGTTTCAGCACTACTACGCCTCATGGGGTACTGGAGTCTGCGTACAGAGCTTGGATTGTATGTCTTGTTATGCTTTGTAATGTTGCAATGTTTGGTTTTGCAATTATTTCTGTCAAACACTTTTTGAAGAGTCTCATAATTGGTGTGTACGAGTGGCATTTGCGCTGTATAACTTCTATTATTTGTAGACGGTGAAAAAGCAGGAATATAAAGCACATAGAACCACGTGCCTCCTTCAGACAGTCAAATAAAAACAGAACAGAGCACTAAAAAGTTCGCTTTCACCGTCTCTCATGCAAAGTAGCCATGTGAATCAAAAAGGAGTTGGCATGACTGTTGCCTTCTTACGAGAAAGTCAACAAACTCAAAGGTCTGGTTTAAATCTCGGGGCTGGCAGGGCACTCAGTTGCCTCCTCTCCTCCTCCTCCACCCAGACTGCATGTTCGCTGCTCGCCTCATGAAGTTCGGTCATGCCACTTGTTTTTTTAGCGCTCCAAAACCTCCAACGGATTTGGCACAGTGCACTCGCTGTGCCCTTCTGCTGCCGCTACCCCCTCCTCTCCCTGTCCTCCTCTTACTTGATCTTCCTGTTTTGCCAGAGGTGTCTCTGTTCGTTAAGAGCATATGCCCTGGGAAACAGTAGCACACACAGCTGCCCTCCCCCCCCCCCCCCCCCCCCCTGCACATTAGGCTATCAGGCTTGCGTCTGCTGACTGTCCCTCTGCAGATCTACACTGTGCCTGGCTGTGCGGTGGTGAGCTGTGCGGCGGACCACGCCTGTGTAGCCTGATTTACACTCTTTTCTTTCTGGGCAGCCACTCGACAGCAGCCAGCTCCTGGTGGGACCGACGGCGGCTTCAGCTAAGGGGCCAAGCCCGGGGCCCATTTGGTTTTGGTTTCCTTTCGCCAGCCACTGTGCCACACCTAGCACGAGTTGGGCTAAATGAGACCAGTGTGTAGATCCAAAGATCGGGCTTAAACTGAAACCAATAAAAGGCGAGGCTGTACAAACGGCTCCGTAGCCACGCTCAGGTCATATATCTGTGTGTCAATTTATACACGTTCTACGCGACCCACCCTGTCTCTAACTCATTTATACTTAAATTCTATGTGCACGCTATCGTGCTGAAGCGTTCAGTCTGGGAGCTCATGGTTGCACGTGCAGAGGTTAGGGTTCCTTTTACCTCCCTGCTCTGGGCAGAAACGTGCAGAGTGAACCTTCCTCTCCCTGCACCTCCACTCATTCATTGCTTGCTGCTGTGAGTGTTAACGGAGCTTTCTGTTTCTGTGTACAATGTTCAAGTGCTGCAAGAATCCTGCAATTTAACAACACCAATAACAACAACAACACACCTGGCTAGATCTACAGACCAACTTAAACAGGCAGTGATGTTTGACAAGTGGTAAAATGGTTGCCGTGGTGTTAAAATGCATTCGTGTCCATGTGAAAGCTACAAGGATTCAATCTTCCATTCTGTTACAGCAGCTGGAGATACGACAATTAGCTCTCCCCTGTGGCACCGGAGACAACGGATATTCAAGAGGGGTGAGTTTCATTCTGTATTCCTCAAACAGCTTAATGCTCTGTTAGCCTCAAGGCCAGAAATCCCATAGCCAATGCTAACCCCTCCCATCACCAAGTATGCTTTCTGAAAAGTTCTATTTTATTACTGCAGAGTTATATGTAATAAAAGTAATGATATTTGATGAGACTGAATGATAAGCGAGGTCCTGCTGAATGTAGCCACAGCAGCAATGCACTCAAGTCATTAGCAAGCCGTCAACAACTCCGGCAACTCAAATTTGCCTTTGTGATGAGAGAGCTAAGGTAGAAATCTAACTGTGATTTGAAGCCAGCAGGACCAACATGTCAGTGAGCATTCTCAGCTGCACACACACAACCTCAATTGTGCCGCTCCATCCACTTCACAGCAAATAAATTCATTTGTGGCTGGAAATGAGCAAGACGGCACAAAAACGCCATTGTGCTGCATTTAAAGAGTAACACTGACTTGTGTGTCTGTGTGAAATCCGTGGCCAAAGTCTCCCAGCCTGCCATATGTATGCAGACACATGCATGCAAACATACGCTACATACTCAAATAAACCAGTAGGTACTTGTACCAAGCGCACACGGCATTACATCAGAGTATGCTTGCATGGATTTGCCTGACAGATGGTTGAAGCTGCCTCGACCTCTTCCAAGAAATTAACTAATTTTGGCAGTAGATTGTCCCGCAAGTGGAGGAGGCACATTAATCACCGTTTGAGGGTTGGGCCAAGGGGATAATCCTAAGAAGGCCTGTCACATTGACACTAGGAATGCGTTCATTACTCGATGTAAAGGCCCATGTAAAACTAACATATCAGGAAAAGCTGTGTTCGTCAAACACAGAACATACACAGATGAGGTTCACATGAGGAATTATGGCTTGGGGTCATTCCAAATGCATTTACAGTTTAAAATCATTTCAGCCCACAGCAATGGAAATCATAGCAAACCAAATCTAATGACGTTAATAGGTCACACAGAAAACACATCCAGTCTCAATCCTATTTGTTTTGTTGCCGTGAACTTTGTAACGTTAGGAAAAGAGTATTAAGGTGTGTGTGGGTGTAAGTGCAGAGGGTGTGTGGAGTTGAAACTTATTCCATCTCATTTGCATATTGGCCTACATATCCTAACAAAGTATTTGATCTGCTGTTCTGTTCACCACAAATACAAGTGTAGCAACACGACTGCTTTCAGGGGAATTTCTAGTGAATCTGAAGGCTGTCACCTCCTTGTTGTCATGGCAGTGGCTCCTCTGAGAAAGACAGTTTTGCTGCTGGGGCGTGGAAGTATTTCTGTTTTAATGTAATGTAATGTAATGTAATGTAATGTAATGTGCACACATATGTACTGTATATGAGCATGTATACATGTGGGCATGCATGTGTTCTTTGGGGGGAGGGGCTGACATTAAAGGCATTTAAGTGTTTGCTCTTTTGGAAAGATTCAACATTTAGAATCTATTCACAGGGAGATTATTGTCGCTGCTGGTGGTTCACAAAGGTTTGTCTTTGCTGTGAGATCGGTTTGACATTTTAACTGACTGTTGATTTATGTCTGTGTTTAATCATCAATCATGGTGGCACCCATCTCTCTCCCTCAACCACTGACATTAGTATCAGCAATGTGTGTAATTAATATATCATCACATAAAAATGGGACATTAATCAGTGGTAGACACTTGTCATGCTATGTTGTTGAGAAATGCTGCTTGTCATGTCGTGCTCATCCAGGTTGACTACGACATCAGAGTCTGATTGTATCAGAACCAATGAAATGGAAGCTGATTGTTGGGCCTGATCCAAGACTCTTTGCAAAAGATTGACTTTACAGATACACATAGATACAGTCAGTGAGTCAGATTACAGCTGAGTGCACCTGTAATAACCATAGCACTGACGCCTGCTGTGAGTTAGGCTACAGTTTGCATGCCAGCTAACCTTTGAGATATTGTAGAGGAAGGTGCTGCAACAGAGAGAGGAAGGGGAGAGCTACCAGAGGGGTTTGTCAAGCTGTTGGCTTGTGAGACGAGTCAGTGGTTCCTCTTGTTATTGGTTAGCTGGTAAAAAAGTTGTTGATCTAACCATGTACACTTTTCATCTTCAGAAAGCCCAAATCAAAATGGTCTAGAGTCGTGTTTCACACGTGTTTTAGGAACCGAAGTCCAAACCACACCTTCTGTCTTCTGTTGTCTGGAGCTGGTTGCTTTGTGTACACTGGGCCCATTTCAGCTCTTTTATGGAAACAGATGCTTTCTACAGCTGGAAATTGGATTGATAAGGCTCAACTATACAGCAAGTGTGCAGCTGTAACACTAAAACGATAAGCTGCAGAGGGTGGGAGGGAGAACAGCTGGATTCTGGTGATAACTCTCTCTGGGTTTGTTTGTTACAGCAACTCTTTCACATTACACAGGTTGGTTTCAAGTAATGTCTCTATCAAACGTGACTGTTCCACGGAGCAGGAAATGGCCTCTTGCTATTTAAAAACATAAAAAATCTGAGTAATTTCCTATATAAGTGAGTGTTCATAGATTTCAAATGTTAAGAAACGTGCAGAGTCATCCATCAGATGACTCGTACTAGAGTTTGAGGACCTCTAGTCTATTCGCACAATACGCCAATGTTCCATTGACGATGTAAGAGATTGGTTGAACTTCACTTCACCTTGATTTAAGGAAAATCCCATAGGTAGAGAAAGCAACTAATTTCATTAAACATATGGTTGGTTGAGCTCTGGTTGTTTGCAGAGCTTAGTTTTAAACACAGTGTGTGGTTTTTGGACCCTGAAGTAGGAACATGCCCGTTCTTTATGGGGTTTCTACGATCTGGCTTTTCTGTGGTTTCCTCGAATTTCTTCTCTCTGTTCTAAGCTCTGCAATCTCGGTTCGATGTAGACTAAATATGATTATTATCTGTACTACCTGTCCAGTTTCCCTGCTACTCTCCTTCTAGGGAATGAACTCATTGGCACAAGTCCACATGGTCCTAAGGAGTCTTAGTCGAGTTTGTTACATAAATCCTTCCTAGCTTTGCTTTGCTTTGCTTTGCCATCAGATTGTGCAGACAGTGGATTTGATGAGCTACTTTCTTGAGTCAGCAGAAAAAGGCGGTGCTATTAAAAGCTCCTGCTCAGTGACCCTTGATGCAACCAAAGCCCCTGGAAGCCTGCCCAACACACAAAACATAGAAGGGAAAGTACTTGTCGTAAGGAGAAAACCATAACACAGAAGGTATGTTGTGCTTGACTGCCATGCCACTGGAACAGAGGAGGCTGATTCTAAAAATACCTGCCTCCCACCACACTCACACTCCCAACACTCAAGAAGACCTAACAGCTCCATGGCAATTACTCTGAAATTGCTCTTATTTTCTCTAAGTCCTCATAATTTCCAGTCAACTTGTAATTCATCAGCTTGTGTGTGTTTGCATCAAGTGAGAGGAAATGGGTGACGCCCTGAGCTATTTAAAGCTTGAACTATTCCAGGTAGGCCCTGAAACTTTGCTTACTCGACCGTGCCAAACATTTACCAAAAGTCTCAGCCTGACACCTGTGACCAAGTCACGAGAAAGCCATTAGTGAAAACCAAACAGACGTTTCATGTGTAATTGAGGCCACCCAAACCATCAGTTATACCGGACTAAGCTGTAAAACCATTACAAGACGATTAAAATTCACTCAAGGAAAATGCTGTTGCTTTTTTAACTCAACTTTAGTGAGTGGTGCAGGAGGAGTCGCTGAAAAGCCTGTGCGTGTGTGTGAGAGAGTGTGTGTGTGACTGTTGGAGGACCACAGGGTTATAACTGTCTTCAAGTGGTGAAACAGACTCTGCTGGAGACACGACATGAGCTGCACACTGCACAGAGATTCCACCGCTGTCGTATCGGACGCTGCCTTTTGTTCAAACGCTGAAATGAATGCGTGTGACAGTGCTGTGACCCAGCTCAGGTCGCTCGCATTCGGAGAAAAATCTATTTATAGGCCAGTTAAATAGAATCCAGGTGTTGTTAAACAAGCCAGGGCAAAGCTGGCTGCTTCTCTGGTGTCATGAGCACAACTTCGAATACATAACCAAGACACGGCGAGTAGTGCCAGCTGGGAAAAAGAAAGTCAGGCAGTGGAGATGCAATGTTGTGCTGGAGTGTCACCAACACAAACAGGGAAAAAATGACCTTGATGTTTGCAGAGCACTGTACCACAACATTCAAATGTCTATCGCCTCAGTTTGATGTTCTCTGTGGCGAACATCAACAGCAACAGGGGATCTGTTTTGGTTAATTAATATGAAATTTGCTTCCCGCGGCGGAAATCTTATTTTTCACGGCAGAATTGTAACCGGAGCACGAGCCAACAGCTCCTCATTAAGGCTCTGTGATTCTCCACGCAAAGCAGAACTTTTGAGAGTAAAAAGACATCTTGCAACGCTCCAGATGTGATGATTCACACTCTCACTGTGTTATTTCTGCTCAGAGCCCCCAAGGCAAACATTGAACTTTTTGTGTTTTCTCCTGCTTATTCTGAGGCCTGACCGTAATCGGTGCATCACTGGCTGACTGAGTCATCAAAGAGGCCGGCAGGTAGAGTGGAACACCTCTGAACTGCATTTGAGAGAACAGATTTAAATCTCCTGATGTAAGAGACAATTGTACCATTCTCCATCTTCTTTGCCTATTTGTTAGACTGTAGATAATAAACATACAGCTATTAGAACCTCCTCACCACAGCAGCTGTTAACAGGCAACTTGTGACCATTTTGCAAACCTTTCTCCATCTCTGAAGGTCTTGTGTGTCTTCTTAAGTCCTTCATCTCAGATATTCTGAAGTATACTGGGGCCAGAATGTGGGCAACATGTATGGCAACTCCAACTGTGATGCAAACTGCTGTTTCATTCAGAACTTTAGTTTCCATTCTTCCAAACACACAGCTTTGCCCTTTATCCAGCGCACATGGAGCATGTTGAGCCACATTTTTATGTGAAAGATGGCTACAAATCAAAGGTAGTATTATTATTACGGTGATTATTTCAGGTTAAAGTTGCTAAGCTCACTTTAGCAGACATACTCCGAACAGACTTGGACAACTGGCTCCGTTTGATCCAAGGAAATAAAGGCAATGCCTTGTGGACCACAGATGCCATCCAGTTGGCTGTCCTCCGGCTGTGATCTTTCACAACTCTATGTGGCTGCCAACCCACAGGGCTCTGCCTACTTCCATTCCCTGCTCCATTACTTTAAATCTGATCCTTTGAGTCTGGGTTCAAAACATGTATTGGTCAGTAGTCTGGGTTTTGGTCCACCACAATCAAACACAAGCCCTCTCCTGCTGGTGTTCTGCCCCAGCATTAGACAGGAACAGGAAAACAGAGACAAAATGTCAAATATGAAATTTAAAAAAGAGATACATGTGCTCACTCCAAGTCATTATTATAAGATTTTCTGTTCCGAGTTCCTCCGGCTCAAACCGCATGTCTGATCCCCATCCAGATGCTTGAAAATCCATTCCTTGTTTTCACAGTCTTTTTTTCTCGGTGGATTTCTGGCCTTGTTTTTTCAAAGTGAGATATATATTCTCAATACTTGGGAATGTCCCACATTGACAAACAGTGTCAGTATGAGAGATATTTTGAAAGCAGCAAATCTTTGGCTTTTTCTCTGTCCTCGGTGATCGTTTGTGCTGCAATAACACGATTCTGAACTTGAACTGAGGAGACCAGAGCATCATAAAGAGCACTCATGAATTATCACGGGTCAAAACTGACACTTTGCTCCGTAAACAGGCCCTCCATCCACCTCTACAACTACGCTGTGTTTGCATACATAAATCTAAACAGTCTCAATGGTAATAGAGTTATGGAAGAGCAACATCGCTAGCTCAACAAACAACATTTTGGGCAAAAACACGACCTGACGTGATGTTCTGTTGACGGAGAATAACAAACATCTGCTGCATTTCAAACATACACATTCACACACCATAGTTCAACGTCCCCACTGCATATAAAAACGCACAGCACTTCATTTATCATAACGAGGAGCAGAAATGGGCCAGTAGAGTAAAATATCCAGATAAGTGGAATGCACGTGGGTGTCGTTCCAAGTTGAAGTCATTTGGGTGCACGCAGGTAAATAGAAGCATTTGTATTTGGAAAGCTTGTTGTTTTTCATTTGTAAGCTTGACTGAGCGTACATTCCATCATGCAATCCGCAGTGTAATTCGCTGTTGAAATGTTCATTATTGCATCTATCATCAGCAACATTAATCAGCTCAGTCCGTACACACTGGGCGGTGCGAACGCAGTCAGAATCCTGCTTATTATTCCTGCCTTACAGTGTGTTTCACCTCAAAGCGATCTCTGTCAGTACTCCAGTCAGCTCTGATTTCTTTGGTTTGGCTAAAGGTTCACCTCCACTGTAGTTAAGGTGTTCTTGTCTTACATCTTCGGCATGTGTAAAAGGAATGTGATGAATGCTTTGCGCTCGGTCCTAACGGCGCTGCGCTAACGTGATTTGCAACACAAACTGATCTGCTCTGCCCTTTGCTCACATGATACCTGATTTAAAATGTAAAAGGACCAAAGGGTGAATTTCAGACATGTCAAATGTGAACAGGCTTTTTAAACAGCATCCTACTAACTTTGGTCCCCTGTATGTTGATACTGTATGTCATGTGTGTTAACTGGTTTGTTTTATTCTCTGCTGGCTGTAAAGCAAATTGCCCCTTGGGGATAATAAAGTTTATCTTGACCTTAACCTTTACCTAATATATATTACAATCAAATTGCTTTGGTTTCCTTATTAAAATACCAAATAAGTAATTTAATAAATCAAGGATGTAAACTCACTTTGGATCAGATAATTACAACTGAAAAACATTTGGATCTACATGGTATTCATTTTGTTTGCAGGTGATATTTGAAATATAGTATTTTTATATAACTATATTTCAATATTTTGTATTATTTTTTGAGAGAAATTTAATTAAGAATATGATTCAAACTCCACAGGTCAATAGAGAGACACATCACGTGTTATTCTCACTGTGCACCTCTGTTCACATGTTTGAGACTCCAGATGAGAAGTCAACCATGCCACTGCTATTACAGGTGCACCACATAGTTTGCCGGCCGAGCGGCGTACGTATGGATGACAAGAGCAAAGGCCCTACATCATAACACAAATGTCACCTTATCAGATGGAAAAATCTAACTGTAATTCAAGCCTGAATGGATCTCCAGCAGCAGTGACGGTGTTGCATCAGCACTCTTGTGCGGTGAATAGCTGGCTGTATTTTTTCCAATTGGCCGCTTCAGTGGTGGTTGAGAGAACACAATGTCCTGCGACTTGAAAAGAAGCAAAAGCAAATTGGGAAAACACATGGAAATGGAGAAAAGCCAGTCAGCCATTAGAAAACACATGGTCTGCATTTAAGCTGAGAATTTAGCAAATTGGGAAATGCACATGTTAATTTGACAACAAGTAACACAATGGAAAACTCAGCAAAGTGTATTTCTGTAAACAGTGCATCACTACAGAACCATTAAATCTTTTATTTAGTGTCCCTCCAGTTAATTGTTATTTTATTTTCCATTTAAAAAAAAACAACAGCTTTGATTTATTTTAAATATTTTCCGCATTTGATGTAGAGCACTTAGGGCACCATTTGTTATATAAAAGTGTTATTATTATTCTTTCATTAGCATTTTGAAAGCACATGTAGTAAATGCAATGCTATATTTTATATTAAAAACCTTTTTTAATAGTAAATCTTTTTCTAAAATCTTCTTGATCCTCAGCTTGTTTTGGGAAAAGTATTAATATCACATAAATCCTCAGGTTAACCGTAACTGGTATGAATCATATCTGCTGGTATTAACGTTCCCTTATGACTTATAGTGGTGTGTGTGTGTGTGTTCACGATCAAAGAGGCACAACATGAGATTCACACCACAGTATAATGACTCTGTATTCTGTTTGGTCCTTGACTTTTGAATAATGTGACACATTTTATTTGACCTACCTGCACACTGGAGCTTGAATCGGGCCGGAAATTCTGATCCGAGCCACAGCTTTATACCGCCGAGGTAATATAAAGCTGTGGAGAGCTGTTATGGGTTTTATAACATGCATGCATAAAGCTTTAAGACCGACATATCCTTCTAAACTCTACCGCCTTCAGTTGTCACCACCGGTTGTCACCGAGCTGTAAGAAGTTATTACTACACCGGAGTTCAGCCACATTGAACTGAATCTTATTTATATTATGGATGCAGTGACACGGGGCTGATGTACATTCCTAATTCCCTCTACAAACATGGAAAACTCCTATAAATTGTTTCACAATATGCGGCTGGAGGATGTGGAGACCCTGTTTAAAAGGGAAAGACAAGAGTGGAAACGGAGCCATTTACAGCAGCAAAGAGAGTTTATGGAAAAATGTCAAGAACGAGGCCAACTCTGCTCCACGAGGTGTCATAATTCTGAAAATATGAGGATTCATCTGACATTTCGTAAAGCTTGGTATTCATAACTTAAATATGTTAGTGTGCCAACCGTTCCACAAAAACAGGTCAGATTTTTGAAAGGTTTAGCTTTGGGATGAAAGTGCCGTGTGTAGTGTGGTGGCTTCCTCCCAACATACACAATGTGTGTCTTAAACACGGACAGAAACGCATTCTAGTGACTAAAAACAATGTGAAATAAAGAGACATTGTGGGAAAATATGACTTGATTCGTCTATGTATTGTATTTATAGCTTTATATCTTTACCTGGATGGTCTTTGAATGCACCATAAGTAAAACGAGGATTCAACCCCAGCAAGGGTTGACAGCTCTTGACGGTTCTCCATCCTGGTCCTTGAGCATTACAGCTCTGCAAGCTTCGCATCTCTCCACCATCAGATGTGTTTATCCTATTAAGAGTTGAGATCAACCACGTTAAGTAATCAGATGAGGACAGTGCTGTGGTACACCGGTACATCCGGGATTGAGAACTGCTGCTTTAAAGTGACTGAGGGATTGATGCAGTGTAAGTGCATGTGTAGGTTTCCGTGGTGACTAGGTCCAAAAGGTGAAAGGTCACTCAGAAAAAGTGTGGTAAATACTCCAAAGGGAAGTTGTTGTTTTGACCGTTTCCCTGTATGTTGTCAGTGAGACTCCCTCCTGTATTTCATCACTATCATTATTACTACCCATAATATTTTTCTCCACTGGGAAATTCCATCATAATCTCCATAATTCCGGGGTCCTTTTAGGTAAATTCTTGATTTAAAATAGGAAGACGGTTTCCTCTGATCAACATGACAGGAAAATGATCTGTCTGTGGTGCTTTCAACTACCTTGGCAGTGCTGTGAATATTTCATCCACTTGGGCGAGCCCTTGGAATACACTGGCAAGGCAAAGTTATAGGACACTTTGCCTCTTTTTCAGTCAGCTCTGGTTGGCATCCACCACAGACAGCTTGGCCAGGGGCTGGATAAGCCGGTCCAAAAGGCCCCTGCCATGTTTACTGTACTGCACAAGCCTCAGCACGGCACAACATGGGTGGCCCCGCTATGCAGTCGCCTTCAGTCTCAGTGAAAATGCAACAGGATTATGGAAACACCGCACCCGTCTGGCTCAGGTTTTACCCAATACATAACACAAGCCGGTCCTTCTATACCGCACATGCTCAAAAACATTTGAACTGTATGGATACCCTACAGCGCTGGTCCTCAGTGGACTTTTGTTCAGCGCTCCTATACACAAGGCTGCCAGCGCCGAAGCCAAGCATAATGGAAAGAATCATGCCTTGCTGACAAATGTAGAAAGAAATGGTAGCATGTTTTAATTTTCTGAATATGGTGTAGTTGGATGTAATACAGAAAAATTGGAATTAAAAGCATCCTTGTGGGGTAAATCCAAAATTAGCCTCCTTTCAGAGTATAGCTTGGTTACATGAGCCAGCATCTGATCAACCTCTTACGCAAAGGTCAGATACCTAAGAAGTGCCAATTATTGTGTAACTGTTCTCCAATTAAAGATGCTTGCCCTCAGAGGCCCTAACAGCGCCTCAACAAAACAATGTGGGCTATAGTCTTTGCTCTGTGTTCCTATCGCCATGCATTTTGCATGTGTTCCCAAGGAAGTGTTTGCATTATAAATGAGACATGCTAGCCTACAATGACGCACAGCATAGAAAATGGGCTGCCTCGTCTGAGCGTCGCTGCTGCGGTCCACATGGACAACGGTCCAATCGCTGCGGCAAATAACTCGCTCGTCTGTTGAACCCAGGGCGCCAGATGGGCTGGAGTTGAGGTCAGGTCAAGTCAGGTAGCTTCGAACATTTTGTAACGCAGAACTTTAGTGTTTTACTCTGGGATTTTATTGCTATTCTGTATGTTGCAGCCCACAGATTCCCAAAGTAGAGTAAAGGCTAGTGGGGATTTCGTCAGGGTCTCTAGAAACAACAATCCCTTGATTTCAGTGTTAAATCATTTGGCTAAAATCTCAGTTTCGGATGGTTGATGTTCTTTGCACCATTGAGTATCCAAGGGCCGGGGTGACGTTTGCTGTTAGTGTCCACTACAGCAGCAGGTGCGAGGCCTTGCAGACTCTGACCGACCGCTGTGCCGCTGCCTTATCCGCTCTGCCCTGTTTGCACAGGCGCTCATGAGCCTCACACCCAGGACGGGTCGGCATGTGCGCTCAGATGGCGCTCGTTCAGTTTTCCCTCGCCTTCTTTCTGCACGCGTGTGGCACTTGCCGTTACTGCTCTTTTCCAAGATAACAACTGTCAAAGACTAATTATAATGGGAGGGGTGGGCGTGAGGGGGGACGGAGGGAAGTTATCCACATGCTTGTTCAGGGCAGGAGGGGTGGGGGGGCGGGGAGAGGGACTGATGTGATTAATGATAGAGTAATGGAAAAGTGGGTTTCTGCTGTGCCAAATGCGCTCAATGAATTGGAACTGAACAAGAAACGGAAAGTAATGTGGGAGCCTCGAGAACAATTGGGAAGACAAATGGAGGATGAGGGATACGTTTGACATGAAGCCAAAGAGACAGAAGCAGACTGTGACACATGCAGGTCCATGGAGACAAAGACAGTAGGAGGACAAAAGTGTTATGGTGAGAGGGAAGATGTCACATAAAACCCTCACGGTCTTTGAACAGGGCTCACAGAATAGGCTAAATTGCTCACACACACACACACACACACACACACACACACACACACACACTCACACTCACACACACACACACACACACACACACACACACACACACACACTCACACTCACACACACTCACACACACACACACACACACACACACACACACACACGCACACACACACACACACACACACACAGCTCCTCATCCATTCCAAACTTTTTCCAAACATCACTCTGCCCTGATTGCCCTTCTCCTCCTGTCCCACCACCCGTAACATTTCCTGCTCCCCTGCTCCCTTTGCCAACTCCCTAACCACCCTCCCCCCCCCCTCCCCCACACACACCCCATCCATATGTGCAGTGCTCCCCCACACTCTGCAGCAAATTAACAGAGTTGTATCGCAAACCTTCAAAACCAACACTCCTCTGCACATTCCTGAGACCTTTTAATATCTGCATCAGAAAATTCCCCCCACCCCACACACACACACACACACAAACACGCACACACACACGTAAAACCTTCAGAAATCCTTGACGCGATAAATCAAACCTGCCTTCTGATTTTTATTCAGATCAAATTCAACCATTTACATTGGAATGCATGCTGATTGGCTGAGACCACCTGTGTGAGCGTATCTGAACAACTTTATTGATTCCAACATATTTTAATGCTCCACATTAAGAAGGAAAATCCCATGGATGATGATTCCATGCTGCATAATATCCTTGTGATGAAATTAAAGCCATTGTAAAAAATATTGAATAATCCTCTCTGTCATGTGGTCAGGTTGAATGCTAAACAGATGCGAGCAGGGAGCTTGGAAAAATTGGAAAATAGCTCTGCTTACATCAGCAGCACTGGGGAGTGATGTTAGCTAACAAGCTACTCCCATGCACAGTTTGTTTACACAGACGACACCCAGATAATAGTCTCTCCCTCTCATTACATGAAATATGCAGTGGGGGAAAATGTCATGAGTTGGGTTCAATCTGCTGAGTGTGACAAGCAGAGATCAGTGTGACGGTGCACCGAGGCTGAACCTCAGTGTGTGAGGAGAATATTGAATCAGACAACACAACAGGATTAGATTAGACTAGATTATATTAGATTAGGTACACCTTTATAAATTCTTGCTGTGGACATTTCTAAAGAATTTGATATGTGGGAGATGGGTGAGGATATCTGCTGTGTGTTTTGGAAGTGTGCACTTTTGTTCTTTAACACTGTCCCTGTATATGGAGTCTGTATGCATAGATACACAAGACAATATATATATATTTGATGGCATATGTTGTATTTCTTCAACTATGGTGAAGTGTGGTTGAGGTACTGTTGATATGTCCACAGTTTAAAAACAATGATTTCAGATATTCTCTTGTCCTTGCTGTACTTATCACTGCTTGGCCCCTGCTGTCTGTTTAAAGTGGGGTACAGAGAGTTATGTGTGACCTCCATGATGTGGTGTCACCCGGGGAGTGTGCTTCACTCCCAGACCCTGCTCATTTCCCTGGACTCTGAGAATTAGTCTCTAACTGCCTAATTGGGCTTCATTGTACTAAATGTAAACAGCATGTGTCGGCCTAAATGTATAATATTACTGTAGATGAAGTTACCGCAACACACATATTGAGGATGCACACATCTGCGTGTTTCATTTACTGTAAACAAAAAGTGGCTGAACGGCTCAGCCATGTGTGTTATGATGAGACTCTGGCTCGCTCAGTGGCGCTCTCTCCTTACCCTGTAATTTATGCACAGAGATTCCAGAACATGACAACAGCCATATATCAAAGCAAGAACGAGAGACATAATTCCAAAGTCCAGCTCAACAGTTCACGCTTCATCCACTTGCAAATGCGAGACACCCAAACCTCAAAGCTAGATAAAGCTTAGGCAGTATGTTGATGTAAAGCCAGCTGTACTGGATATCCGTCTCTTGCATCACTTGTTTCTCAAACCTATTTAATGACACAGCCCTTTCAGTTAACACAGAGGGAATAAAAACCCAATCCTAATACGATGGGGTTTGAGTGAATAGGAATGTGACATATTTATACGGCTACCATCTTTCATTTTTACAGCATCATTAATAAAGTGTCTGGAAGCGGTGTTTAAGAGAGATCACCTAGACAAGGACTTCACCCAGAGACGGCTGAGGAGTTTTGTGGAGGGATTCTGGTTTGCTCTGTCATTCCAGTGCAGACCACGTGTTGTTTTCCTTCACCGTGTGCTCTTAAACTAAATATAGCAGTTAATTTGAAGGATAGATAGGTGTGTGTAGGATTATGTAACCTTGTAGAAATCTTACCGAATCTACTAGTGTGTGGCAGTGAAGTTAAATAGCTGCAGGACGCTTGCAAGGCCTCCAAATCTCCTCGATCACTCAGCTGTAACACACATAAAGAGATACATTGGTAGAGACACAGTATCGACTCTGGAACCCAACTGACCCCTGCTCCTCTGCAATGAATGAGTTCACGCAAGTGGTTGAGGCATAGAATCAGAATGGCTCCTGGCACGGCCATTTGGGAGGAGACCACAAGCCAGATCCATAATATGATCTCTCCATTTGTGTGTGTCACCATTGTGTAGGCATTCCTGTACAGCTCCTCAAAGCTCAGTCCACTATAGCTCTTCCTCTGAATCTTCTGGATTGCATTCTTCAGAGGATCCCATGTAACTCTGACATACCCATTGTCATAGGAACGGCCCATAACCTCATTGCGGTCTCCTTCTTTGTGAGGCCTTTGCTGAGTTTGGACATGGTTGGCAAAGCTTGACAAACATTGTGTCATGCACACGATGAGACTAGGTAACCTTCCTTTATAAATGTTTAATCAGAAAACGACAAAGTGATTTCATCCAATAAACATTACAATGGTGATGTCATCCAGTAAACACTGATGTTATCCAAGGTAACAGGTACGATACGCACACATTACTAAATCTAGTTTATCCCTGGCTCTTACCGATTATATAACCCATCTGGCCCAGGAATGCCTAAAGAGTCCCTCAGGATGAGCTGGAGAACGTGGCTAGTGAGTGGACATCTGGATGACTCTGGGTCTCTGTGACCTGGACCCCGATAAGCCGTGGAAAATTGATGGATGGACATCAATAGTTATCTTATGAGAGGTGTAGAAGTTACAAAAACAATAAAGTTCTTTAGATCATTCTGCGTACTAGGAAAAGCCAAATCCTGTTTGTCTCAACCCTGGATTGCCGATTGATTGAAGAATGATCTGTCAGTTATTTTTCCATTTTAGGTTTTGAAAAGAACTCAAGTTTTCACACAAACCATTGTGACATCAACAGCTCCTTAATTTTCAAGTAAAATGGAGCATTTTGATCCAGTCTGTTGGGAGGAATTCCCAAGCAAAAACTAAATGATGCTCCATGTTGTGAGGAATGCATTTTCCATTGATGGAAGTAGCTTTGCACTTTGGCTAAGATAAGTGGAATAACGCTGATCACTCCTCCACAAATACAACCGATATGTTATTGCAAAAAAAGAAAAGAAAGACCTGCTAAAGATCGACACAGCACTTGGCAATCCCATTGAAATCTCGGCACCACTGTTTACCTTACCCCTGTAGTCTCATGTGAAGTATTGTCTCACAACCGCATGGAACACTGTGAGGAAAAATGATGGACGCATCATTTTTCAATTGCCGCTGTCATTTCCATGGCTTCAGATCAGGCCAGGGATTCCAAGTTTGACAGAAACAGAAACATTTTACTGGGAAAAACAGTCCTCAGGAAAGAGTCCTTTTGACATCCTGTACGGTCCTGCAGTTCAAAAAAGACGGATGATAGTCACGACAGGATAAACATACACACTGAATCAATAGAAGAATTAAAAGATTAGGTTCAGGCTTTTTCATAGAAAACGATTAACTTTCACACAGAACTCCTGAACTCTCCCATTACGTGCCAACAGGAAATCCAAAACACACTAAACAACAATAATTGTGCAGACTGAGGAAAACTAAATACTCCAAACTGGGCGGGTAATGCCACAATATTGGAATTGCATCTCTTTAACATTAAAAACTGCAGTCACATCACTTAGGATCTTAACCCCAAGTGAGACTTCCTGGGCCCTTCTCATATTTAGACTAGACTTAAGCGAGTATCGTCCACACCACACAACATCTCACAAAAACAAAAACATCTCCGCCTTTGTATGTGCTTGACTGTCTTGGCTAACCATTCATTTGCTGTCAGCCATTTTGTGTCCAACAACAACAGGTAGCTTGATTCGTTATCATAGCTCGTTTGCTGGAAATGGCTGCCTATCGTTTGGTACAGGAGAGTTGTGAGACTCAACATTCAACATAAAAAATAATCCTTTGACTATGAATGAATGAATGAATGAGAATTGAAGTTATCCTCTTCTGCACAAAGAGTGTAAATGTACTGCAGAGCGACGTGGTCCTTCTTTTTTTCCATTAAAATCCCTGGATATTAACCTGCTTTTTTGGATTATTCCGGGCATGGACAGACTCAACTTGTAAGAGAAAGCAGAGACCTGGGATGAGTTTCAGGTCTCAAGGTACGACTCTTTCTTCTTCTCTTCCACATGCTATACTGCACAATATACCTATATCCTCCCTCATTTTCTCCTCTCTCCTTCCTCTCTGTCTATAATCACAGAGCGATGTTTTGACTGGCCAAATCCCGAGCATTTCTCCCGAGGTTACTGCACAGTCAATCATGAGGGCTTGGGCCGATCTTTCAAAGGAACCTCCATATTATGTTACCTCCACCAACAGGCAGCTCCATTGATCCAGCCTTGCTCTTCGCGCGCTCTGCCAAGTGCGCACTGTTGATGCAGACTTTACTTCCCATACCCTCCCTCTGTCTTATGCCGCACCCTCTGTCCAGTGACAGTTTTAGGTTGGTAATTAACCCCAGATCAAAGTGCTTTTTACCTTTTGGTGTGTGAGAAGGTAAAGAGGTGACCGCTATTGCCCCAGCGTCTTAAAAAGAAGGCGCTGAGAGCCAAACGTCTGCTATGTTCCTTCAGGAAAGACAACATTTTGAGGTTGAATATAAAGGTGATTATCCTGAGCCGGATATGTGTAATAATTTGAAGGAGGTTGAAGTGAGGACATTAGTGGAGCCACACCTTATCAAAACAAAGTACCTAATTTAGTCACCGGTGCCCAAACAAACGTTCATCAGATGAAAGGATAATGAGCTGTAATAGCAATTATTTCATGCAATTGACTCTTGTATGTCTTTGGAGCTGGACTTTCCATCGACCCATCTGTACATGTGCATGTACTTTACATCACAGGGTGGGTGTGAGGCTCTGATTACTTACGTACGTGAAGTAGAATCAGCATACAACACACGTATGATTCCTGTTTAGTTTTAATTTTATGGCATCATTTCAGACAAATACAGTTTGAAGTTCTGGGAGGTTAGATGGACCAGAGGGAGAGAGAACAAGTGAGGGTCTGACACATCAATCAGCCCCATCAGGTGAACCTCATTCTCACTGAAGACCCCACTGAGCCCTGAGGCATCACTGAGACTTCCTGCTGCTGTCATTTGGCATTTTTTTCCTTTTTCTACCAGAGATATGATAAGGCCCTAAGCCAAGGAGCTCTTACAGAAACTGACAGACAGGCGAGAGAGAAACTCTCTTGGATTGAACCGCACGGCCCCACAGCAATGTTCGCACGACCCTTTCAATGGCCCCGGTTATATTTTTGTAGGGTGACAAGATTTGTCATTTGGCTTACCTTTCCCTCTGCAATTAGAGGCACATACACACTCAGCACCATTGATGTTATTCATAGTAATCTATTAAACAGATACCATCAGCCCCTTGTGGTTGCATGGTTATGGTGCTTTCCCCTTTTGTTTAAACTGGCAGTAGTGACTGATAATGAGTTTGTTTTGGGCCCCGTCACAGGAAGAAGGTGTTACACGCCTGCCAGCCGCTAATTTTGGTACCAGTCTCACTGTCCTATGGGGGCCACGCCTCTAAAGTATTTGGAGATTCACTACCTTGCTTCAGCGTACATGGGAGTGTGTGAAGATTACTGAGAATGTGTTGGTCGCCTGTAATCCCGACCGATTTTAGAAGGAGGACAGAGCCTGAGCGTGTCTGATCACAGCATTATTGGGGAAAGGTTTGAAATAGAAACAGGCATGGAGCCACTTCAACATTGCCTGGACAGTTAATTTATGACTTTTCCTCCTGTGTGAGATTTTAACTTGGCATCCTTTACCCCTCTCACAGTCTGCCTCTGAGAAACCCACAGAGCATCCAGCACGCAAAGGCACAAACAAGCATTCGCTAATAACTCAGGGTAAAATAAACATGGATTGGATTTCTTCAGAGCCAAGGAGACGCTTGGAGCTAAGAAAGCAGCGGTCGGAAAAACGGCCAAACAGTGTTCAGGTTTTAACATGGAGTAGTTTAATATCCGTGAACATCATGTTTATCCTGAATGAAAGTGATTACAGAGGGTTCCATCTCCATTTGTTTCTCTGAAGGGACAAATCCTACACTGTCAACAAAAGAAGCATATTCATCATGTCTCATTGTGTTGCATTGCCTCTTTATCCAACTTTACTCTAGCCTGGTAGCATCATCATGAGTGATGAAAAACATTTTAAGATGAATGCGTGTTGAGTGTCAGATTCATAATCAGCCATTTTCCCCCCTTGTTTATGACCTTTTCTAGACAAAAATGACTTATTTTATTCCACTGGATTTGCCAAAGCACTTTGCCCGATCAGTCACCATCTACGTGCTGTTGAACTGGAAAAACAAGCCAATTTTTGGATTAACGTCATCTGCAAACCCACTAAAAGTAGCTGTCATGAACTCCACCAAAATTTAGATGAAAGCAAAGATCACAAAGCAGTTGCAATTTAAAGATTTCATTCCTGCAAACAAATAACTTACAAACGAGGCAAATGTGATCCGACTAGATGGTAGACACCAGAAAGTGACACTGACTGCCAGACACAAGCTGATAACGTTTAGCAGCCAGTCACATCAGGGCCAAACAATTCTGGCTGATGAATCTTCTCTCCACCCAAGAGCCTCCTGGCTGACAGTCCCACAGGCTGGGTCATCATTAGCTGATGATAGAAATTGGGAACAGGCCTCGAATATTCCAAGTTAAGGAAAGTCATTCTAAATTACGGCATTGTTTGCAACAGTTAAATTAATTTATTCTTGGAAAGATCTGCAGATCTGCGTTGTCTCATTGTTACACAACAACGTTTCCACAAAGCACAGCAACTCTATTTTCAAATGAGAACCTTTTTTTGTTGTTTTTTCTCTTTCTCTTCCATTTTTCTTTGTCAACTTTGACTTCATCTGTATACTAAATATGCCTGATCATGTATATTGTTTTAGACACTATTATCCTGGGACTTGAACCCTGTGATTCAGCCTTATTCCTCTCTCCGCGGCTTTGCTGGTCCATTAAATCAACCTGCCGTGCTGATTTCAGTCAGAACCTTCATCCTTTCTGCCGTCTGTGATGCTGAAATCCCCACAGCATCTCGGGCTCTGAACGTTTCGTGTTTCTAATCTCATGCAAGCTTGCAGGCACATGTGTTTCTGGCCATATTACAGTATTTGTACAATTTTGTTGCCCAGAGGCACGCAGTCAACCCTTGTGCAGCTTGGTGCAATCTGGATTTGGGGCTTTTCAGAGCAGCTGGTGATTCTGTCAACATATGGAGTTTGAACAAACAAACAAAAATTAAACTCTGGAGAAAACATTTTTCTCATTTTACCTGACTTTCAGAGAAGGAAGTAAGATAATTGGCATCACAACAAAAAGAGAAAGAATGAAGGAGAAGGCCCTGTTAAATAATGCAATCACACATCGCAGGAAGATGAGTTACTCGCATTGCCTTAGTCCCACTGAACCATCAAAGTCCTGCAAATGTGTAGCATAATATCCATTTCTGTGTGTGTGTGTGTGTTTGAAGGAAGACAAAATCTAATTATATTTTGCAGAGTGGCCAGTGATGTATTCTTTAATCTGCCTTTGATCAGCCATAGTCATTATCTGCTTTGATCGTTTTGCCAATGAAGGGATGATAACATGCAATAAAAATGAAATACGTGAGCGGAGTTCTATGAGAAAAGTGAAGAATTATACGGGTTTGGATTCCTCTGTGTTTTCCCAGAATTTGATCTATGTATTCTCATGTAACCGCTCCAATAAAATGAAAAGAAGACGAATGTTCGACCTTTATTTTCACATCATTTAAAACCAAATGGCACCTAACGCACTTTGAATATTCATATCAAACAAAAATCTGATTAGGTTAGAGGCCTGAGCGCTCAGCCCGTCTCTGCTATTAATCTTTGTTGTCCCACTGCCAGTCATGGGATACTCCCCCTCTAAGCCATGACACCAATCTGAAGATCAAAAAGTGAAATTCACCGATATTTAATTTGCGGAGAGCTTTGAAGACTTGTACTTTATCCTAGATGGTTAATCCATACATGGAGGCCAAGCTGGAGGCTGCCAAGGCCGTAAAGCCATCACGACAAAGCAGAGAATTATGGCTGATTTGGCAATTTGAGCGGAGACCAGGGGAGAGACCTGCGTGGAGACATCCAAACCAGGGGAAGAAGACTGGGAGGGATGATGAATGCGATGGGCTTTGCTCCTGGCCCCAGTTCAGGACGAGTAACCAGCGCTGTGGAGCCAAAACAACAGGATTCTGTCTCGCTTGTTTGTCTGTTGTCTGCTAACCTCAGCAAGAAGAAGCAGAGCAGAGAAGGGGTGAGGTCACGAGGGAGCAGAGCAGCGTGTGGTCTGATTCAAAGGCAAGAAGGGTCATTTGTTGCATTATTTTCTTCTCGATTCGAGCAAATTCTGATTTAGAACAGCTTATTTTGCGTTGCTTCGATCAGAAGTTGTTAAATGTTAAATGTGTCAGAAATACACAGCTTACAAACGTCTTAGGAGCAGAAGAGTGAGATGGTGCAGCTGCTTCCAATTTCCCTACCAGAGTGTCTGGAGTCTGGGAAAACACAACTGATCAATAAGGCATATTCCTGAAGACACGCCCGCACTGTAGACAGTCCATACACTCTCAATGTCTGCCAAGGGTGTGGTGGTAAGTCTTTACATCCCCGTCTCCCTATATTTACATCCTAGCTGTCAATATTATATATTATACTGGATTAAAGATATTAAAAATGTCAGAAAGCATTAGAGACGCCCTCCATCATCACCTCTCTGCTTTAACCTCAAAGTGTACCGAAAGGATTGGAGACATTTTTGTTGCGGTGCCCATCACCGTCCGCCCACACAGCACAGAGAAATCTTCTTCCATTAAATTATATCAAGAGCTTAATAGGCATGTTATATAAACATTGAGTTGGAAAGGAGAGCTGCAGCGTGCCAGGATAAGGTTAGGACATTTAGACGTCCACTGTTTTTCATAGTCAACATAAATTGCAAATTATCAGATCCGCTCCGTCGATTCTCTCTCCTCTGCTCAGAGTAGCCGGAGTCTGAGAGACGAAAAGCAAAGAAAGACGTGGAGGCAAACACGCAGAATCTCACAGCCTTAATATCAAACTTTGAAACTTCCTATTCATGACTTATTTACTTTGATTAGCATGTGGAACTATGCAGAACGTACGACCTCCCCCCACGGTTGGTCTCCCCCTGTGGTTCATGAAGGTGTTGCACCAAATTCAAATTTATTACAAAAATCATCTAGTTTGGTTGCAATTTCTAATCCATAGTCTTTACATTTCTTGATACATTAGAGAACAAATTTCACTTTTCGTAACCTTCTAACAAACAGGAAGTGATGGCATATCTATCTTCTGCTTCTGTCCTATAATCCAGTTTGTTCTCCTGTCATGTTGTCCTTTCATGATGGAGGAACACAGAGCTCATATTATTCATGTCCACAGCGTGTAATCTACAAATTTTACGAGACTGTTGAAGCCACACAGAGTAAAGCTGTCTGTTCCATGAAATGGAATTCACTTTGCGAGAAAGCCACAGGGGGCTCTTATCCACAAGCTTGACCATTTGTTCCAGGGCTGTAGATAGATATGAAGCATTGATGTTGGGAGAATTATAGAGCCCATGTACGGGCTAACAGTGGGAGACCAAGCAGGCCTTTTAAGGGATACCCAAGATCCTTTTGGCTCTATTCAGAGCTTGCACACATGGCTACACACACATGCCCATGTGCAAGAAATGCAGACAAAGGCACAGACGCATACACAATCGCTGTACACACACGTCACCAAGCACTCCTGTGCCTAAAACATGAGGTCACATGTTTAATAGTAGCTGAGCTAACCTCCATCCCCTCCCTGAGCCCGACTTTGACAAAGCATCCCTGTGCTGCCAGAGAGTACAACAATGTTGATGATGATGAGGATACTGATGATGATTAACAGGAGGTAGGGTAGGGTGGAGGGCGGGATGAGCTGCTCTCTTTAATTCCTTCCTTTCATTCGGAGTCTGGGTGGTGTGCATGAGTGTGTGTGTGTGTGTGTGTGTGTGTGTGTGTGTGAGGGGGTTTTATTGTCACCTTTTCCTTCTTGACAAGAGTCTGTCTTCTTTCCCACAGCTGGATGTGTGCAGGGCTCCCCTTCAGCCAGCTGTTAGGCTTGTCAGCCAATCAGACACCTGTGTGATTGCCAACAGCTGGAAAAGCCAAAGGCACTGGTTGAAGGAGGTGGCGAGGAAGAGGGGTGAGTCATTTGAAGGAGGAAGAGAAGAAGAGTCATCAAGATCAAGAGACTGAGGTAATGTGTGTGTAAAGCCGCTTTCACTCCGACACTTCTGATCTCCATGGTCTCATCAATAACCTGTTCACTCTCATTTGAAGGACTGTTCTGTCTTGGTGGAGGCATGCGTCCTCTGACTGCCTTCTAGTTTCCCTTTGTGCTTTGTAAAAATACCATTCAATCATTGCCAGTGTCCTATATTTCCTCACTGTGGTCTAATTATGTATGGTCACACACTCCTCCAGGGTGAGGAGGCTTTAATGTATATGAAACACGTGCAGCAGCCGTCTGGGGCTCATAGAGATTTTGCTGTTGTTAATAAACTGGTGACAATGACTTGGGCTCCAGCCAGGGAAACAGTGAAAATGTCCCACGTAAAAACCATCAAAGCTTCTCTAAGGTTGTGTGATTCATACGCAGCTTTATGAGTGTCAACAGCACTAAGGGTGAACTTTATTTTAAAGGGAGTAATGGGCTTTCTCATTCATTGCCGGGGTGAATTTGAAATCCAAAACGGTTGAACTCTGCGTAGCCTGAGGAAGCTAAACGCTCCTGCCACCCTCAGACAATTTTCTCCCCCGGCTGCGTCTTGTTGGAGACCAATCTGAGGCTCGGTGTTTTCCCTGCAGTTCATAATAAAGACAACAAGCTTATGATGCTTTCAAGTTGGTAACCATAACATAGTAAGTGTTCTAATGACACTTCTCTGGGTTGTCAGACGGAGGGCAGCACTCTCACCTCTCGCCGCCTTTGATTTGATTGCGCTTCCTCTGCTCAGCTCTGAATCCACGGCGGTTATGAGGACATTCATCACTCTCGCCTGCAATTGAACATTTTCCAAGGGTGCGGGGCTCTGGATGCATAAGTCAAAGAACATTACAGAGGGGGGGGGGGAGCATTTACAAAACGCCTGCTTCATTATTCTGTAGCCCCTAACACTCTCATTTGTTTGAATACAATCTGTAAACCTGGAGCAGATAATTGTATCAGTTTAGCGTTTTTGATCATTTATCCGTAACTAGAACAGCATGTGTGAGTTCATACCTCCATCAAGACCAGGCCAAGCCCAGACAAATGTATCTTGTTGTCATAATAATAACACACTCGCCTGAGAAAGAAATGACAAACACATTCCTTGGTCTTTGTAACTGTTGAATATCAAAACTGTCCTCATGTTTCTAAATCAGCATCACTTCTGCTACAGATTAGTGGTTGTTGTGTTTCTGAAGTGTGTGTTTCCTGTGACCCCCCCAGTCCAACACATCTCAATATGGAGCAAAATGCAGGCAATGATTAAACAAAATCACTCAATATAGAAGAGATTTGCAGACTCCTCTCTCCTCTCGCCCCGCCCCTTCCAGCAGGTCTCACAGGGCTTTCAGCGTGTCCTCCTTGGTGGAGGTAATAAACCTCCGTGTCCACTTCATCTGGCATGATCGGCAGAACTTCCACATCCTCATGTTATGTGTACACACACACACACTGCGGAACAGTGCGAACGGAACAGCGGAACACACTTTGTTGTGATTTCAGCCTCAGGCGCTTCACGGGTTAAACCTTTCAAGCTGAGGTGTTGTTCTGGAACATGCAGCATAGGGGCGAGATGAAAGGCGGCGGGGTGAGGAGGACACAGTGGCAGGACGGCGGCTTCTTCTTCCTGTATCAGTCTAATCTGGACGTAAACACAGCTGCCGTCAAGGAACTCATGCATGCCCCATATACAAGCAAGCTGTGTCAAATGACCTTTGACCTCTCCCGGTGAGAAATTCACAGCCAGTGTTGGTCTGAGAAAATGGATTCTGGTGCTTTGGTTTAGGATGTCAGTCCAAGTGGACAGGCTTTGTCTGTGAGGCAAGCGCTTATGTCTGCTGTGCCTCTTTCTCAGACCCACCCACGCACAGACACACATGCATGCATGCTGGCACACACACACACACACACACACACACGCCTATACACACTATACTGTATGTGTGCATTCCCATTCTGTCTCACGCAAGCATGCCACAGAGTTAAATATTCATATTTTCTCAGTGCCCCCAGCATGCCACCTAAATCAGATCAAGAGCCATCTGGGCTGGGAGTGTACAGCATGCCGCCGAGCGCACAAAGCAAGGCCATTAGGAGAGAAAGTTGGGAATGGAGCAAAAGTAGGGCCATGCAATTTTAAAAGCAGCAGCCCTCACACTGCGCAGTGTTTTCATCATGGAGTGTGTTACGGGTGAATGCCTCAAATCAGGTAATTTCTCAACAGTGTTTGGTCATCATCCCCTCAGCACAGAGAAGGATTCACTGGCAACAGATTCAGTTCTGTGCCCCCCAGTTAGAAGAAGGGCATGAAATATGTATCAGGCATGAAAGCGATGGAGGAGAATGACTCAAACAATAAAAAAGAGTAGAAAGGGATGGAGGAAGAAATAATAATAAAGATAACGAGGGAAAAAGTGACTCTTTGAGAGGCGTGGTGATGCAGCATGTGAGAGAAGAGAGGACGAGATGAAAGGAGCACGAGAGAGAGAGAGAAAGAGAGAGAGAGAGTGAGAGAGAGAGAGAGAGGTGGTTAGTGTGTTTTCCCACGAGGCTTCAAAAACATAAAACCCGAGTGAGACAACTGTGTGTGTGAAGTTAAAGAAACATGACGGCAGCTCGCAGCTTGAATCCATATATCCAAACACAGAGAAGGGAGGGGGGAGTGCAAGAGTGTAACCGGGAGAGAGAGAGAAAGAGAGAGCGGGAGGGAGAGAGAGAGAGAGGGAAGGTTTACACCGAGTCATAATCCCTCTGAAGTCCGTGGCTGTTTTCTTTTCTGAATATTGTGTCTTTTTGGCTCCCGCTCTATTTATTCTGTTGTTACTTATTGTTTATGGATCACAACACTGAGCAAACACAGAGGGTAGAAACACAGAAGTTTGACAGGAAATTAAATAATGTGGCCACCTGATACCTACAGTTCCTTCCCAGAAGTCCCGGCTTTATCTTTAACTGGTAGGGAGCCGGCGTTGGGGATGAATAAATAAATAGATAATTATTTAAACCCACAGAGGAACTCCCCCCCCGAGCTCCCCACCCTCCTGAGTTCCCCCTCGCCCCCCTCTCAAGAAACGGCATCGCCTTCGAACGATTACAAAAAAAGCAACATGCAGGATCACTATGGTTACTAATGGAAAACCAAAGTATTTTGCCTGCACACCCACATCAGTGCATCTCTGATACGTGCGAACACGATGCTGGGTGAGAGAAGTGGATGGGAGAGCGGCGCTGAGTGGATCTGAGAGGTGACAGTTAGTTTAGGGGAAGGAGAAGAAGAAGCCATCCAAGTATGAACTCTCCCAGGCTGAAACTTTGTTCTCTCTATCACCCAACACGCTCAGAGTTTCCATTCTAATGGCAAGTTCAGTGCTGACAGATTCCAAGGGAGAGTTTAGAGGTATGTGTGTGTGTGTGTGTGTGCGTGTGTGTGTGTGTGTGTGTACACATGTGGGGTTGGGCTGGTGTTAAAGGGAAACAAAGTGAAAAGAAATTGGATCGACTTTGGTGCGTTAAGTTGGAACGTCTGAATGTTTCATTGTTGCCACATCAAGGAAAAATGGATCCGTTTTTGATGTCAGAGGTTTGGAGATCGTAAAGTCTCGTGACTGACTGATTGCAATACAACGTTCATTTTTAAATCAAATATTTACTTTAGAATGATCTGTGCGATGGTTTGTGTCGGTGCACACTCGCACGCTGCAGAGTGTCAGAGGAAAACTGTTACGGATGAGCTAAGAATCCCTTAATCCCTTTTAGGGTTTGGACCAAAGCAAATCATTTGTCGACTTGGCCTGATATCAATCTGGAACTATCTTTTGCAACTATGTGTCATCTTTGAGTTGTGACAAACGTTGGAGCATTCCAAAGGGGAAACAGAAGCTAGAACACAGTGTACACAAGCAGGATCAGTGGAGGAAAGCAGGCCTGAGTCTTCATTTAAACACCACTCACCTGTCTCATATCTACGGGCCTACAGGAAGATTTTCTGGACAGCCGCCCGCCTGGAGATCAACTCCACTTCCACCACGTTGCAGGTCACAGAGCCAAAATTGGATTATTTGCAGCTAAACACGCTTGTGAATTACATAGCGTGAGCACGTTCCAAAACAAAGCCCTGCTCAGCGATTGTGGAGAGTTGGCCTGAGTTACGCTGCGTCTCCTCTGCGTCTCCTCTGCGTCTCTTCTGCGTCTCCTCTGCCCTCGTCAACACAAATTACTGGAGAAAGCGGACGAACAATGATGCATCCGCTTTGCCAAAAAATGAAAAGGTTTCAGGAGTGGTCGCCTCGCCCTCTTTAAGGCCCCAACTGAGTTAAATCTTAGAAATTTACAGGGGTCAAATAGTTTAACCCAAGCATGACCTTTCAATTGCTGAGGCCACAGAATGAACACAGCTAAGATTACACAAGACTAAGACGCTCATACACCACGAATATAAGACTGTGGTGAAGCACAATACAGATGATTTGACTTTGGCAGCTGACAGAATATAAGAGCAATGAGGGCTTGAATGACTAAGCCGCTCAGGAGCTGAGATTGGGCCTCCATCTCTCAACCCGCGTCATGGTTGCAAATTACTTCTGCCCCCTCTTGCAAAATAGGGTTTTGTGTAATTGCTCGTCTTGTTGGGGAGTAAGCGTCGGCGTTCGGGCCTTTTTTTTATAGAAGTCAGTGTGTGAGGGCGCTAGCAGGCAGCATGCAGTTTGTGGTAACGCAGAGGAGGGAGGTTATCTGTTTGTGCCAGCTCTGACATTTCTCAGCATAAACTTTGGGTTTCGGGTTACGGGACAAGGTGAGAAGGGATTCTGTAATTCAATTCCCTCCCGGATTCGCATGCACATATTTGCAGTAACCCACACCGCTGGCTCATTGTACCTTTTAATCCCTCTTGATTAACATTGCAATAAACAGGCTCGCCTTGCACAATTTTCGTCAATCATGTTTATTGCCGCCAAGGTTCACGATGGCCGTAATGAAAAAGTAATAATGTGGTTTGTAGTAAATGCCTGAGAAACTTAATTTTTCTTCATGGTGAATTGACTGGTTGACTCTGGACTCTCTCCCCAACATTTAAGATGGGATATTGATCAACTTAAATCCAAGTAGATACACCAGATTTAGCAGGTATACCCGATATTAGGTGTAATCTATAAGAATGATAGATTAAGGGGCTCTGTATACATTTGCAGGCCTGTGAAGCTTGATTGTGACGTGACCCCTGAATTAATTGCCTTGTGAAATTCAGCAAAATCAACTGGCTCGTGGAATGGAGTGACTTCAGCGAGCTGGAAGCTGGACCTATGGGTGATCAGGTTATTAGATACGCTGACGTTTACACAGGTTACTTTTCCCGTTCCCAACTTCTGTTTCCACAACGCTGATGAAAAATGTCAGGACGTCAAAGAAGTATGTCGAAGAGACTTCTTTAAACACGATCTGATGCTCCACCACTGGCCTTGTGTTTGAGAGCACGTAACAAGAGATGTTCTCTTTGCTCCGTGTTGTTGGTTGAACTTGGAAACGGCGGCAGACTGAAGTGCCAGTAAGTTCTGAGTTCTGTTATTAAATTCCTCTGGATGGAAACGTATCAGTGCGATGAGAGGGGAGCATCCACATTGTGTGTTCACCGTCAGTGCAATTACAGCAATGTCTGATTTATGACGGTAAAGTGGAGAGGAAAGGAAGCATTGTAGCTGTTAAGAGGGTTCAACCGGCTAGGAGGCTCCTGAAGCAAAACATGCTACCTCAGCTTGAAACTGTGGAATCTCCATCTATTGTAGGCATTGCACATGTATAATGGAACATGTCTCTGCAGCATGTCTGTGAAGGCTCTCAGTGATTCAGGTCATTGGGTTTCTAGCTGAACTATTTCAAGACGGCTTAATATTGCGGTCTGAAGCTGGTCTGCACAGGCTCGCACGTCAACCAGTAGCACATCTTTAGCTTTGTGTGGATATAGAAAGTACCTGTGCCAAGAATCTACAGAGGAACAATTGGGTCAGTCCACCGCATGGGTCTCCCGCATCATTTTAGTCTTACTCTTGAAGAGGTGTGATGCGCTTCGCCCAGATAGCTTTAAATGCTGCTAGCTGCCTGTGCGACTGCATGGCCTTAGCTCACCTCTCGTTTTTTCCTCACCAAGTTTAGAAAGAGTTCATGCTGATATCTCTGTGAAAGAACATATTGTCAGTCATCCGACAGTTACAAAAAAGCTAATAAAGTTGCCTGCTAAGTAATTTTGGTCCACACCCATTGATGTTACCCCCAAACCAAGCAAGATCTCGTTGAGGATTGCCAGACCGCAGTGAGCGAAGTGAAATTTGTGGGCTGGCTACTTATAACACTTACACCATCTCTCGGAGCATGATCGTGCAGATTCTGTGTCGACAAATTTGATATCAGAAATCCAAACACAATGCATTGGGTCTGGTATTATTATTCCAATGATTGGGGCCACTGCAATGCTTTGGCTGTGGAAGGTTGTGGTTGGATAATCAGAATAAGACAAAGACTACAAACTTTGATTGTACCACAGGTAATCAAGCGGAATGTCCTTAAGAGCTTCCTCAAGGCGTCTTTAAGCATCTACACTCCTGGTTCGGTGGAGTTTGGCACGTACAGTATATTCCCTACACTAATCCAAATGCACACACACACACACACACACACACACACGCACACGTACACCCTGTTGGAATCCAACAGCAACAACATTGCACAACTTCAGAGCTGCCTCGTCTCCTCACAAGTTTTACAGCTATAATTTTAGTCTACCAACCACACACTATGATCCAATTCTTCAAACGAGAAATCTAATTGTGCTTCTTCCTTTTTCAATTTGCCATGATTAATGCCAGCTCTCGCGGTGTGGCGCCGACTTTGCCTCATACTGAACTTTTGCCTCTGACTTTTTTTTGCTTAATACCCAACATGCGTGGACGTAGGAGGGAAGTCATATGACACAGGAGATGTACTCCAGGATGCAGCTTAAGGTCAGGCCGTGTCCTGGGCTGTGTCTCATTTGTAAGGACGTGTAAGGACATGTAACCAATCATGTCCTGTCATTTAAAACGAATCTGTGCTCCAAAAATAGAAACGTTTAGAACAGGAACAGAAACCTTTGGATTTCTTTGCTCTGTAGAATGTTGTTTATTATGTTTATTATGTTCCTGTATATTTTGTTCTTGTTCCTAAAGAATAGATAGAAATCGAGCATCTGTGACATCATGGGTCTTGAAATACACATAGAATTGTCACCGACCACCGTGGTATCTAAGACAAATTCTAAGGCAACATGGATGCATCTGATGATCTGATTCTGACGCCTTCCCTAGCTTGATCCAGCATTCTATAGCTTCTCCTGGTGCAATTGAGGCCGAGTTCAGTTGGGTTTAGCTGAAACGCAGTATTTGTCTGTGTTAATGTCCAAAACCACAGTGAAATTCTACATTTGCAGTATGGGTTATACAGACAGAGGTCTTCATTTTCAGATTTATTGTTCTGGGAAGGCATCTCTGTTCCATAGGCAGAGTTACAGGAAGAATAAAAATTTACGATAGGAGATTGTGATTGCTGTCAGGAAAATGTGCTTCCTGTGTCTTCCAGCTGAAAACACAGGTTTGATTTAGTGTAGTTGGGTTGAGGATGATGAGTGGCATCAAAAAGAAGCAGCGGTTGGTGTGGGGGCGACACATTAGCTCTGTTTGCAGGATATCTAAGGACTTAATGGATTTCAATCAAACTCGATGAGCAGGTTGAGGATGAAATTGTGCTTCCTGTCAGCCTGAGGGAGGCGCTGTAATTACCAGCTTTACATGTTTGGCCTTTAGCTTGAAACCATAAGTCATAGAATCAAACTTATATTTACACTTTTGATTTCCTGCCATGGGCTTTTGATGGGCTTATCGATAGCTTGTGAAATGTCATGATTACAAATTACAGGCCTACTACTAATCCTAACTTCATATATCTTTATGTATATCTATCAGTCATAGCTACTCTTCACATAGTGCTGTTATGTAGTTCGTTACTCCCCAAGCCTGCTGGTAGATTAGTTGGGAACGGCGTTAATAGAGTTTGTGTGGGAAAAGATGGAGCACTGTCGAATAATCGCACACACATTGTGGTCTGTTGGCTGCAGAACACCGGCCTCCTCCCTGCAGACGCTGCTGGGACCTGAAGAACAACATGTAGTAGTCAGAGCGGTGGGTTTAATTTACACTGTTGGCCTGCACTTGCAGGTGTGAAGCTCACGATCAGAGACTTTGGAATGTAGTGTGAGGAAAGTAATGTGTCAAGCTGTCTGCCAAGCGCCCAAGCTAAGAAAAAGCAATGGATTGTCTGGTCTCTTAATTTTTCTGTCTTGGTTGCAGGACTTTATATGATGTATTGTCGGTGAACAGCCAAAATTTCCAGTAGACCACCAAATTAGTGGCAAAATCCACGCATATACTCATCCATCTACAGCACTATGCAAAGCTTTTATTGAGCGTGGACTGAAAAGCCGTAACAGATGGTAAAAAGTCCAGGAAATCACAGCATGTTATGTTATGTATCCTATTCTCATCATGCTCTGTATTTATACTGTCCTCAGCTGGGCTTCCTGTTTTCTGTCACGTTCTTGTTGCCAGCTGACCTCCAATCACAGCTAAAGTGGAGCGGCTCTGACCTCACAGTGGGAAATGACTAGATGAGGAATAGGAAACGAACAAACCGCCCACTCTCAGCTTCCACAGACCTCCGAGGACTCTTCTTGAACATCCACCTATGTTGTTCATTCGTTTAGAGGTCAAGCTGAGTTCTGAACACCTCCTCATTTTTTTCTTTGCATCAGGGCAAAAGGGTGATATGGTGATGACATCAGACACGGTTTCACACGCCAGAATAAGTGATTAGGCAGGATTTAAACGGGTTTGTGTATCCAACCAAAGGTTAGTCCAAAGGGGAACGGACGCAATGCCAGAATAGTAGTCTAAGTGCAACAATGTTCCCAATTAAAAAATTGCACTTGTGTGTTTTGGATCTTGAAATGATAATCCATCACTTCATGCTGCGCTCAAGGCAAAGAGACCTTGAGAACCTTTCTGTAAACTTGACACACAGGCTGTGTGATGTCTGCTGTTGTGTATTCAACATTTGCTGTTTGGCAGTGTTCCCTCCAAAATACACTTGACTCACCTCCAGGAGATGGTGGGATACTCGTCCCTGTGGACCTTTGATGGAAATTGATCTTGGCGCCGGTTTTGAGAGATCTTGCAACTGGATTGCAGCTCTGACGGCATGTCATTTTCACACATGCTGAGTTTCTGTCTGTGAGAATCTGCTCCCGACTGTCCATGTGAACGTTGTAATAGTCCTGGGAAAAGTGGATACGTCAGGTGTCTGGCTCGACTGTGGTTGCTCCTAAACAACAGTATCAAACTTCATTTTGATACTGTTGTTTCTTCATTACCAATGAAGCGTTTGACCTTTTTCAGACCTGATAATGTTTGCCTAAATCGGCTTTGTCTTTAAAACAATTCAGCACTCGCACATTGTGTCCTGGGACTGTGGCATTTAAAAAAAAAAGCCGAGTTCACATTCAGTTTAATGGGACGAAGACCAACTGAAGATGGGAATCTACCTTTATTAGTGTCAAAGTCCAAAACACACTGTAAACAACTGTGCCCAAGGGATGACAACTGTCAAGGTTTGACAAATATACAGTATAATGGAGCATACCTGTTAATATAAGAAACAGGTTTGGGATTTAGATGCACATAAAAGTGATAGTAGTGATGATTTCATGATTTTCAGGTAATTTATGTGCAAACTAGGTCACTAACACTGTTGTTTTGTTAGTTGGAGCATTCTGGAGATATTTGGCATTCACTTACCTGGCCCTTGGGATTTTGCAGGGATCTCTGTGGAACCCTGTGTTTAACACAAAGAAAAGCCTCTAAAAGCCTCTACATGAAGCCAAGAGTTTAGTTTGTGTTTGTAGTGTTTAACAGTGTTTAACCTTTACCCAGAAATGTCTGCATTTCTAACATGCCGAAGCTGAGAGAATGTGGAGGACATGCATTCAGGCCATAAGGAAATATATTACCCAAAGAAAATTCATTTTTCAAGGCATTACTGTCTCTGTAGCATTACAGTTCTATTTCTGAACCCACGAGATGCATTTAGATTTTCTTATGGTCCTCCTATCTTCTATCTTTGCGCTTTTGAAGTAATCGCACAGGATTCCAGTGACCCACTTCAGATGTTAATGGAAAATCACGAGTTTAACTTCAAATGTACAGAATGGAACTAAAAAGCCAAAGAGACTTCATGCTACACGTGCTGTATGTTTCCAGCCTCAGATGAAGATGCTATTTTGGCTTTGGAAATATCCTTTTACAGTTTATCACAGCTTCTTGCTCTGATTTGAGTGAATTAAGGTTAATGAGGGGTCAGTTTAGTTTTCATTTTGTGAAACACTGTAACTGAGTGAATTCTCCACAGTCTCTTTTCTGGCAGCGTGTGACAGTTAGATCAGACACCGTTTTGGGGAAAGAATTTGATCTCAATGGGAGTTCCTCTGTTTTGCCAAGAGCTTAATGGTTTCACAGTTTTACATCAGCCCTATTTCTAGTGTCAGCTTTGACAAATGACTCCCAAGACTTTTCCAATGTCAAGTATCACCCCACTGGTGACTGGCATGTCTGGAATCCCTGGATGGACACACCCCTCACTTTGTTCCCCACCCTGTCACCATATCACACTAATTAATTCTGCACCGACTCAAAGAAACCTGTGGATTAAGTGCACGGGGAGAAGTAATATATACTGAGCTCGTTCCTTAGACTTACCTTTTCAGCTCAGACGGGAATTAGTAACTTCACAGAAAAGTTCAAGCACGCACAGCTCTCGTCTTTCCAACAGGAACTGTGGTCTCCTCCAGCTGTGCTGCTGCGTTCGAGGGCTGGGTGCACTCCGAGTGTTTCCAACAGAGTTGAAGACAAAAGAGCACTCCCTTCAAACTTCTCTGGGGGAAATGGAGGATGACTTGGCTAGGTGCGTAACCCATAACACACCCTGCTGACAGGCCAGGCAGTTCCAGCTCCACGGCTGCACATCAGACAGATGTGCGTGTCGATGTGTGTTGGGATGAGAGACTGTTTGCTGGGAGTAATCGTGTTTGCTGTTGAGTGTGTCTGACTTTATTAGTTCGAATAACTTTAGAGGAGGATCTTTACAACAAACCAGACTTCACCTTCACACAGAGGTTGTCTAAAGGCTTTTCCACACCGGGTGTCATCGACGGTCCCAATGAGCGTTACAATAACTTCCATATGTGCACGGTGCCTTTACACTTTATGAATCGCTGAGTCAATGCGACACTTTGATGATGACAGTTCACTCAGGATGGAGTAAATTGCAGGGGCAGGGTAGTTCAGACCCACAATCACTTGTTGGAGTTATTTTGCCCCAAGGCCAAAAAATATATTTTCAAGCTAAATGTGTTCAAATCTTGCTAAATGAGTTTTACAGGATTCTGGCAATATGCAGGTTCATGTCTATGCATAAGTGCCAGAGTGTATTTACCTCTGACAGCTTTATATCTGTCATTGTTAGACGTTAACAGTAGAGAATGAATCCACTTTCTGTCTGCATGTAGAACTGTCTGATGGTTATTGATTGTCTTTTTTGACAGTAAAAGAAGACGTTGGTTTGGTTTAAGTTGCACACAATTCAGGTGTCTCATGACATCATTTGTCATCATACTCACAGATAGATGGGACCAACCAGGCGCAGCCCCAAGGTCCCAAGAGCTCAGTGGGGGCCGAAACCAGATGAATGATGATGATGACAATAACTTTACATTTGGAAAAGTTTGGAGAGAAGGTTAGGGGCAGAAGTTTAGAATATATTTGTCCTCAGGGGTTCATTTCATTATAATTTGCTTATGATTTGAATGATTCAAGCCTGATACACTCCAGAAATTGGATTTCCAGATTATAAGAAAGCCTGTTAGATAACTGCTGTCACTGAAGGGCAGAGGATTATGAAGCTGTGTCAGGGAAAACATGGTCAGGACAACAAACAGATGAAAGAACAGATAACTCCTTCACTGAGCTGAACATTTGAACATTTTTCTGGTTTGATGAATTCCCCAACACCAAGTATGTCTATCCTAGAAAGCGCCAAACCACCGCAGCCACACAAGAAACTCCAATCAAAACTACATCACAGCCCTCTCTCACTAACTGCCTCAATAACAAAGGCAAAGTCAGATATGTAAACATTAGCATTACAATACGTCGACTCTTGTTAATTCTTCTCTGTGGCAGAGGTGTTCCCAGAAGAACGGCAGAAGATGATGAGAGATCTTTTATACAGCAATACATACATTGTGTCTGTATAGAGATGAGGGCGGGGCCCAGCTAAGAGCACACATATCACGTAATACCACAAATGTTCTATACATAAATATGAAATTATGTAAACAGTACGTCTAATAATTCTTCCATTCATTTAAAACCTGAGTTAAACACTTCTATGCTACAACCCAGAGTCCACCGCAAATGCATAGCGCCACTTATTCATATAGCCGCAGCAAAACAAAAAAAAAAGAGACAAAAAATGGAGCTGAACCCATGAATGTTCTGCTGCACCCGTCCCCTCAGTGTTTCCAGTGTTTCCGACCAGAAAACAAGACAGGACTTTGTAATGCCATACAACAGCACGCTCTGTTATCATGGCACATTCAAATACTCCAAATGGAAACCTGTGCTTGCCTTATTAATTACAAGGAATGCACTCTCCTAGTACCCCTCCAAAAACCTGAGTGCTGAAAAGTATGCCATCAAGAAGCCACAAGGCATGTGAGGTGTTTGTTCTCCCTGTCCAACCAGTGCGCGAACGCTCCAGTTTCGGGGGAAAAGCCAAACTATCTGTGCAGACTTGTTTGAGTTGGAGAGGCAGCAGTGGAGGCAGAGTGATTTCAAAAGGAAGGGGATGTGTGTAAAAAAAAAAAAAAAAATCGGGGCGAGCGTGGAGGAAAAAGTGGCTTTTTGGGGAAACTTCTTTGAACGTCTCAGCGCTGGTACAATGTTATAGTTACAATGGCAGAGTTCATTGCTAAAGTGGAATTTGGACGTGCGCACAGACACACACACACACACACACATACATTACAAGGCCATTGAGGACACTTTGTTTCCATTCGATGTTCGATGCTGGAGAGGAGACCCGAGAGGAGATGAGAACGTTTTTAGTGGCAGACCGCAAAGTGAACCTGTACCTGTATCTAACACTACTACTACAACTACTTGTACTATCTTAGATACAAAGACTGAATCAGCTACCCATGAGCCAACTCACAAAATGCTTTGGAAGTCCTTAGTAAATCTCCAAATGAGCTTAAGAAGCCCATGAAACGATGCCTTGCAAGGAGGGATCTTTGTCCCTTAGAATTAGTTGAAAGTCTGCCAGCTGTATTTTAAACAGATGAAGGTGATGCTATTAGGAAAGAGCATGTATGACCTTCTCAAGACCAGCACAAGCAAACGAGGCTGAATAACTCTCGTTTCATAATTCTCAAAACGAGCCTGAAAAATACACGTTTTTGACTTTAGGTGTAACAAACACACAAGAAGCCATGGCTGTGTTAGAGAATGGAAAATTTATTTGGAACATTTTAAGTTGTGATCAATCTTCATTGGGGTCGAGGACATTGTGAAATGTTCAGAACTTGAAGTCAGAGATGCAAGATATTAAAAGACTCCACCTTCTTGGGTTTGTAATGAATGGAGGAATATCTGGACAGCATCATAAAAATGACAATGAATCTTGCGGATCTTTGCAGATAATGAGTTCCATTAGAAGCAAGGGGGCCACTGAGAATGTAGAATCACCAATTTCAGTTTTGGGGTCGCCGGTGCATTCTTGCTTGGGCTGAGCGGTAAGATATCCCAGGAGTATAGCGTGAGAGGGGCAGAATTTAAAATTTCAGCGTGGAGTCTATTTTTTCCCCTTTGCACTTGCCATCAGGATCAAGTTGAGTACGAAAAAAAAACACGAGTCATGTTAGGATGATGTTCTTAAAGTAACCATAGACAGAATGGGTATGCATCAAGACATATACACACACACGAACATACAAAAACACTCTTCTTACAGTGCTGTTAGCTCTTGTGACTGAAATCCTCTTCCCCGGCTGCTCCTGCTATGGGTCACCAGATCATCTGTGTTTGAAATGTGAAAGATAAAACACATTGGAGCCAGTTATGCTGCAGTGCTGCTCATGCAGGCAGTGTAAGATGAGTGTGTCAGCCTATTTTATCAGCACCGGGCGTTTCTTACAAGGAATTGAGTGGTAGGACATCCCTGTCCACGTTGAATCGGGCAGCAGATGAAAGACAAAATGTTCTTCTTTTGAGTGTATCACAGAGAAATCAGTAACAGAGGCCAGCGCTGCCCCAGGCACGACGCTGAGACCTTTGAATGACATTAATTGGTCTCAGATTTAGGTTTGTCTGATTAAGTGAGCGTTGGGCAGACTCTGCTGCAGACAGGAGTGGGGGTGGGAGAGGTCTCGGTGGATGTTTAGCTGAGTCAGGCTTTGGGGCCGTGCAGTGTTTAGGGTCCAGGCCAAGGCACAGGTGTGGACTATTAGTCCCCATCTGGACAACATAACCCTGGTCCCCAGGGCCCGACAGGGGTGGGGCAGCTGAAGCCAGAACATGCAATGCTCAAATTAGGTTTACAAGGCAATATTTTGGCCCCCTTGAGTTGCCATGAAACCACTCAAGCATCAAAGAATTGCTCCCATGTCTTCTTTGTTTCTTTCCTCTGTTACTCACATGGGCTGCTTTCATGTGTAGCAGTTGTCATTCGCTGCGATTTGCTTGGGGGAGTCATTTAGGCAGCCATCACATTTACACATCCTGCAGCAAGGACTTTTACAGTCTGCACACCAAAGAAAGTGACTCCTGCGGTACACTCAATTTTTCTTACATGACAGGACTCCAATATTTATGGTCATCAAAGAGAGCTGCCTCCTCAATAATAATGTGAGCCTCGACTTTGATGTGATCGCAGTTTTAGCCTTGTGTTGACATTTATTGACGAGCAGATGTTCCCTAATCATCCAGATGTCTACAAAGTCTCTCTGGTATTCATTGTCATGTTTTTATTGTTGGCGTACAATAGCTGAAGGCTCATCATAAGTCTTCACTCTGTTGTTTCTGTCTGCTTGTGTACGCCTCAGTACAGACTAACTAGTTGAGTGAGGGAGATTAAGGGATGATGCTTATTATGCAGTAATGCACTGAGTGTATACAGATACTGATCGCTGACTTTGTCCACAACTTTAGCTCTCCAATATAAACTTTTGAAATATTTTTGTGCTATTTTGTCAATTAACTTCTACTAGCATTGTGATGAAAACTGCTGTATAAAGAGTTTGATGGACTGGTATCCAAGGGTTCCATGCCTTTTCCAGGACTTCCATGATGGCGTGAACCCTATGTGCATAAGCAAACACGTGACGGCTGACACAAGTATCCTGTGTTGGTTGGTCGTGTATGCAGGGGAGTGTGTGAGCAACACTACACACTCCAATAAAGCAAACTGTAGGAACAACACATCTTTGTCTGCACCGTGTCATGCTCCCCCCTGTAGTGGCTGTGAGCTCATTTTTCCATAGCCGTGGATTTCAACAACAGTGCAAAGCGTGACGCTGCATTGCGCTCCCAGATCTCAAAGATGGCCTTTGTGACACCATGGCTACATCCTGTATATGTGTTAAATGTAGAACCAGACAAATTCAATAAACAGACAGAATTGTGTAAACACAAATTGATAACAATCCTCTCTTTTGTTCCTGGGGTTTTCACAAGGTATGCACACGCTTTCACACCCCTGCCATTCAAATAGGTACCATTCCTTTAAAACACACGGGCGCACACACACACACACACACACACACACACACACACACACACACACACACACACACACACACACCTTGTCTTGGAGGTGATTGCCTTTGGGTTATTACAACAGTCTAGACAGAGAGAAGACAGGGACTCTTGGGAATGCTCACTGTAGCACGACTCGAGTGTCAACAACAGCTTAGCCAGAAGCTGGTGAGGTAATCACAAGGTTTGGAGTAATTACTAATTACTTGATGTCATTTCTTTTCTCGAATAAAACGTGTGTGTGTGTGAGAAACACCTCCAGGAATGTGAGGCATGTGAGCGGAACGATTTGTATGAAGCAGGTTTTTGTGGCGTGAATGCGTTCCAAAGTCATTCGACAAGTTGATCTTCTGGTCGATCTTGAACCACAGCGGTCTAGGTGCACATGAATGTTGGCATGTGGTTGTATGCGGGGGATATGTGGTCCATAAACATCTGAAAGCAGCATGTCTTCATCAGCAGATGGGTTGAGAGTCATTGATGTGCATTCAGATTTGCAATTGTCATTCTGCTGCCGTAGCTTTGCTTGTTAACTTGATGACTTTGACATGGAACGTTGTTGTTCATACTGTAACTCAATCACTCCTACGCTTATGCATGCACTCAATTCTCCAATTATGGGCAAGAATGTAATTAAGCTGTGTAAATATGATTCCACATACAATCAATCAACAGGAGTTTAGTGTCTGAGTGTAGCCTGAGTGTTTTGTGTATAATCACATTATGAGCCGAGTCCTTCAAGAGAAATACGGACTGATGATTGAGATGTTTTTGTAAAAGATAAAAAGATTTCCTTTCCTCTCGTTGCTGTCCAATACAAACTACTATTTTGCTCCACATGCTTTTCAAAATGATACAAAATAAGCTTTAATGTGTGCAACACCTTGTTAAATTCCTCCAAAATCTGCTGCTTTGAACGCAGACGTTAGCCGAGCATTACTCAGCCTCTAATTTATCATAGCAGAGCAGTTTGAGGCATAAGCTCAATTAGGATGTGGTCATGTGTTTCACTGAGCAGCTCCGAGCCAGAAGAACGGCCTGAGTAATTGAAGTTGTGGAGCCTAAATTTATATAGCCTAACCTAGTAAACCCCTGTGGATACACACACACACACACACACACGCACGCGCACGCATGCACGCACGCACAGTTATTTGCACGGAGCCAAACCATATAGAGACACTAATACTGTCACCCATATTACAGGTTGGGCTTGTGGCCTTGGTATGGCTGGTGTGCAGAAGAGTAATGATATAGTGTTGCTGCCTGCTGATCAAAACATTCAAAACAGATATAAATATCTGCCATGGATGTGAACATTGACAGAGCTGTGTCTGCTTGTGAAGGCGTATCGTCCGCCGGATCCTCACTATACTCAGTTTGACCACTTTCAAGTCGATCTAGACGATACAACTTCATTTTCATCAAAGCCCTGCACACATGGAACACACACACACACACAGGTGTTTGTATTTATTCTAGCTGATTGGAGCTCCTGGATGGACTGTGCGGGCGTGTCCAGGCGGTGCTCGATTGACATCTCCCTGACTCTGCTGATGGGTTCGTTGCACCTGTTGCGCCGGACAGCTTGGGGCCTTTACGATTGGGGTTCACTCCAAAACCAACTGGCACCGCGGCTGGTTCGTGCTGCATGGGTGGAGTTTCCACTCCATTTATATAACCAGCACGCAAAACAGCACATGCCACATGTGCCAAACTCAAGCTCAGAGGGAAACAGAAACCCACCAATCCAATCACACAGCACATGCAGAGTCAAGCTGATCGCAGTGAGCTCTGCAGGCATTTACACCTTACATTAACGTATCACCTCTTTATTATCTGAATGTTATAGAACAAGGATCTTAGTTCCACTGGGTAAAGCTGTGCTGGCCAGCCTGTTCATTTCTATGAAACTTTCACTGCTGCTCAACTTGTTGCTACTTGGACTCTTTGCTCTGCCACGGCACACACAGCTCAACTTTGACTGGGCGGCCTCTCAAATGTGCAACCAAAGAGCTGTGTGTGTGTTAGCGGGAGGAATAAAAGTAGAGGAAAAGCCTTTCCAGACTTGTGGGGCACAACTTCAAAGTAACATGGTCCAAAATGTGACTGCACGGTGAGAGATCAGCTGTGAGATCGGCCATTTTAAGTGTTTCTCCATGGTGTGTAGGTGTTGTTTTGGTGTCAGTACTGAAGCTTCAGTGGTGTTGTCAGTTGTCACCACTGATCATGTGTGAGTGGCCTTAAAGTGACAGTAGGATGGCTCAATCATGCTCTCTGATGTATGGATGAGGTTCAGTCTTATGTTCCAAATACAATTATTTGGGAAATTAAAGTTTACTATCCACTCTAAATCTTAAATAAAGTGTAACCCGTCTTACTGCCTCATCACTATTTAAACAGGATATTTAATCTCTGCAGGCCTCCCCTGTGGTTCAGGACCTGAAGCTATTCATTTGCCTCACTGAAACACTTCATATAGGTCCTCATGTTTCACAACGATTCTAATGAGAAAAACTGCTCTTTCTTTCAGTGTCACTTTTTCAGTGAGAACATCGGGGCCTGGCTTCCATGAGCAGAAGCTATCGCACTACCCCAGGAAACCACACACTATGCTACACAAGTTTTCCCTGGCAGGTTCCTATATAGGCGGTTATATTTAGCCCGCGTTGATGAAACAAAACACAACATGCACTTGAGCGAATTCTCCTCAAAACCTCCGCAACGGCACATTCTGGTTTCGCGTGTTGATTTTATCGGAACATTTTTTCAGCATTTGGTGTGAAGCACGGTACAATATTCCAGTACGGAAGACAGAGAAGCGTAAACACAAACGCGGCTGCCACGGAATGATTCAGAGGCTATTTTCAGACTATGAATGGACGAGATAGGAAGTGAGAAATAGTGAGAGGAATGCTTTTGGTCGCGCTTGCACTTCAAAAGGCAACATGGCCCACCGGAGAAAACATGGAATATGTGATGTTGTGTAGAAACAGATTATTATTGCAATTTACTATAAATAGACTCTTACTGATGTTTTGGCAGCCGGTAAGGAAACCATTTAGAACGTTACCACCGCTGACCTCACATGCACTCTTCACTCCCGACTCACGCAAACCTGACAGTGTTTTCGCTTCATATTTTCTTAAAGTGAAAAGAGGCTGAAGAAGATGAGCAGCATAAGTGTAGTCGAGTCAGGTCATGTTTGTTTATGCAGAACATTTTTAAAAAGCAACTCCAGTCACGCCAACCTGCTGAAGAAACTGGGCGACATTCATTTATGAGGATGAAGGAGAGAGAGTCCATTAAAATGTCCTTTAAAAAGCAGAGGTAGAAGGAGAATAAGTAGGAATAAAGATTTGTTCCTGTTCATCTGGAGTTTGGTGCTCCTCGTTGAAGTAACCAATGTGTTTTCAGAGAGAGACAGAAACTTCCTGCAGATTTGGATATTTTTCACGGATCATTACACGTGAGAATTTTGTTGGACGCAATCGTTTAACCACAACCACATGCGGGTTTAGATGCATAAATAAAAAATGTCATGTTACGGCGTATCTTTTTAAGCTGTGGAGACGCACGAGTCAACAAAGCGTAACTTCCACCGCTGACCTGGTCTGAACAAACAATTACAGTAATGCACTGCTGGAGAACACGAACAAAGCTGCTGCTGCGCCTCTTTTCTTCAGTCAGCACGCAAAAGTCACCAAAACATCCGTCGGTTTTGAGTATGTGGAGCAGGAACACTGAAACCCCTCCATCAATCATCCTCAAATCTATACGATATGGAACAGGCCATGATTACATTTGGTCCTTGAATTCGATTGCATTTCTAAACATCACTAACTTCAACTTTACACAGAGATCCATTACCTTTTAACACTTCCAGGTCCTGGGTTTGGTGACTCCCGGCCAAACATCTAATGTTTTTCGCCCTCTGCTGCTTCGCTTTGTTTTGAACTCGTCGCGATGAAATGTCAAATCATTCACTTTAAATCAATACCAGTCTTTCTTAGAAAATAAGAAAGGTCCATGAGAGATTCATTTGTTCTGAAATCTGTGAGGAATAAGCATGCGCACACACACACACACACACACACACACACACACACACACACACACACCCACACACACACACACACACACACACACACACACACACACACACACACACACACACACACACACGAGTAGGTCAAGGCAGCCATCATCATGGGATAATGGAAGTTCCAGTCCTGAGTAAGGGCTTCCATCTGTGGAGACCAGAGAAAATATTATGATTAATTAATAACAAGATTGATTGTGCCAAATGATCCCCGCGAGGTGGCTTTTTACATCCAGCGCGGCGATCCCGTGGTGATTCTTCCCCAGAAAGCTCCGTGAAAGATCGGATGACAGATGCAAGTTAAAGAAAATGGCCGTGACTCAGCCAGCTGTCACACCGCATCTGTGGATATGATGTTTTATGTTTTCTAAACAACTGTCACAGACACGCTGAGTAAGTGTGTAAATTCACACGGCAAACCTCAGCTGGACCGTGTGTGTGTGTGTGTGTGTGCACGCTGGAGTAGAGCTGTCAGTCCAACTTTGAGATCTTGCAAATGCCGTTTGAGCGATGAATTATTTTTGAATCTTAACATTTCCTTGACTGAATGCAGCCTTGAAATCAAATCTTTTGGGGTTTCTATTGAGTTTTATGCTTCTATCGTGAACACATTCTGCAGCGTACAGGATGTTTGTCAGTGAGCGACACCAGGCCTGTGTTGCAGCCCAGCACTGGCACCTTTCCCTGCATGGCTTGGCAGCAGAATGTGTGTGTGTGTGTGTGTATGTTTTTGTGTGCAAACTCTTTCATCATCAAGCCCAGATAATTAAGAAACAATCAGAGTTCATTTTGTGGACCTATATGTGGTTTTCTTCCTGTTTTCACTGATGCCTATTTCTGCCCGGTGTGTTCTCTCACATGTATCAGTGTTTGGGTTTGCTTGGATTATTTTCCTCTACGTCTCCAAACCAAAACCAAGCAGTAAATGCAACGTTGTAGCAATTTAATGAGTGGACCAAACCAACTTCAGGTCCACTGACCATAGAATGTACTGTCAGGATAACTAATGGTGCATTTGAGTGATGTTGGAAATTAGGAAATTCCAATTTTATATCTTGGAAATTGCAATCAAAACAGAAAGGAAGTCTTAAACTCTTCTCATTCAATTAATAAATCCACTCCAGAGTTTATTTGCAACCTCAATGAGTCCACCCATGAAACTACAGCACAAAAGAAACACCCTAAAATAAACACCAGTGTATTTACTGTTACCTTTGTGTCTAGAGTGCTTTTGTGTTTAGTCAATCATGAGCTGAAGTGAACACACCTGAGTGTCTGAAAGTGTGTGTTTGTGTGTGTGTGTGTGTGTGTGTTTGTTTTTCAGAGAGTCTTAAGCCAACAGCTAAAGTAATATCGGGGCGTGTAACTAAGTGTGTAGAGTGACTTGATGAAATGAACGTGACCTCCTTCAGCATGGAATGAGAACAAGCTTGCATGTCAGCATTGTGCTTCGTTGGCGTGTCTAACCAGGTGTGTGAAATGTTGAAATGTTTACCAAAATAAAGTGCCATGCTACAGCAGTTCAGGACCGATGGATGTGTCATGCTGGATGCGTTTCTATAGGTAGCAGCTTCAAGTTTTTCAGATCTGGCAACGTTCAGCACAACCTCCCTCCTATGTTGCACTATAAAAAGGAGAGAAAATAGAGAAAAAGCAGAATATGCGTCCATAAATCACTGAACCTACCTTTACGACTAACAACCCTGTCTCGGCATTGATTACATCACAGCACTGCTTATTACCTGACTTCAAGACTTCAATGTTATACAAACCCAAAGTCATAAATCTTGTGAACAACACTGTGAATTTCCCAGATCTTACACTTGCGTATTCGGACCTCCCTGCTTTGAATCTGTTACAAATCTTAAAACAAGGCGCAGTCACACAGACAGCGTTTTCATGAGACACATTTTCCATCGGCTTTGTGTTCCACCGCCTGCGTCTTCTCACAATTGACGAGTGTGGCGTTAATTCAGATACATGCCAACCAAACGCGGTGCCAGTTGCCAGTCAGCTTCTGTTCGGCTAGGATCCAGCATTCATATGGATGATGGTGCAGCACGTTGTGATCATCAGCATGCTCATATAACATAAAGCACACGCTGTTTTGTGTCTCAAGTCTGGATGGAAGGCAGCTATCCGTCCCCCGCTCTGCGTCAGGCCGCCCGGTCTTTCCGCCTGTTCTTTCCGCCCGTTCCCCCGTCTTAGATTTATTAAGCAGTAAACACAGGTCAAGTCACATCAAAGTCGCAGCGTTTTGTTGCCAAGTTGGACTGAGACGGGCCTTCCCAGACTACAAAGGCTCTGACTCCTATCCTGAGAGAGGAAGCGGGGGTGAATTTGACTCTATAAATGTAATCACGTCCTTTGGCTTTCATGGAGGGGTAGTTCTCCATCGCGGGTGGGTTTTGCGTTGCTGTGAGATGAAATTTCCATTTCTTGATTTTCTTCAGAACTGATATATTGGTCCTCCCAGAAACATGTTTCTACAACAATACTGTGTTTGGTAGATTTGGTTTAATTGCTGAAATAGTTCTGCTCAAGAGGCCAACACCCTCTTTTTCTATTTATCAATCACATCATATGCTGGTCCATATCTCATCTGAGGGACTGAACAACTCCTCACGCAGAAGAAGAAGAAGAAGAAGAAGAAGGAGAAGACGAAGATCAGATCTGCGTTCATATTCAGCACATGTCCTTTGATCGAACCCCAAACTTCAGCTGATTTTGCAAAGCCACATGGAGCCGCACCAACGTCACAAAGGCTCAGCTCAGGTTGAGATCTGACACCAGCCAAGTCCAAAAGTGCTTAACACAAGAACCGCATTCAGTTTGGCCCTTTTTCGTGCCATCACTTTGCTTTTGGTGGAACTCTAAATCCCAGCTAAAAAGCTAATCTGCACGGCCTTCTCTCCGTGCTGCATATTTCTGTGGCCTTTAAAATGTCTGAGATCTCAGTCCCAGCAAAACAAAGGATGAAAAGGATTTTAAAACACAAGCATAAAATCGATACGTGTTGGTTTGAAACAGTTATTTTTACACGAGACGTATTGAAGCTGCTGTAATTCTAGGTTTATGTTCATGGTTAAGGGTGAAAGGAGGTAAAGATGAGAGATGAAAGCCAGTCATAAGGTGAATAATCAAGGTTTGCTGGGCTGGCGAGACGTTCTATCAGCAAGGAAAATACAGAAAGAGGAAAAAAGAGATGATAATCTGAAAATAAAGCACTTCAGCAGTCCTTTTCATCCTCACGATAGAACATCAGACCGGGAGCATGGCCTGCAGTTCTCATCCTTAATGGATAGAGATAATGGCTGGACAAATTGTTCCCAGGCACTGTCTTCACTCAGCCCCACTGAGTTCAGGGATCCGGGGAGTAAAATAATCCGATTTTTCCTTCCTTTATCTCCCAGACTACAGAGAAGAAGCGAGGGGGCTTTGAAATGCCATGTCTACTTGTCACGACTCCTTTTGTGTGCCCTCCGCCCATCTGTGGACCCAGCTTTAGACGCCATCCCTTTTCCAAGGACTCACTGTCACGGCCTCAAATAAACCTGCTGGAAGTGCCAGCCCTGCTTTCCATTTTCCTGTCGTTCTTTTTTCTCGCTCTTTCTTCCCCGGTGTTTATCAGACTCTGGCCTCTCCCAAAACGAGGAGTCTCTCATGGTTAAGTGGTAGAGTTCATGCCGAGGTTCATGGAAATTCACCAGGTCTCTTACAAACTGTTGTGGTGAGAAAAAGCTTGGGTCTGATCACTGCGATGTGAGCCACGCCAGGCTCCCCTGTGTCAGGGATACAAGCATACAATGCGTAATAAGCACTTCTGCTGCGTGCTAAGTTGGTCCGGTCATGACATCCTTAAGCCGAGGGCCATGCCAGCTCTCCTTTTACAAAGACAAATTGTGCATGCGGAATTTCCTGGAGAGGCTCTGAAAACACTTCCCCAGTCTTACAGCCAGCCTCTCTGCGGGGACTTGCACTTGGGCGATTTCGTGGCATAATTTAGTCCTTGCCCTCATCTAATCTCTAGGGAAACACAGTCAAGCACAACCCAAGCCACCTGATTAGGTAATTGACAGGTCATCAGGAGGAATAGTCATATTTGTTAGGACAGCTCCAGGGAATGACAGTAGTTTCAGGAATCCCTAACGATAAGATGGAGCCTCACCCTGGCAACCAGGAATCAAAACAGAGTGAAACAACTTCTAAAGAATTCTGGTGTAGGCTGGGTTCTCTGTTTTAACTAGCAACAGGTGAGTCCTGAGTAATACATTCATGGTCTGTTTATTGGGTGATCACAGCAGCAAGATGGTTTCTATTTGATGGAAATGTGTACGTGAGGAGTCCCACCCACCCACACTATCATGGGATAGGCCTTTGATTATCATTTTTTAATTTCTTTTTTTGTTATATGCTTATTTTATTCCAATGTCTGCTCCATGACGTAAATGTGAAGTGCAGATGCAAAACAGCAGGAAGTTGGAGGAAAAGCACTTCATTTGAACCAAAACAGTTGGAGAGCTTCCATTGGTCGATGCCGCTGGCCAAGTCAATCTTGGAAACATATTAACTCTTCTGCAGTTATTCTCCCTCATTTATGAATCCACATTACTTTGTTTGTCAAGGTTTTTTAGTCTTTAAAGTTATTATAAAATTGCCAACGATATTTTATGATTCTAATAAAACAGTGAACCCCAGGAGGAAGGGGGGGGGGGAATATCTGAATATGGGAAATATGTTGAAAGTTGTTTTTACCCTTGACTGTATGGCATCAGAACACCTCCTCAGAGAGCCACTATTCCATGTGTTTCTTCAAAATGCCAAATATTTTTCAGTGGCAGTAGTCATAGGTTTGTTCCCAATTGTGAATGACTTTTTCTGTGGATATCGCTACACAAGCCAACTTTGTTGTAGAGCAATCAAGGGTTAGGTGCCTTTCTCGTAAGAACTTTATGGTCATTTACTTTTCCCGTTCAGATTGCTCTCATTGAAAATGAATCAGTCTAACTAAGCCTGAAATGGATATCTGCAAAAATTACAGTCGGTTCCTGTTATTTGGCTTTTGTTCACCATATTCATTATGTCTCAAACAGAGATGGGAAAATACGCAGAAATTGCCATTTAACACACAGATCTTGGCAAAGTATTTCAGTTGGGTTTTCCAAAAGAAATTCAATGATCAGCACAATGACGCATCATGTAAAATACTTGACCAGTTGAACTGTGATGTATCCCTCTTTTCCCCCAAATGAGAGTCAAAGGGGGGAATGGAAGCAAATGAGCCATGAATAAAGTACTCTACATCATCTCTGGCCTCAGCTCATCATTTAAGTGACCAGAAACAGGTTTTCGGGAGTTTCTGAGTTTGTTTCAACTTGCTGCTGGTGCCAGTTTGATGGGTATTTCCACTGTTGACAAATAATCTGTGTCCACCTTTCGCACTACAAATGAGGTCCTGTCCACTAGCAGAATCCTTAGCAAATAACTGATTGTGAATCTTGATTCCGCAACACAAGGCGTGCACTGTTTGCAGAGATGAATGTACACGTTTATTCTGCATTCTGTTCCGTGCCATCCATCTCAATTGGCTACGGTTGCCTGATCAAACAGTGTAGCTCATGTGTTACAGGGCGTGATGGGCTGGCTGCCTCTTACACATGGAGGTATGAGCCATTTATCCCACATCTGATAGTGCGGGTGGTCCTTATCTTACTGATATGTGACTAAGACCCTTTGTAAATTCAAACCTCCTGAGAGATGCCTTATGTATTGCCCACCTGCAGCAGTTGTTTGTCTCTTCTCAAACTTGCCTTCAATGTTACCTTTAACCTGGGGTCCTCAAAGTCGCAGAGGTTAAGAGTGTGACAATGACACTGTCAGGTCTAGATTGTCAGGTGTCCCTTTGGCTCTCCATGATAGATGTAAACGGTGCCCTGGTGTCATCCACATCAGAGTAAGTGCCATTCATGTTGCTGAGGGCTCGTTCATATTCTGTGTGAAACATTCACTTCTTTTAGCTGACAGTCTCTCTGCCCTTTAGCTGACAGTCTCACTGCCCCTTAGCTGACTGTCTCACTGGCCTTTAGCTGACAGTCTCACTGCTCTTTATAAGCAAGCAGTGATGTAACTGCTGCATAGTTTGCATTCAAGTACTGATTCTCAGTGCGGGAACATTGCATTTGTTCCTTTCAGCAAAATGCAGGCCTTTCGTCTCATTGTTAATCTCTGTGTTAGCTTTCCTCGTGGCCTCCTCAGGCTCTATGGTGCTGGGTGTACAATTGCTAATGCTAACCACAGTCTTAACTTGTTGGAGCTGACAGGGCTCACTTTCATTTGGTAGGGTTGGGTAGGATGTGACTCACTTTCATGTTCATTTCTCACATGGTACTCACTAACTTTGGAGAAAATGACTGTGAAGATCTTTGATGGTGGGTGAGCATGAGCTGACTTGGGTCGGGCCATGATGAGCACCATAGGGAAGGTAGAGTAGCTATGAATCACAGGCAGGCTGTTCACACTTATGGCAATTCGCAGCTTAAGCCCGAGGAGATCCATTACTGTGATTCTGATCTCAATATATTGATGTTTTATAACGTAAGTGATTACTATATACACAAATAAATAAAAACCTATTGATTAAGAACTTTCAGGTTCCTTGAAATAAAGACCATAACCCAGACTGTCCACCGAGTGGCGGTGTAGCACTAGCCAAATGGAGCGATAGGTACAGAGGTACTTACTGTCCTTACCCAGAGAAGGTACCTCCATTTTAGATATCTGGTTGTGCCTTGATATCTGTTCTTTATCTTGTATGTCAGCGCGTTCCAAACCCATTCAAACCCGCGGCTGAGTGGAAAACGTTCATGTTATTTTCAAAAAGATCTGTCAATCAATCTGGTAAATGTACAAAACCACCAACTGCAGTTAGAGGAATGTAGGAATGCACTGAACATAATTGAGTGACAAACTACAGTGTCAGTCAGTTTACTGTGCCATAGAGGGCCCACACCCCTCACTCAGCCTCAGCTGTCATTAGTCAGTATAATCACCTTTACTGTGAAAATGTGACTCAGCCCATAAACTTCTATCGTACTCACGGGGGTTTGGAGTTGTAAAAGAGTTTTCTTTTCTCCCACAAATTATGCTCAAATTGTGCTCAAATGTATTGTCAGTTCCATTTCCTATAAAACATGATTGTTCTTGGATTATGTTTAGTAACAATGTTTTGTTCCTAAAGCTTTTCGGTCCAGTGCACTAATTGCTTTTGTGTTCAGATATGTTTCCTGTCCTGGCTGGGTAAATGTGTTCAGTGGTGGATAAAGTACCTTGAAGCTGAACTCTGTTAAAGTAAGGCTACTGTATAATTACTGTACTTAAGTTGAGAAAGTAAAATAATTAGTCTTTCCCTACTGTGATAGAATCTGTATTCATCAGCCACTCTCCTAAATGATAAAGTACAAAGGTATCAGTGAGAGTTTTCATTACATATTTTACATAATTTCAGCCTGGTCTACTCAGTTTTCTTCTGTAGAAATGGCCTATTTCTGCTTGCTTTACACTTTAATATATTGTGTAGGACTCTCCCTTTACTTTAGGACATTATATTTCCTTCTGCTTTCTCTTGTTTCTACTTTTCTTCTCTCCACTGAATTTTGCCTTTTTGGCAGTCTGTATCCAACCCACTGCTCAGGCCGCTCTTGCCAATCGCGACCTGTGATAGGAAATGAATATCCAAACAAAGCACAATCTATCATCTTTACATCGTGGCTAATGGGAGTATTGCAGGGGTGTTTCCAATAACACAGGCACAGCTCTGAGTAGCCACACGAGTTCACTGTGCGGTCGGTCAGACCACATAGGGAAGGGAGGGGATGAGCAAGATAGGAAAGGAGAGAGGGAAGTGTGAGAGAGAGACAGAGAGAGGAGGGGAGGACAGAAGGACACATTTCAACAGCTTCAATACGGGGAGAGCGAAAAAAGTGCGAGCGAGAGCCGGAGGCAGGAACCTCCTACCCGCAACTTCACATCAATGAAACACAGTTCGTGGACCCCGTGTCAAAGACCACAGTAACCCCAGGGAAGCTTGATAATAGTTGGTGAGAAAGCCAAGAAACCAGTAGCAACGTGCCAAGTATACTTGCAAAATGCTGTGCAACATTAATAACAGATTGCTTATGCTGAATGGGAAGTCTGTACGATTAGCTGGGACCAGGATTATTGAGGTGATGTTAGGTTAAAGCCCCAAGAAGGACACAAGATTATTATTGAATAAACAGGACGAACAGTCTTGTATATCCCACTTATAATACAGCTACTTCCTAGACAAATGAATAATAAATAAATCCATTCATTTATTTTAAACAAAGCTATAACTAATTACAAGCTTCTGTTGAGAACAAAAGTCCCGTTGCTGTTTCTGTGTGCTAGCTGAGCGACTGAGCTCCTATGTAAACAATGACTGCAGAGTCTAATCTAGTAGCTAGCTACACAGTAACAAATTTGGAGTGATAAACCGGAAACATCTTGTCTGTCTTGTCCTGTGTTTGTAGCTAGCTAGAAATTATGCTCTTGGCGTACTGAAACAAAGTAGCTAGCCTATGGGAAATTGCAGCAAACAGGGGAGCTGCCAGGGGAGCTGTTAAACTTGGGAAAATAAAATTATATCATGTGTATCGCTTTTAAGAGCTACATTACAATCTACATTAGTGTGTGTGTAAGAGAGAGACAGAGAAGAAGAAAGAGAAATAAGGGGTGACGCTGAGACACGCGGTGGTGGTTCCTGAGTCACAGGACAGTCATGGCATATTACGTCAGAGGCTATTGGGTTACCTGTGTCTCTGTCTCTGTGGCTGGCACTGGGATGCAGGGTGCCTGTTTATATTTTTGGGAGCGCATCGCCCCTATGGCTGTCTTCCTACTCATGCAGGTAGCCCCAAGGGAGAGAGAATGGAGTTCTTTGACGGTAGCGAGGGGAGGGGGGGGGGAAGTGTGTGTGGGGTGTGTGGGGGGGTTACATTGCAACCACCATCAGCTCCCTCTGCCTGGGCTCATTCTGTAATGAAATGGCCTGTGTCATGAAGGCCTTGTTCAAACAATGGGCCCATTCAACCTGGAGAGGAGTCTCTGTCAGGACTAGACTGAATACGATACCTCTGATTCAGGGCTGCAGCCCCTCTTTCTTTCAATCTAACTCTTTTTTACTCCGTCTACTGTAGCTGTTAGCAGAAGGCCCCATCTTTTTTCGCTGTCATTCTTTCAATCTTTGTTTCTCTTTTGTTTTTGGTAAATAGTACACAAAGTAAGAAAGTTTGAACAGACTTTTACATGCATGTGTTTCAAGGATATCAAACATCAACGTGAGATCACCTCTCCTTCATTGAAGTCAAACTGATTTGTTGTCTTATTTTCTGCTGCTTTTATGCATCATATTTTCTATTTTTAGAATGTTTTTGGTGTTAAATGGTTAAACTGTTGAAACCATCCACTGCGGATGACATCATTCACCTCATTTTAGTGCGTATGCTTGCACCAGTTTTGCTCCATATGACCAGCTGAAATAAATTAACGCCAAAGCTCGGCAGGCTATAATACGGAAATAGCAGCAACTAGCAGTTATCTGTACCCACCATGGGTTTGGAACTCCATCTTTCTCTCTCATCCACTTTGATTTAGGTTTGCAGCATCAGCCAAACTCAATTTTCGCCATTTATGTTGCTACACCTCGAGCTCCTGCGTTTAAAGTTTTACACTCTCAGTCCTGAGTGTGCTTCTCTGTTTGTGAATCTGTGGCTTAAGCAAATGGAAGGAGCATCTGAAAGGCATCTTTGCTACTTTTGCTGCTGCTGCCACTATTAACGGCTGCCATCCCACAGTGCTGGGAATCGTTGGGAATCTATCCAGCAGTCTCCTGGAGAGATACACCAGAGCCACTGCTGTTACAATTTGATCGTATATGATAATGCTGCGGTTCTCATCCCTGGTCCTCAAGTTCCATCCACTGGAATATGAGGTGACTCCTGATTGGTTGAATTTTTATGGATGGAGGCATACATTTTAAGACGACAATTTATTATTGTATGACAATTCCATAAATCTCACCCGTATATCTGTAAGTCATGGTGTCCCACTGGGGTCACAGGACCTAATCATGTCCCGGAGGCAGGTGGTCTTAATCTGTGGAGGACAGCTGACCAATCAAACTGCTGGGATGAGAAACCAAACTTTACAAGATGTTTATACAGATTTCCTCTTTTATGTGTTTGATTTCCAAGCTGAAGCTCTTGCTGTACCCCTGTGCAAATCAATGGCAGGCAAGCTTTTGACAGCCGTAGAATCCAACCCATGTCTAAGGTCACAGCGGAGGACCTTGAGAGTTACGCCAAAACTGACAATGATCAAATTCATGACTCCAACTCTCAAAACATTGAAAAAGAAGGCTTGGCCCACACACTATCCCCACGTCAGAGGACATTTGGAGATTGAGTTTCTTCCACAAACATGGTGCAAGCACCTACAATGAGAAAAACAGAAGGTGGAACAAATGTTCTCTAAACTGAATCAGCTGAAGGCTCTGGTTCCTCCATTCTGTCCTGTACATTCTACCATAAATATATGATTATATGTATGACTGTGGTTAAATATATAGTTTTACTGATCTCTCTTTCCTCGTGTGTGTGTGCGTGTGTGTGCGTGTGTGTGTGGTGAAAGAAAGAGAGCCTGAAGTACGGGTACACTTGCCAAGTGGAGTTGCATTCAAAAAACCCTCAATTACACAGTCAGGCTGCTGGAGACACTCTGGCTATTTGTTTGGAGTGTTTTATCAGCATGTCAAGCGGCCATGAAATGGACTCCTAATTAAATGGAAGCACTTGGCTGTTGCTGCACACTGCTTTGGTAAACAGTAAAGAATAAACAGCCATAAAGCCAAAGGCACGCTACAAGACAGAGGCTCATCACCCTATGTACGTTTAAAGACTCCTGTTCCTGTTTTCTGCACTGTGGTCGGAGTTACGGCAGATAATTAAGACCATTTTAGAGTTGATTCTCCCTTTCCGTCGGATCTGTTTTTTCTCATGGCCACACTGATTTGAGGTCATAAATATTAAACACAGTCAATATTTGCGACTTGGTCCCGACCCAACATCCTGTAGTTCTGAGGAAAGTTTGGAATGGGAATGACAGTGAGGCAAGCTGACTTAACTTCCGTCTCTGTTTCTATCCCTGCAGAAGATGCCGTGCCGCACATACGTACATGAAAGAATAGTAACATGACAATGAAACATGTACAGACCGTGTTCAGACTTTTTCCATGACTTCATTCCATTTTTGTTCGTTCTTTGGTGCAGAAAAGTGCAACCACTGGCAAAGCTATCAGCCCCTATGCGTCATCCACTATGTTTGTTTACCCTAAAGTCATGTTGTGTCAGGCATGTTCAAAATCTGACAAGTTTACAGAAATCTTGTATGAACCCCTACTGGACTGGACTGTTTTTTTTGCAGATTTAAGAGAATAAAAGCAAATATGTTACACTAAAGTTTACAATGTGACTACAGAGTAAAGTTGGAGTCATGTAGAAGCACAAATCTTCTGTGTGCTTCACCACACAGAAAAGAATTGTGTTGTATGACGAAAATGAACTTGAGGTAAATAACTAAAACCGCCTCCTAATCTCCAAGTCAAGGCCACCATTGTATATCTGCTGCAGTTGGTGTAATGCAAAACCTGGATTGCCGTGAACATGATAGAGCTGTTTAACAGGGTTAAACACATAGTAAAAAGATACGCAAGCTGGAACGGCGCAATCTGATCCCAAACTGTACAGAGAAAGGTCAACTGTCCACCTGTCATGATGGAGAGGGGCGGCGGTGGCGTGACTGATTCACCTCCATGCCCGACCTCCCCAAACCCCATCACTCAACAGATATTATCCCAGGAGGAGAACGGAGATAAATGGGCTCCACAAAAAATAAAGCACTATCTGATACGGCACCATGTGTGTTCCTAAGTGGTTAGGGATCAGTAAAAATATAAGCCTGCTCTTTATGGGCGTGCTTAAGTAAGAATTCCACTCTGAGTTACCCTGACACTGTCATCATGCTCTGATAACCATCGCATTCCTGTGATTTTACTCGGCGCTGAATTGATTGGTTTGAATGCACTTTGGCTCAGAATGCCTCATTAAAGCTCACTGGCTTCAATTTTTGCTCCGTCATTGTCAAATATCTCTGTGCAGGAAAATCTTACTATCAATCTTAAACTTACGATGTCAGTTTAGTTTGGTGCAGAGGAGTGAAATGAAAAGTTGCTGCACTGTAAAGATTGTAATGTGTTTTCTTTGAATTTAAGCCTTCTCTGAGTGAGACAGCAGAAATGTTCCACCACACCAACAACATAAAAATCTTTAACGTTGTGAAATTCCTTAAACATTTAATGGTTCATTAAGAGCAATGCGAGCCAATGTTCCTTATATTAGCCTGCTTTAAACACCTTACTCCTTATTGCTTTTTCCCCTGAAGCGAATCACATCAATCTTTGATCTCTGCAGCGATGTGATGTGCTCCGTGTGTGTGTGTGTGCTGGGGGGTGGAAACCCCTTCAATCACTTGATGTGATAACTAAATTACTCTGATGTCTTATCTCAGAAACAACTGCACGATCGCCTAGGATGTACACAATGCATCATGGGAAGTACAATAAAATGGCAAAGGCTTCTGGATTTAAATGGGTGGGGAGTGAGCCTTGTAGTGACAAGAATGTAGGTTAGTCTTCTTGGCATTGTTCCTGATCTCTGTTCAATTCCAGCTTTTTCCTTTTTGTTGTTAATGTTTCTGTCAGCAGGAATTGACTGACTGTTTTTCAAAAAACACAAATACCTCCGCTTTTGCATGTAGAGACTCTTGTTTTTAGTTACAACATAAGTAGATCTACGCAAGTCTACATTGTGGAACAACGCAGCCATGCCAGGAGTGATCGCTCCAGGGAGAGAGACAAATTGACACCGCTGCAACAGCTCATTAAGCTTGTCATTTCAATTACAGGCTTAGGAAAACAGATCATGGGAGATCATTTTCAGAGCACACTAAAAGCCGCGGTATGAACCTGAGCGGCCACGTATGATCACGCCTCATTAGGGGAAATCAATAACAATTAAAAAGTGACGTGACAAAGACTGCTGCACATTCTAACTGCAGGAACAGATTTCCTTTACGAGACATTCCGTGTCTTACTTCCAAGCTCTGATTCCTCTGATGGCAGTTAGGTATTGGGAGGGTTCACACAGAGCGCAACAAATGTTTCAACGGACACGGCTGTGAGGTCAGCTTGCTTTCTGGCTCGCTTTGGACTTAGCTTTTGACTCAGACGGACGCGATGGAGGAAGTTGCCAGTGAGAGAACATGACATCCTCAGTGTGGGAGAGAACAACCAGAGATCAGTTCTTTCAATACGTACTTCTTGGCCATATGCATGTTTGTTGGTATCAATGTCTGTGAACTGTGACTCAATGTTAAAACCGTGCCTTGAAAATATCAAACTATTAAGTTCCACATGCTGCGTGAGGTTGACTTCACGATGTCTGGTGAGCTTGTATCCCGTGAGCGCCCGGTCCCCTATAGGACAAAGCCCTTACACTCTTGGGATGCACAATTTGGTGGAAGATTCCAGGTGCACAGAGGTTAAGTTACAGTGCAGCTGTCCAGCTGAACAAACAACTGTCCAGAGACGCTTGTGGTTCATTAGAGTTCTCTGACTAGAGACATTATTAGGATTCTAATTGTTTTTCCATCATTCCCAGGATTTTTACTGACACTGTGTGAACCAGAATTCAGAGAAATAAGGCTACAACCTAGTTCCTACATATGGAACATCAGTATTTGTTACTTCCCACTGTGTAAATGATTCATTTGTTTTACTTCCATGAACTCTGTGACCCCGGGATTAGAAAACGCCGCTCAAGATTAAGCTGAATAGTGGTTTTGTTTGTAAAGTCAGTGAGCAGGCAGCACTGATGCATGCGTAAATGTGAGATGTGAGCGCTCACACGTACACCAATGGACGTCCATTGGCACACGCAGGCAGACACACACACACACACACACCCACACACACACGTATAAGTGAGCTTAGTGGAGATTTGTGATCTTGTAAAAACACATTGAGAGCAGAATGGCTCCATAGCTCTGACTAGTTGCACTTGTCAAACAGCACCTGCAGCTTGTGCCTTTCATGTTTTGCAGACAGCAGAGAAACACAGAGTAAGAAAGAGAGTGGTTGGCATATTAGGCAGGCATTAACAAGTTGTGATGTGGAGCTTTAATGACAAACGGGAGGGGGGGGGGAGGGTTCAGTGGAGCTCCTGTATGCATCTTATACATGTTTTAGTGTGTGTAAGTGGGGATGTTACAAATGAATGCTTGTGTATGGACAATTCCATTTTCATAGAGCCATTTCAGAATTTGTTTTGTCCGACACAGAAATGAAGAAAAAGGTCAACTCAGACTGCCTGGTTTGAGCGAGAAATCTTCCCCTGTTTCTGAGAATCCGCCCTGAATTCTTACACAGCACAAAACAATAAAAATAAAATAAAAATTCTGTCATTTTGGCAGAGTGAGAGTCATTTTTTCTTTGAATATATTTTGTCAAAATACATTTGACATTTTGTTGTTTTTCCAACCCCAAGCATCGCCTTCCAAGACAAATTATCACAGTTTTCATGTTTTGAGTTTTTAATGGGCACCGGGTTCAGCAGCTGATGTCATCATATTGAGAAACACTCCCTCCTTTTGCTACGAACCGCTAGGGATTTTTGATTTCTGTCACCTAGAGTTTAACATTATTGTATAATAGCATAACATCTGCTGATAAGCGTCCCCCCGGGCCTCCTAGGCTCCCTCGAGCCCGGGTGTAGTCACAACCTTTGCCTCCTCTCATGGGTTGCCATGGATCCAGTCCCAAACCTGGCAGTGTCAGTGCCACGTTTAAGGTATTAAAGCGTATTAACGGAGTAATCCTTACCTTAAATACCTTAAACCAAGGACTTTTCCTCTGCTACTGTATGAGTCTCCACTAAATCAATAACTCTGATCAGATTTGTTGTCTTTGCTGTCATGGTTGCATCTCCCTGATGAGTTCTGCCTGGCCAGGGTGTATCATTATTTGAAAGCCTAAGAGATTAAAGATAAATATCTAGCTATAGGGTGCAGAAGCCGAGCGTAACTTGCACAGGCTAGTTGCAGCCTTCTTTGGTTGCAGCGAGTATCTCAGCAGGACTCCGTTCTATCCGTGAGCATTTAGATGAGTTTGAAAACCACCTGGAGGCCCATGGGCAACAGTGGCCAAGCGTCCCAATAAATCCACCTGATACACCGCACACTAACGAGAGCTTGTGCGCTTATAAATCAGCGATGTATGTAATTATGCGCTGCGTGCTGCGAGGGGTATTTCCCCTCTTGCGATATTAAAACTTTTCCACCCATCTGTTTTTATGATTCACGCAATATCCCGCACAAAAACACCCTTGTCACGTTGCTCGCACCATGAGCTCCATTGTGCTCTGTCTGCATCTCCAGACTGTTCCAAGTTGCTCAAGCTTCTGTGGCTCCAACGTGCAGCAGATGTCTGTGGGATTTCTATATTACCTTCTCTGTTGCGCACCACGGTTAACCCACTTGTCGCCATAGTAACCTCAGCCCTGCGGATTTGTTCATGTGATGTCTAGAGGCTGTTTACATTTTGCCTTCTTGATTTCACTTGCGTACTGCAGAATCTCAACTATCAATTATCTCTTTTTCTTTTTCTTTTTGGTAGCGTAACACACTGTGACTTATATCTGTACCCGTCATGTATCTATACATCACCGGTTTTCCTCGATTTCAGGACCGCAGAGCAGCAGATTGCCAATTTTCCCTGTAAAAATAGCCCCTAATAGATTTGTAACATTCTACTACAGTGGCATTTGTCTCCAGGTGAGCGGGGATACGCCAGCTGAAGGCCCGTGTTGGGCACCCAGCCAAGAAAACATCCATCTTTATTTAGGAGCCTTGGCTTCTGCCTCTTGGCATGCACACTCAACTCTGTGACTGACAGCTCCAACAATATAGATTCAGCCAAGTAACACCCTAAGGCATACTGTAACTATAGCTGTGTAGTGATTTGCGCCATACCCAACATATATCATCTCTTTCTCTCTCTAACCGACCCGCACCCACACATCTACCAAGCACGTTTCAACCCCATTATTCTCTCTGTTTATGTCAAAATATCTGGAAGGAATGCTGGATGCAGTCAAGATTGATGAAATATACCATTACAACATCTTACGACAGAAAATTCTCAAAACACATTGTGTTGATATTAGCTGTGTTGTCATATTTTCCTCACACACAATCACGTTTTTCTGTGTAGCTGCTTGGTTTTCATACAGCACGAAGGTTCACGAGGGTATCAGTCAGTTTAGCAGGTAGGTGGTGTTCTGATTGGAGCGTGAGGAGACCGGCACACTTAGTTAAGAACCCCTGCCTTGATGCTGTTGTTGACTTTGTAATGCAGGCTTTCGCTCGTGTCTCAGCTTCCTTATGGTCGAGTAAACGCTGTGAGCAGACGTAACGTACGACTTGCTACAGGACTTTGTTTCAAATGAAGTGAGCTACTGGAATAGAGCAAAGTTGTTCCCGTGTATATGATATATTTTATTCCAGCTTGAGGCCCAACTTCTGGGTTCTCCATTCAGAAGAGGTAATCAGGACAAAACACAAGTTCATCCAAAAAAGCAGTCCTGGCAAGTACGAACAGTTCATGAGATTAATACACCATTAATTTAAATGATGTATTACTACAACAACAGTATGTACTGTAAGTGGGTGTGTTTGCGCACAAGTGTGTGCATGCACATATACAGTACGCACAAGATTGCTGTTGATGGCACGAACATTGGTGTAATTAAATCAGTCATGTTGGCAGCTTACTCAGCTGACAACTGTAACACAGAGGGCAACATAGTGGGAACTGGGGAGCAATAAGAGGCTGCAATTGACTTCATTATTCATTGAAACCAAAAAGATGGATGATCAGTTAAGAAATGTATTTATATATTTATGAGATCCATGGAAAGCGACCATAAAACATCTCTAACCTTTAATAAAATGAATGTGTGGTCGGGCCTCATGCTGAATAATTGATTGAGTTACTGTTTTAAAGTTCATTGTGCAACTATAATTGAGAAACCACTTGCAGACCACTTCTACCTCTCTGTTGACTAAGAGTAAAACCTAAACTTGTCGCATGTGTGTATGCCGACCTGTTGTTTGCACCGCTGCACAGCACAACTGCAGAGCGTTCAAATTCATGGCTCAGTTTCCATAATGGCAGGTGGCAGCGCCTTGGCCAGTGGCAATTTGTGGCATTGTTGCTAGCACACAGTGTTTTTTTGCAGTAAGAGAGGTGTTAGTGGTGATCAAACAGTGCAGTGGAATTCTGGTGTCAAGGATTATAGGGATTTGTGGTGCATCGCGTGCCTGCTTAGGCTGGGTCAAAGGCACATGGCACAGGTGTGTCCTGGCCTCTTGTTGTTCCTTGATGGATTTATGGACTAAATCCGCTGAACAAACTTGCAAACCTTGTACTTTTTACAACTCATTTATTTCGTAATAGCTTGTGTGTGAACGGGGACTTGTTTTTCTCTTGGACAGGCATCAGATTGGTGAAGGGGCGACTTTTCACGGTATGATCCTGCCCCAAATTACTGCCTTTGATTCTTTTATTGTTACTACTTTTGCATAGCCCTCACCTGCCAGCCACCCGCTCTTCTGATTTAGCCATGAAGGTAACACGAGCCACTCAGTATCTCTGGTATTTGTGAGACAGTGACGTTACAGCTTTCAGACTGGAATGAGGCATTGTAATGTTGTTGTAGCATACAGGTTTGATGGACAGCTGAGACTGGGGAAAGGCTTGTAAAAATCTGGCCAGAATAGCATAAACTAAAGTGTTATCCAAGGCATATCATGTAGCATTTCGGAGTCAAGATAATCTCTATATCTTGCTCAGTGTGAGGTACAATTCTACTGATTCACGTGTATGGATTCCTCAATGAAGGCCACAGAAGGACTCATGTAAGTGAGAAGAGCAATATTGCAAGAGTTTACAGTATTTAAACCTTGTTACATTATGATCTGTACAGTTGTAAAGACAGTGATGTATAGCCTCAATGATAAATATGTTCATACAGATGAAGCTGCTCCTTAAATCACTTATTTGATGCTTCAGAAAGCCTACAGCTCAACACATTAACAGCAGAGGAGGAATTAATCTTCTACAGTTGCAATAACGTCTGAAGTCGTTGTGACAGCCCGTGAATCCAAAATGATGAATCAGAAATGTTGACAATCCAGAAACATCAATAGGATCTCTAAATATCAGAATGCCCCGAGGCTTTTCCACTTTTTCAAGACAATTAAAATGATGCAAGAACGCAGAAAATATAGGAGGGAACCATCACGTCAGCGCTAATTTGATTCAGTCGTCTCAGTCAATGCAGACAGCCATCAGTCCATGCATCCGTCCGCCCATTTCAGTAATCAAGCCCCTGAAACTCTGAGGCCCTGAGGCAGTCTGCTCTCACGCTGGTGTAGAGTCTGTCATTACCTTTCATCACTTTGACACGTCCATGTATCTACAGCAGGAATTTAAATTATCATAATCGTCCTTGTTTCATTTAGCTGGTCACAAACAGCCTCAGGCTTGCAGCTCGTGCGACTCCAAACTGTCTAGAAACAATACACAAACTGGCTCAACTTCACCTGCTGGCAAGGGGCTACAAGTGTAGTAGGAGTCTTCTCTCCTAGAACAGATATACTAAACAACAAATTGTCTCTTAGAAGCATTTCAAACATTCATGTCTTTATTTGCGATGTAGTTGTTAATGGTTATTCAATTCTTTAATAACTGGTGGCAGGCTCCCCCCTCTTACAGGGATTTAGACCTCTTTTAGCTGATCGTTTTGATTTTACGCAAAGCACCTGGCAATTAAACAGACAGATATCTTTTATCTATCTCTATCTTGGAAGTTGGTATGGACCAAGACCGAGCTAAAAGCAGAGTAAATATTGGCCTTTCGTGCATCAGACAGGCAGACAAACTACTCCAGTGAGCTGATGGGTAGTTACGGGTCTCTTAAATGTGTGAGTGGGCAATTTTCTGCAGTCACATTAGCCAAAACAGCCCATTAAACTGACAATACTCTGAGCTGTGTGTCTGTCAGATTAGTGTGAAGACTTTTTAAGATGACATTAAGGTAAAAAATCAAAAGAGGAGAGTTGAAAACTCTGCATGATCTTGAAACATTTGAAACAAGCAACCAGGCCTGTTACAATAACACACTTTACCTTATCTACCTGCACCTGACTATGTGTGTCAACTAGTAATGGGAATTCCAGGTAGATATAATAAATACTCCTGAAGTATTCAAAGAACGAATCATTGTTCACCATATTTCCCCCACAGTGGGGTGGCAAAAGTTCAACCAAACTATCTGAATCTTCACCAAGAGATCTTCTCCAAGGTAATTTGAGATATATTTTATTGGGTAATATCAAAATACTAACTATGTATCCAAGTTTCAACAGATAACAGAACACGTGAGACAATTTTACTTGGGCTAAACCGTATCAATTAAATCGGTGTGCTGCCTTCAGGTGCATCTCGTGCACTGAAATCCCTGGAAAACGCTGGAAAACAGCCCAAACAATGGCCAACATGTCTCCACTGTTCGCCTGCCCGCCGGCTGATAGTGACACCATTGGAGGATATTAATAGAAATACCTGTGGTTGCTGGGTGATGTCCAATCCACCCACTTTGTCTTTGCAGTCATGCACTGCCTTGTCTGTCTAGCGTGCATGGGGAGTTCGTGATAAGACGCCTAGGACACATCAAAATAAATATGGTGATTGCTCTCTCCTTGTGTTACTCTCTGTTAATTGTTAAGACTGTCAGAAAGAAGAATGAGGTTGTTTGCAGGTGTGTCACCACAGTAGCACGCACATGTATGTCAACACACGTACATGGGTGACCTTTAAGATAAAAACATTAACCTTTGGCACCTGACATGGATCCAAAAATGGAATTGAAACTCTTGTCTTCATTCATTCAACCTTTGTTATCTGTTATATTTTATAATAAGATTGAGTCAACTGATGACATGATGTAATGTAAAAAGGTCACAACTTTACAGCTGATTTGACCTTCTTTTAGCTCATTGTTTTGATTCCTAGTGAGGCAGCTAGCTGGCAAGCTAAAGACCTAGATACAATAACTCTCTAGAAGATGGTGGAGAGACTTACGGGCACCATTTGAACAGAAACACAACTTCAGTGTGCTGATAATGTAGCATGTGTAGATGCTTCTTGTAGATGTGTGACAAAGCTTTAGCCAAAACAACAAAGCTAATAGCAGGCTGAGCCGTGACTGTTCTGGAGATTAGTTTGCCCCAGCTAGTCAAAAACAATTGATTGTGGCTTTAAATGAAATGTATTAACATAACAACACTAAATACTTTGTCTGTCTGTCTTTTCCTCACACTGTGTTGAAGACACGAGCCACAATGGAGAGATTCACAATACAGTATACTTCTATGAACATGTGTTTTAACAAAACAAATATTTGAATGCAAACTCTACAAATGTAATTCAATCAATATCAAAAGCAAATATTTGGGCTTTGTTATTCTTTTCTATGGAACAAAAATAAATCCCAGTCAAACCATGTGTACATTGTGTAAAGTACTGTATGTGTGGGTAGACACACACACACACACACACACACACACACACACATTCTCGTGGTATATAATTTTTTATGAATACTAAATCCTGTGGCTTGTGCATTTTCAGCGAATACACATAATTTAGAAATCCGGCCTGTGGTTGAAACCTTTGAAAGTTTGACCGCGTATCTTGTCAGTCACGGAGTAACCGCACCACTCCACCCCTGTGCTCCTGGCAAGTGGTTGTAAACTGATGCTTCTGCCTTTCAGACACTTGAGTATCGCGGTTATGCGATCCTGAAAATGTAAATGAATACAAGTTTAGATTTAAACACCTGACAGGGGGACGCCGTCAGAGAGAGACTACCACAAGAGCCAATGCTATGAACTTACTGTGAACACTTATTCCCCACTATATCATACATGTGTGTTCGTGTGTGTGTGAGTCGATCATGTTTTGAATTTGGTTTTCATATAACCAACTAGCACACATAGAGACCATAAACACGATCTTGTTTGTCATAACTACACATCAAGTGATATGTAAAAGGTCGGATCATTTCAGACTAGAGAAATGAATTGAGACTTTCTGCGTTGTTGTAAATCATTTGGTAACCTTTGCCATTAAATCACCAATGCCAACATTTAATTGCAACAGCTGCTTGATCCAAGTCAACCAAAACCTTTTCCAGAGCAGACAGGACATGTCGTCACTTACCGTTACTGAATTATTTTTATTAGTGACATCAGGGATGATGTTAGTGACGGTGATTTGTGGTTGTGTTCCGTGTTAAACCATTACAGCATGAGCCAGTGTCCGTGCAACGTCCCACCTGTCCAACATGAAAACACAACATGAGAAGCTGTACCTGCTGCCACATGATGAATTGCGTCTCTTAGTTATTTGATAGGACATCATTCTCTGCCTTTTTCCACAGGCTATAGCCACGTTGTCCTCAGTAACCATAAACAGCCGGCCGCACTACAGGCTGCAGATGCAATTTACATAGTGGTTCAAGCTAATAATCACACACACGGCGATGACAGCAGAATCTGATCGACTCCGGGGGCTAAAGGGGGATGAGATGAAACTCCCATCCCTTGCGAGAAAACTTTCCCACAGGATTTTTTTTCCTGGAAATTACATTTGAAAAAGGGTGGGTCATATTATATTTGAGAAGTAGACATTAACATTTCAAGCACAGCAGAGGTTCCCTTTGGATGCAGTGCGTAGCAGCTTTGGTTTTAGTCTTGGTGTTGTATTTGGGTTGTTTCTGCCTGTCTATATAGTCTGTCAGACCCAGTTTATCCTACATAAGCGGTCGGGTGAGCCATCTTACATGTTTTGTTGCATTAACAAGGACTCACATTTGTTAACTATAGCAAGATAGAAGCAAGATACATGTATTTTCCAATAAATCTTGTAGCTCTTAGCCCGATTGACACTTCACTCCCAGCAGTATGACAAGACAAGATATGATGGCGATTGTTTGGCAGCTTCTTTATACCAGCACCCGATAAAAACCTGGGTGACAAAAAAGAAAAAATAGCTACACGACGGCACCAGCCTTTGTTAGGGTGAGAAAAGTTGGATGGAGACTCTCAACTGCAGTCTCTCTCTCTCTCTCTCTCCCTCTCTCTCGCTCCCTGGCTGTATGTGGCGTGACGTGCCAGGCCAACTTTGAGGCCAGTGGAGACAAAGACGACAGAGACAGAAAGGGGAGATTCAGAATGAGGTAGAGCGATGACGGATTGGGAAACAAGGAGAAAGGGGAGATGGATTCTCTGAGTCTGAGTGATCGCTTTCGCTTACCCACATGAATGTGCTCAGACACCCTTCAGATCTCTCTATTGGGCTTATTTTATCATAGACTTCACATGCCTAAAGACCCTGCCATGCCCCCAACCTATGAATACCCACATCTATAATTAGCTTAGCGACACACCTATTTACCACCCACATAACGAGAACAAATGATCCAGTATAATTGCACATTGGACGTGTTCAAACAAAGAACCCCAGGTTGAAAGTTCCTTTTCTCATGAGCTGCAGCGTTTCTATATCCACAGGGGAGCAAAAGTCATGGAGGGCAACAGACCAACAGGACACACCCTGCCTTGCAGATACTGACATTAGAAGAAAAGGGAGGTAGGACGGGAGGAAAACAAAGGTAGTTGTGGCATCACACATAATTATACTGAGTTATTGTGGGCCCATGAAAAAGGCAAATCCAGGGACGGAGACAGGTGAAAGATAGGGGGAAGGGCTGTGAGAGCAGAACAAAGCCGGCCGAGATTTTGTCACAGTTTGGAGTTTCCCCCCAGTATACAGCTCAACTCCACAGGTTATGGTGATGTCATGGGTTCAGCAATGGTGACAGGCCGACTCACAGCTCACAACAACTCATGAGGTCCATTTACTGCTCCAACTTCATTATAAGAGAGAGACGCATTTGCTTTCTGTTATGGCAAATGATTCTCTTGTCCTTTAGTGACTGTAAACATGGTGTTCACTAAATCCACGACTAAAGGCCTCGATTTCACTTCACGATACAATCTTTTGACCCTGCCACATTCAAAGGTCAATGCAAGGTAAACTGCTGTGCACTCAAGTTAACTGATGAGTGTTGTAGAGTTGGGACAACGAAATTTCAGTCATTACACTCAGGAAGTTGTGACATTCTCCATCTGCCCTTGGTCAAATCATCGACCATCCTGTGCTTCGTGGGAGCGACATCTGTTACCAATGCAAAGCAAGCATATGGGAAACTTTAAATCCAAATCTTTCAGTTCCATCGCGTTCAAAATAAAAATGGCAACACCTCTAATTGGCTTCTAAGATGGTTAAATCCCCTGACAGGAATCACGCTGACGTATCGGAAAAATCTCTTTAGTTCCACAGTCAATTTGATGTGACTCCAAGATTGCATGCTTAACTTGGACACAGTTTATATTCATTTTGCTACAATCTGATTGTGCAACTATATTTGTCATCGGCTGACCTTGTCACACAGCTAACATGCAGTATACAAAGCAGTTAGATAGAAATTCAGTCAGCTTTAAGTCATCTGATGGCAATCACACCCGCACTCTCGTGATACTGGTCCTGTTGACCGCGGTTGCTAAGTGACAATCTCCACTCTTGATTAGCATTTGTCAGAGGAGGCAAACAGAAGATGTCTGCATGTGTTTGACCTGGGTTGAAGGGTTAACTGCAGAACCAGAGAGCTAAACAACAGGAACACACTCCAGACAATGACAGGGGTCATGTCACATCCCAGCAGGGCCGGTCCTGTTGAAATAAAGCCCTCAAATGCAGTAAATATTGACTTTCCTAAGCCAATGTTTACCTTTGGGGCTCTTGGGGTAAAACTACAATGCGATTCATTTTTGATTTTGGCCAATTAGGAATGGAAACTTACAATATATTCTGGAGTGTTTGTGTTTGCTTGGTGGGTTGAAAGTGCAGTGTAATAGTTCTGAGGTGTAATTGTGCATTGGACAGTTTGTGCATGCTAAGACTGCAATCCGCACACTAAATAATGCAAGAAGACAATTTCCACTGTGCTTCCCTTAGTGTAAACTCAGATGTGCACAGTGGCTGATGGCTGACCGTCCTCCCCCCCCATTATAAACTCAATCCAGAACAGATCCCCAGAGCAGCCTGCCAAAACGCCAGCTCAGCAAAATTATCCTAATGTCTGCTCATGGTTCAGGAAGAGACCGTTCATTCAGCCTTTCTTTCTACATTATCCAATGTTTTTATTTAATCACTAATCACCAAGAATAGTAAGCAGTTATTTCAGCCACTCAAAAGTCTGAGCAAAATACCAAAAAATGAAAACAAAACTGGATAATAAAAGTGACTCGCAGGCTCTCTGAAACACAAAAAACTAACAAACAAGACCCAGGGCAAGGATTTTTACTGTCCTTACCCAGAGAAAGGCCTTCCCTACAGGCAATGAAAATCATTCCCCGGGTGGAGGTCGCTCTGTAAAGCTCTTTAGTGGAGTAGCAAGGGCCCCTTTCCTAGAAATAGAGTGAAATAGAGTGAACAGGGAGGAAGAGCAGTACAGAGGACTGGAGGCTGGAGATCTGCTGTACTCTGGACCAGGCTGATGTAAATGGCTACATGAACATTTGAGGTGAGGTTATTGAGTGTAAAGTTATGATATGTACTGTATTTGTCTACTGAAACCAATGATGTATGAGAACACTGATGCAGATGAGGTAGAAGTAGTGTGTTTCCCTCCAGGCATAAGCTGTAGACATACTTCTGAGCACGTAGGGTCAAGGATTCTGTTACTCGTTAAATGCTGCAATCGCTCATTTCATTTCCCTTTAGAAAAAGAGCAAAAACCTTTGATTCCATAAACTGCTTTAACATATGCGGGCTGAACCTCTGTGACATTGCTAAGTGTCTCATCTTAGAGACAGGCATTGTTGTTGTCAGCTGTTGTTTGTCTTGTCGGTGCACATTTCTGTTCAGGCACTATGAAAATGTTTTGTTTGACAGTGTTCAGAGGGAGGTGTCATGACGATTAAAAAAAAAAGAGAAGGAGAGAACACCCAGTGAACTTTAGGTATTCACCTGTCAGCTTATACAAATACATACCTGTGCATATGATGTAGAGTTTCAGGACAGAAATAACAATTCGGAGAACTGACTCTTGAAGTTGTTTGATTGGCAATGCCATTAGCACATTACACCGCTCACTCACAAGCACTTTACCGCCGTGCTATGGAAACTGTCATTGTTGTCGTCATTACAGTTGACTTACTCATGATATCATACTGCCTCTTTTGTTGATTTAGTGTAGATTTGAATTGAAACAAGTCAGAAGAGGAAGGTCCTCATCTGTGTGAGAGATTCAAATGAACTGACTTCGGTTGCTGCAGTAACAATGGAAGGCCAGATGGATCAATGACAACAACCACAGTCGTGTCATTGCCTTTTTGGTAAACTTACTATGTGTGTGTGTGTGTGTGTGTGTGTGTGTGTGTGTGTGCGTGTGCGTGTGTGTGTGTCTGTGTGTGAAAGATGTAAAAACGTTTTACATTAGGCTTCTGTATTATTTTTGGAGTCGCGAGTCCAACTTCAATCAGAATGGATAAAAGGTAAAGCAGAGTTCTGGCTTTAGCAGGTTCTCTTTTGAGAGAGTTCTCAGTAAAATGTTTAAAACCACGGACCAATCAGGGATAAGTGTCAAATCAGGTGAACATTATGATCGATACTAGCCCCAAAATGCCAAAACTGGATGAGAAGCAGTGCAGGATTCGTGTTGGCTTTGCACTGTGGACAAATGGAACTCTGATGCATCCAAAAGCCTGTTTTCATTTAGAGAACTCTTAAAACTCTCAGTTAGCTCTCTTAGCTGGTAGCCTGCTACTGCACACTATGTTTCGACTTCCACTCGGTCCCACCACAGTCAACAGCGCCATCTGGAATCTGTGAGGAGGAGCTACTGAGGAACCTAACATATTGTGTTGGAGACCCTCCAGCCGTGATGGATGGAGCGCTCCAAAACTCCATTTGACTCAATTGCTTCAGCATTTTTATGATGGACTATCACTACATCCGCGTTGGTAATGAGACTCCGGCATATGGAATCTCTCATCCCCCAGCTGCTGCTCTGGTGCTCAACACCACAGAGGAAAACAGGAAAATAATAGTGTTTACCAAAATATGATAGGTGCTTAGGTATAAATTCCCTCATTCTTCCAATGGGAGACACATGTTTACAGAGCGGGAGGAATGGCTCCAGCAGATCACATTGCATTTCTATAAATACAGGGCTCATTTGCGTTGTCAAAAAGGGACATGTCACGCGTGATAAACAAATCCAAAAACTTAATAAATACAGTGGTGGAAAGGCACTGGAGCTGGGACAAAAGCCCAGCGGCCACTTAGAGAAAGATTTGTGGCCTATAAAGGGAGAGAAAAAATAAAAAAAAAAGTAGAGATGGTGTGAAACAGAGGACAGAAGCTTTTTTTCATTAAAGAACAGAAAGCAGAGATCTGCAGATACAAACTGACCCCTCACAGTAGTTGCACTTTTTGAAATATGAGCATTTGTTAAGCTCTTTATGCACTAGACTTCCCAATGAGTGATATCACTGCCTCAAAAAAGGAGGATGACCTCTGGCATGTCACCCTGGTGCTCCTTAAGCCCTCACTTTGTGGATTTGAATGTTAGAATGACTACGGCCCTGTAATGTATACAGGAGGGGGTTGGTGGTGCTCATAGAGCGACTCAAAGAGCGACTCAGAGTAACTCAGAGAGCGACTGGTAGGGCCATAACTTTCTTTTCGGCCTATTTTGAAATGAATCTCACTGATCTGTAAATCACGTCTGCAATCACCAGAGTACTGGGAGGACATTAAGACTCTGACCTTTGAACCCCTTACACACACACAGAAACACACACACACACACACACACACACCAAGGACCTTGAATTATTATTACAATATATTCCCAGCAGCATTAGTAAAAACATGCCGTTCCTGGAAGTTTGTTCTTTCACAAGGCCCCGCGTTGTTCTGGCTCACAGCGCCACAGTTCTGTAATCGCTATCACAGTTTGGGGAAATAACTATACAGAAAAATTGATGTTTTAATTTATGAATTCATTCTGAATCTTCTGAGGTCAAGGCATGACAGATTCTCACATTTTCAGTGAGCTACACAAAGCTGCCTGCTTGCTTTAAATCAGATTAAACTGGCTGTAAACTTGCTGTTAATCGTGCATTCAGCCATTGTCGGCTTTGTTAATGAAGCGTTTAATTATGTAATGACTCCGTCCTCAGTGTTTTCCCTTTGTTGTAGAAATCCAACACATGCAAAAAACACAAGAGGGAATTTGGAGGGAAATGTGACAGCAAGAAAAAGACTTTAAGAGTGTAAGCGAGTTTCACAGTTAAGAACTTTGAACGTCGCCTCGTCATAGCTCGTTAGTCAAACAATCGTACTGTACTTTTTCTTTGCTGGTGAAACAGAGAAGCAAAGCAACGTGAGGATATCTCACGGCCAAATGGATGTGTGGGCTGGAGGATTTTTCCAGGAATCTGATTCTGTATTGGAATGGCAAAGCTTTTTACTGCTCTTTAAGAAAAATAATTCAACATCTTAATAGCTTTTGATGCTTCATTGTGTTCTTTTCCCTGTTTTTCTCTCACTTTCCCTTAAACATGTTCCCTGTGCAACTCTGACTTCACCTTTCCTGGAATGTCACAGCCCCCACCCCACATTATGTCAGTGCTCTCGCCGCCTGCTCCATACTGGGAGGGATTCCCATACCTGACCTCACATTGCTCCTTCTGATGCAACGGCACTGTCCTCTCTTCTTATCGTACCTCTGGCCTGAGCTCCCCTTAACTTCACCAACCCGCTCGCCTGTACACAAATTCTGTCCCAGCGTTTAGCGAACAGGTTGCAACTTATCACCAAAACACTGAGGAATCGGCGAGGTAATTGGGAGCCCTGTGGGCAATTTAACAAGAAAAGCATAAACCCAAATCTGCACACATAATCATCATCCAGAATACACAAAGCACAAAACACAACCCCTATTTCATATTTTTATTATTTCTTGCGTAAGAAGTACTCTGTTATCTCGACAAGATCAGACGGAGAGTGTAATATGAGATGATCAACACAAAATCAAGGGTAGAGAGAGGAGGGGGGCGGGGGGCGGTCTGTCAGCATATTTTGAGATGAATCACGGTGGAATATGTTGGCAAAATTGTTGTTTTTCCTGGGGCTGAACACAGGGACGGAGCTGATGCCTTCCAGCTACAATTTCTTGGAATTGTTCCCTAAAACATTTTGCCACCACAGATATCGTAAAAAAACATTTTGATTGCAGCTTCAAAATATCCTAGTTGTGGTCGTCTAGAGTCAAACAACTATGGTGTTTCTGCGTTTAGTTTCAGAGTTTGATTTATGAGCAGGGGTCACCATCCTCAGGTCTGTGGGACAAGTTCAGGGTATATCTAAAGATTGTGAAGCTTGAGGATCAAAGCCTCATTCAAAGCAATGTAACTCCAATTGATCTTGTGGTAAGTTGTAACAAACCACTGAATTAGATTGTTTCATGCTATCAGCAACAGGAGCCACCATGCATACGGTCTGCACTGTATCTGCTGTTCACATTTTCCATTTGGACTTTAAGAACCACCAACATCCTCCCAAAGCGGCCACTCAAAACACTCACAGACATTAATATTTCAGTTTATGATGAACCGGCACTCCAGAGGAAATGGACATTGTCTTAGTGGGAATAGAACCGACTCCTGAAGGCCACCCTGCAAACCCACAGACATCATTCAAATCCCTCCCGCCAACTAAAATAGCCCTCATCCTCCCAAAGAATATTTACATAACAAAGTAACAATTAAAAAAAAATCCAAGACCCAAGGACACGCATCTAAAAAAACACCTTACATCACACCTCTCATCACGAGAGGGTCTCATTCTGTGGTACGGGGAAAGCCCCATCGAATCTGAAGGATGAGGCCTGTAGCCATCTGCCTGTGATTACAGCTTTAGAACAACACTACAACAATGGTCACTTGGGCATGGCAAAAAGCAGGGGAGAGCCCAGCAATGATCGCACACAACAATTACCGGGGAATCAAATCCCCCAAGTCGGCTGTTTGTAGGGGTGAAACCCAGAGACTTGGCAAGGCGAACGTTGTGCGGCGTCCAATGTGCAACTCAAGCCAACCAGCACACTCCCGATCAGATCCACGCCATGCATGGTGTCATACTGGAGCCCTAATCAAAGCCTTGTGGATACATCAACACACACGCACACACGTTTATCCATTTATGAATGTATGGTATGCAATATTCACAGGTTGATACATGGGGTGAAAATGAAGTGTCAGACATTTTGCACATCATCAAAGAGTACGCAAAAATAAAAACAAACTTTGATCCAACTCTATTAGAACAACTGCACACATGAAGGAACATTGATTGACTGAGATTGTCGCAATATCATATGTCTTTGGTTAAACCCTAGTTTGACCCTCCGGTGCTGTTTGAGAAAGACTTGCGCTACAGTTGTGGGTTGAAATGTCTTCCTCTGACTTGGATGGAGCAACAGCTCTCTGTCCAGTGTCGCAGTTATTTACAGGAAAACTACCCAGTTCTTCCATCAGGTTCTAACTTATTTCAACCTCTGGCATTGTCATTTGTCCTCATCATACTTGGGAAACTGGTTATAGAGGCTGGCCTAAGACGACCTGTGAGAATGTCAACCCTTATCCTCTTCATTGGCTTAACATTTCTGATTTAGCTAATTGAGTGTGGGTAGAGTGAGGAGAAATGGAACATTGGCAGTGTTGTATCCCGTAAGGTCCAAAATCCAGAGCCATGATTTAGCTAAGTCAAAAAGACGTTTTTAAAGCTTTACAGTTCAAAGTTAAAATTTCAGGTTGACAGCTGTTTTAGTCAGTAAGAGCTAGATTTCTAATCTGTACAGTAGAAGGAGTACTTTAGGAGTACTTCATCCATATAGAGGAATGATGTCATAAAGTAGTGCAATAGACTTTTGGAGTGTCCGGATAGCAGAGTGGCACAATTCTAGTTGCCAGTTGGATGCAGCTGTGTCTGAATACCAATGGCTGTAGCTTATTTATGAATCAAGCAGTAACCTATGTGAGGTTTTCTCTCAGAGACTGCAGTGTCGCCCGCTGGGTGCACGCTGACAGACAAACCAGAAAGCTGAGTGGCCAGAGTTTAGGTTGGAAAGCTGAGAGGCAGTTAATGCGTAACCAGAGTGCTTAGGAGTTCAGTCGGTTACAGCAGGGGTCCTCAACATTTTTCAGGCCAAGGACCCCCAAACTGATGGAGAGATGGAGCAGGGACCCCCTACTATATTTATTTTATAAAATTGTGTTTTATGTCAAACTGGGCCTAGTGCCATGTATAAACATAGCTACCCTGTTATGATGCATTCAATTCTAAGCTATTCAGTGTCATGCGGTGAGGTTCAAGGTGAGGTTCGTGGCTTTTTTCAATATTCCCCAATTTGCCCCAAATTCACACACATTGATGCCATTGCAGCCTGGATGCTGTGACATGTTTGAAATGTTTGCTCTATAGCTCCTTCCTTGTCCAAGATATGGGCTTTTCAAGTTTTCTCTAATTTTACAAAACGATGACCAGAATTTTTTTTTTTTCAGAATTTTGTCAATATTCCCGAATGTGCCCCATGTTGGATCCATGTTTATGTGTATTGAAAGACATTTAAATTTGTGGGGGGAAAAAAACAACCACAAATTTTGCGACCCCCCTGCAGTACCTCTGTGGACCCCCTAGGGATTGCAGACCCCCTGTTGAAGACCTCTGGGTCAGAGTATTAAGCACCAGCGATGTCCCATGTCAAGTGTGAGTATAAATGAAAGAATGGCGTACATCCCGTCTTTGCTTGTCTGTGTACATCCACCCAACCTGCTATAAAGCTTATGTACGTTCTGGATGATATATAATACTTCATCTAACTCTTCCCATCAAACAGTGTTCTGCTTGAACCCCGATTTTGTGTGCTTAGCACACAGGCAATGTTTAGACCTCCACCATAACATTTTCTGTGCAATATTATATTGGATATTATTGAAGCTGGCAGAGGGTTCTGGTTTGGTGTTACAGTCCCATAAAGGGAGCCATTAAAGATGAGCTTTGAGGGACCTTTAGGGGACATCCTGAGGACATGATTCTGTTTGTTGGTACAGTGTACATGACTGTAGGCTGTCTTCTTCCTACAAATTCTAAATTCTACATCATGCAGCCACCAGGGCACGGCCACCCTGGTAAAAGAGGCCTTGAGGCAAAAAGCAGGGAAACATTTAAGTTAAGTTTCAGAACAAAACAGAAGAAATCTCCCTTATCATTAAACATTTTCCTCTGTGTGCCACATTCTCCTCAGAACATGCTGCATTACAGGGACACTATGTCAAGGTGTGTGTGTGTGTGTGTGTGTGTGTGTGTGTGTCTGGGGGGTATGTGTGTGTGCTTTGGCATCTGTGCGTGGGGTTGCTGTATCTGTGGGAATGTTTATGTTTGTATGCATGTGCGTAATGAGCTGCTGACATTTTCAGCAGCAACGAACAGGAGCTCCTCATTGGGTAACAAATAGCCTAACCTCATCACTGGATACATTCCATTGAGGCCATTAAAACTGACTTGTGTAAGAAGAATGCCTTGGCATACGTCTGTACTTATGTAAATGGGTAGACGGGATAAAATGCCCCGATGCTTTGGTATGTCGGCGAGCAGACACACACACCCCAATATAGCCAAAGAGGGACTTCCCCGCAAACCATGGAAATACTGGATTCTCATACTCTGACAACATGTGAACACGTTATGCTGTCAGGGGAAACTCAATCAGTCTAATGTCGGAGGACGTAAACGTATGTTAAAAACAGGTGAACAGGTAAATACTTTCATGTTTTGAGCAGGAATAAATCACAAAGGGCCTGAAATATACCTTCTGTAATTGCTGTCCATATTTTACTGGCCAGCTTGTTCACATTACACTGTAACAGCTTACATGTCAAGGCTTTGCCAAGTAGGTCTAGTCTGAAACTTAGTTTAATGAGCACTGGAGGACGAATGACTCAGGCAATATTTTGACACCTGTTTCAATACATGATTTCACCCTCAGTGGGAAAATTAAGTTATATGACTGATCATCTTCAGACTATAGGCACAATATTGACGAGACTCCAACCACCTAGGAGCAAGCCGGGCGACGACACGTACATCTGTGGCTAATTGTAGGTGAACCTGTGGTCACTTTATGTTTTAGAAATATGTCTCACCTGAGGCTTTATTGCTAGAAATCTTTGCTGTTTAAGACTGAAATACATGATGTCTGGAGTGAGCCACTGGGAAACATAGGGACTAATTATAGACTGATGTTAAATACAATGAAATTAACTCATGCATCACAAAATACATTTCAAGAATTGGTTTTAAAAGCTCAAAATGGGGTAAATATGAATTTTATTTCAATATTCTCTCTGTTTTCCTCATTTAAATTATGAATGTGTGTTCCAATCAACAGTAAGTTATAAAAATGTATTTAAGAAATCAAATTATTTTCTGTTAAACATACATATCCATTGGTTCATATGCTGTAGCAGCATTTAAAAAAAGCTGCACTGTGTTTGATTGAGCTCTATTAAAGCAGCTGATGGTTGTTGTATCTGAACTGAAATCTTGTGAAGCCTTTCTTTCCCTTACGCTGCTGCTTGCCTATAGGGATAGTTTTACATTGTTTGACATTTTCCTAATCCAACTGAAATGCTCCATGTCAGGAAAGCTGTGGGTACCTACCTGTGCTGGACACTCATCCACACACACCTTGGCAGCGCACAACAAGAGGCCATTCTCTTTTACCACAGACCATGAAGTAAACACATGAGCAGTGTAACAGAAACGCTTCAGATGATGAATTGCTGCTAGTTCATTGGTTCGAGTGTGACTTCATGTCGAAGTGAGTGACATTTCGTAAGAGCTAAGCTTTTCAACTTGTCCCGGGGTTTGGTGATAGCAACCAGCAAAGGCCACCAGAAACCCGAGCCAATAGTGTCTATAAAAACAACGTCTCTTACGCACAAAAACATTATTCCCCCACGCCAAGGAGGTCATGTTTTCACTCGTGTTTGGTTGTGTGTGTGTCTGCCAGCAGGGTTTCTTTACAGGTTATGGACGGATGAAACAATGGTGGGCAGACTGGACGCGATCCAGGGGGAACCCGTTTAGCTTTAGTACCAGACCAGCCTGATGGTGGCGCTGCAATAACCACTATTACATGTTGGCTTATAACTTTTGAACTGAAGTTTGTCAGCTTGATGATTATGAGACTTTGCAATTTTAAGGTGGATCTTGTGTTTTAAGGTGGATCTCTGAGTGTTCTGGTTCTGGTGTGTGTCCTTACAGGAAGCACATATAAGGAAGAACAGGATGTGCTTTGTTGCAGTGTAATTGTCGGGCAGAACGGCTCATGATAACTTGGCTACACTCGCCTGCAGTGATAAAGAGTTGGGTTTCAGTCTGAATGGTCTTGTAACAGGACTTTATGGTTGTCATATATCTTTCTCGTTCTAAAAATAACCTCCCCTTTTGTCTCTCTACTTAATTAAACTTCTCTTCAGCAGCTCTATGGGTAATTTAACATTTTAGCCATTTTCATCATGTAGCATTTCTCTCAACACAGTGGTGCCACAGACGGCTGTGTGGAGGGGAGAAGCACGTGTAGTGACAAACCCGCAGAGAAAATATGACCCAAGTCTGCAGCTCTGTGGGGCTGTTAGCAGCTTTTAGCTCACTGTTTTGGTTTTACAGCTGCACTTTAACTGCAAACTGGAGTTCAGTCTTAGCTGCTTTTATTGCTGGAAACAGTGCTGATGTATTGTCATTAATCATCATCTTTAAAAAACAGCGATACCCGCACCAGACTACAGACAGACATGTTTAACGACTGGGGTGTAAGAAAGTTGAGCATCTATTGGAGTTGGGCTTGCAGTACATTTGTCAGGTGGACAGAAACATGACTCCCGTGCATTAGTAATGTTGCTTCAGCTTCCTCTCATGACCAGCCAGGACAGCAGGGAGCACGACGGAGTGATGCGAGCTTAAAACACGAAGAACGAAGCGAGGAGAAGCCACGGCGGCGCACGTGAGGCCCCGGCTGCAAAGCTTTAAAGGCTCTTGCCCAGAACGATAGTGGAACTCGATCCCAACTGTAAGGCGGTCCAGCCTGTGTTTGTGTGTACGCGGCCTGCGCTCGTGTGCACGTGTACATGTTCAGACAGCTCAGATGTAAAGTCGCAGAGTTGATGTCAGCAAAGCAGCCACAGTGTTTACAGCTGGAATGGAACGCAGAGGCTCCAGTTTTAAGGCAGGAGGAATTAGGAAAGAAAATGATCATACTTACTTATTTTTGGTTCATATGCTGTTTTGTTTTATTAAGTTATAAGGAAACAAACAACAACATTAACACACAACATTAAATAGTTGCTCAGTCATTTGTTTTATTATGAATCTTTAATAATAACTGACATTGTAGTTTACTTTTGTCCCAGGGTCAAAGTTCAGTGTCCAAAGACTCTGAACTAAAATACTAACAGCACATGCCAACATCATTGATACCAACAAGTAAAGAAAGATACATTTTCTTCATAAAATGTTACAAACATTTCAGTTTAAATGGTTCTACTGTTCATATTCTCTTGGCAAACCAGCGTGACACTATTTAATATATATAATATATATAAACATAAACCTCCTGCCAGTGTACTAGCAGCGCAGCAGACACATGAACACTTCACCAGTGGTGTGTGTGCTGCCTCACTCAGACTGAAAGATGTGCCGCCTCTTACAGACCCTAATGAATAATGTAAAGGTAAGATGGAGACTCAGACACGCCAGTGCAAAATATGGCAGCAGTTAACCTTTGCTCACATGCACAGGATGAATATTTGATGTTGTTAAAATCTTATTTCCTTTAACGTGTTTATTTTTACTGATTTACTCAGTACATGTATGCACTTTGAGCTTAAAGCTGCTGGCATTGGGTCTGTAAGTGCCTCTAGTTCACAGTGGACAATACATTTTAAATAAGCAGGTGCTGATGAGGGAGTGTGTGTCTGTGTGTGAAAGAACTAACAATTCCCACCAGTAGTTAGAACACACCTGAGCATAACTTATTTTGAAAAGTTTAATTTAAATTCTACTAAGTCTGCTTTATGTACCAACTTTGAATGTCACTCTGGGGGTTGTTTTACAATTAAAAATAGCAAGTTTGATGAAACAGAGACTTGATCCAAACCCCAGCTCTGTTATGCAGCATATCCATCATCTATTGTTTTACAAGATAGCAGGGTGATTAAATGTAATTACTTTGCTACGGTATCCGTTTTTTTGCAACCATAAATCACACAAGTTATGCAATTACTTTGCATTTATAGGAATATAAATCTCTCTCACTTCGGCTCAATGTAACTGACAAGGAAAAGTTGCGTTTTGAACAATGCTATCTTTAAGAGGAAGCAAAGAAGAATTTCCCCCATGCGTATGGAGTGAAAAGTGTTACGACAAGCAAATGTCGCGATCGTCTTTCCCTTGCACGTTCCTGGGTTCAAATCACACAAGCCTGGTTTTGTGCGGCACAACAAGGAGGTTCTGGAAAGGAGAACCAAAGTAGGTATGTGGAAGGAGAAGAATGGCACTATTGTCTGCGGCTGGTTACAGAGTGCAGAATCTTGTTAACCTTTGGAATCTGGCAAAGTATCAGGTTGGCAGGAACACAAGGGTTGGCACTTGCCTTTGATATGCCTGGACAAGGAGGAGTGTGGACAACCTTGTGTCTCATGCACTTGTATGTACACACACACACACACACACACACACACACACACACATAGAGACAAACGCATGCACACATTCCATTTATTATAAAAAATGTGTTCTGTAATATGTAAGCTTACAAGCTTGTGTTTACACTTCTCAGGCAATGCAACACCAGTGTAACAACCATCCACAGGCACTTTATCTCTGCTCTTTGTCTGTTCTAGCTGAGGAAAGAAAAATGTAAGACGTAAGCTCGCGGCGATGCTAAAACTTCTAAGACAGCTTTGATTGAACCAAGAACTCCTCTGAGCAAACCCAAACATCTAAGCACCACCTCAGCAATCGTTCCTCCATTAAAACCACCAAGATACAACCATCCTCCAATCAGGCCTTGGTCTCTCAATGATGAAATTTAACAGGTTATTGATGAGACCATGAATGATCAGAATGATGGTTGTTGTTAAAGAACCCCCATCAGGTCAACCAACTTTGCTAGAGCACTTTTTGACCTTTGGCCCAAAGTTGTAGGAGATTCCATGACTGACAGTACAAAGTTCTGCTGAATGGTACCAAAATTTGATGGGTTCTCCTCGAGACCACATCTGGACAGACAGACAGACAGACAGACAGACAGACGGAAGCTCGGCGTAGGTGATGAACAATGAAAACTGACCCTGGCTGCTGGGGAAGCATTGTGCCGTGTGAAGGGAGTTCATTTTGAATTCTGAAGCAGTTTTTGAGTGGTAACATGACCAACATCTCCTCTTCCTGACTCGCACGACATCTTTGCAGTGTGTGGAGTATGATTTCATGGTCTGCTGAGTTAAAAGCAGCCAGCGCCCCGGGTTGATTGTTTTGTATCTGTCGGTATTGAATCTCTCTCATGTTATCATTGACTGACCTGAGTCTACCTCCAGTGTTATAATTGGTTACCGGCTCGACGTGGAGAGAAATTCTCAAAACCATGGCTGTTCCCTTGCACCCTTACTTTTGTTATTTTAGTCCTGATATCGCGCCAGCTTCCCTTAAAAAACCTTTCCTTTGGATCTGTGCCAAGCTCTCCCTAAATTGGCCCCTGGCAGAGTGCAATACTGGCACATCCCAGATCTGCATGTGTTCCCACTGGTTGTGGCCATGTCCTCACCCTGCTTGTCCTTAAGTGGGCACTTGCCAGAGGATTCACACGCCCAGGGGGTCTGCATCAGAATGGTTTGTACTTTGGACAGGAATTGGACCCTGGGAGGGGGTGCATTATTTTGAGGCCAAAGGCACAGCACTGTAGCATTGTGACAATCATCTGGTAACAATGCCATAGCAGAACCAATCGACATCAGCAGGAACGTAGACGCAGCTGCTGCTACAGGTCCACAATGTAACAGCATGGTTCTCCTGAGGGGGCATGTTGTTGCTCTCTCTCAATCCACCATTTTTCCTGGAGAGCTCCAAGTGACTGGCATATAACCTAATTAATCAAATCAGGTTTTTTCAGGGTTAATTTTTGGTAATCATTCATATAAAGAAGTGAAGGGAAGTTTGACGTGTCAGAGTAAGACGTGTCACGCCTCCATGCCAGAATAATAAAAATCACCATGCCATAAAGATAATTTCTTCCAGATAATTCTATTATCCATGAAAACTGCTAAACATTAGGATCAACTGTAGACATGAAATCATGATGGCTAAAGCTGCTGTTATCTGTCATTTAGGAGAGGTTGTGGAGACAACTTTAAAGCCCACAGAGAGGGAATGTATCATGCTCAAAGGCAGAGGTTTGGCAGCAACATTACTTTCGGATGCCTATATACATAAGTCAGTGACATCATCGGGTCCCAAAGCCTCACACCAAGGAGGAAATAATCAGATGGTATCATCATAGACCTGTCTCCTCAAATGGAGATGACTGTTAATCACATCTTCCTTTTTTTGTAATTAAAAGATAAAGATCTCATGATACACTGTGGAATGAGAGGTAGTTTTGTCATAATTACAAGACGGTTAGTCATAATTATGAGTTCTGGAAGTCGTAATTACACCAGAAGGTTTCCATTTTTTTTTTTATGCAATGCATTTCCATATTCAGTCATAAAACAATCTTCTCATTTCTACAGTTCAAAACATTTTCATCCAGCGGCGGATCATGGCAGGTGGTTCCAAACAGCACGGCTGTCTACACCCGGCCTGGAATGTCTGCTGCTCAAGCTCATCCATTTCATAAGCCGTATTGGATTCCAAGTAGAACTGTTTGTTAGTTAAAAAAAAGAAAAAAAACGAAGTGCTCCTTCCATCTGGTCAGCAAAAACATTTGCAAATTCTTCCATTACAGAAGAACTCAATGTGTGCAGATGAGACTTCACTTATCAGATGAACGACAGACATGCTGAAGAATGGCAGCTATTTGAACCTTGAACCTACTGTATGTCAGCAGTGGGTTTTTATTATAACTACATTAGTGTGTTCTCCATCAAAAGAGTTTCTAGGAACAGTACTCAAAACAAGGTGTGAAGTGAACGATCAAGCCGCAATATTTTCCAACCACCTGAAGTTGTCAAAACACTTTATGACTGAAGAGCTTCTCAAGCCAACAAAAACCGAGAGCATCTCATTGTTAGGCCTGCCGTGCTATATGGAAGGGGCTGCACGCAACAATCTATCGGACAAAATACAGTATAAATAAATAGAAGTGAAACCTGGATGATTCCCTAAGTGCCTGTCAGCCAGGATGAAGGATGACTCCCCAAACTGACACTGATTAGAAAACATTAGGGAGAGAGAGAGAGATGATACAGGGGACGAAGGAGAAGTACATTGAAGTTGTCATTGTGAGGCGCTAAATTATGTCTTCATAAATCACTCGCTGACATCACATGTATCTTCTGTAATTGGTCCATAGGTCTTAGTTAGAATTTTCCTGAAGAGGTGTTTGGAATGTCACCTTGCTATCAAAGGATGGGCACATAATGTAGTAATGGCTGCCTTGCTAGAAGAATGGATACTGGCAGCGATTCTTACACCTCAGGTCATGAATACAAATCCACTTTTAAGACCATGCCTACTCTAGGACGCTTAGCAAATCTCATAATGTTCATTTCATCACCTTTTGTCTCCATTCTATCCCAACCACCCAAAGACACAGGAGACATTGTGTAAACATATAATTTTAATCCAGTAATGGTAGTTAAAAATGTTGCTGTTGGCATAATCACCTTGGTGACCAGGTAGCTGTTATGACTAAGTGGTGGTAATTTTGATAGCAAAGTCTCATAATAACACCGGTGAGAGTAACAAGGATAACGTAACATTCCGAAACCTGTGCAGCCTGCCAGGTCATAGTTGGCACAGACACGGCTTGGCAAAAGTCGATGCGGGCAAAAATTGACGGCTCACCTCAATTGCAAACTTGCCCTGATCCTCAGTTTAACCCTTTGTATTTAAAACCTGTGATTCAAGTGTTTTTGTTGTAAATTCATTGTTAATGTGCATAAATACAGCAGTTTCATGAACATTACTCCAGACATAATTAACTTGTGTTAATGTGTAACTTTTATTTTGAAGGAGGAAATTTATGGAATGCCTTTAAACAGCCTCTTCAACGCACACCTGATTAATGCCACACTCTCTAGTAAACAATTCAGCGGGTTTCATTCACGGTGTGATAATGGCGATGAGTCAGGGTAAATTTCCCATGACTCAACACTTCCAAACAAAACTATGGTTGCGTTGCGTACACTCCAAAGGTCACAACCGCCGCCTCCACTCCTCTAATCAAACCGCCTCAATCGTTTCACCTCAGCAACACAAACATTTGCAAAGGCTTTCGTGTTCTACACTCCAAATCTTTCAACTGGATCAAATTGCATTACGACATTGTTTATTTCTCAGATTTATTACAGAAAATTGCGATATTGAATCTTTAATGACAATCTTGTGGATACTGAGGCAATTTTCTTTTTTTTATGTTCACATTTACTCCTGGAACGTTAATGTACGCCAAGAAAAATTAGTCAGGAAGGAAAACTCCAATCACGAGAACTCCTGCCAGCAGCAATTAACACTGAAGATCACATCACGTTGTTTGAAAGCATTCCTTGGGTATTTGCAGGAAAAACTTGACAAATTAAGATGGGAACATTGCTTTAGCACGGCAAGAAGGAGGGGGGCGGGGGGGGCATACTGGACGACATACTTTTGTTGGTATGTCGTCTATTCAACACTGTAAGTTCAACAACGGCGAAGATCTGGAAAGCATCGATGGTCTGCTGAGTGACCCAAAGTGCTCCCGAGGCCGTGATGCAAACCAGAGCTCCTCTCACTGTTGCTGCACCGAGGCCACGGGTTACAGTACACAGCTGACCCCCCAAGAACACGAGATGTGAGCTCTCCCAGGCAACGCGGGTATAAATAGGAGTGTGTTCCGTTCCATTTGGACTGACAATAACTCGATTTCATTGTTGTGTACACACATGCATCTAAAGCCAAAATACAAGCGGAAAAACATACATCTGGATCAAAAATGCTCTCTGGGATGTTTTAGTCTTTGTTGTGAGGGATGAATGATTTTAAATACAAACAAAATTCTTTTTACAATATTTTGGGCAAGTCTAAAAATCTACAGTCTGTCTCCTGGCACACAGAAACATCTTCCTGTTTTTATTGTGTTGCTGTTTTTGTCTCATGGCTGTTATTTCTGTGTGAATCAAAAGGAGAGTACACAAAAGTAACAACTCACTCACTGACTTGACCAAGAGTGACAGGCCTGCAAGTTTGAAAAACGACGTGTTTCCTCGGCGTCAAGTTTCTGACTGGGGAGTAAACAATGGTGGACGGCCAGGTGTTGCAGTCACAGCTGCATCTAATTGTGAATTAAGCCTGAAGTATGTTTCCCACAAAGCTTCTTGACGTAAATGTGCCTGCATATTGGGACACGACAGTGTGTGGGAACGTACACCAGAGCTGTAAAGCCGGACAATTAGCTTCCTGCTGGAGACCCAGAAACCACGGCTGCAACACTGCAACGCATCTGTTTGAACAAAAGCTGTAGGTGGGCGGTCACAACGAAAGAGGACAGTTTGATCAGGCAGAGCTCTCTCTGTCTCTCTCCTGCTCTCGCTCTCTGTTCCCCTATCTGTCTCTCTCTTTCTGTTTCTCTCCCCCCCTCTCTGTCTCTCTCTCTGTCTCTCCCTCTCCCCTCGCCCCTCTCCCACTCATTTGCAGGTACATCACAACTTATTATAGAGGTATTGATATATAATTGATTTACAGGAGCGACCTCCCACATTGATTTGCCATGGTTACAGGAACTCTTGAGGTTTTTGTTGATCTGTGTGTTTCCTCAGTGGACCTGAAAGACGCCTGGGGTGCTGATTTGTGGTGGATTTAATGCTCTGGGATTCCTGAATGTGTATGAAAACATGTCTATGAACATAATACCTGTGAACAAACCAAATCCTACAATAGTGCCCTTACAATCATTGCATCCCTGGCAATGCTGCATCCTTACAGGTCTGCTACCGCTTCTATGTACTACTGCTGCTTTAGAAATACTTCTGCTCTACTTACACAAATAGACTGGTATGCAATCAACTTGATGCATTGTTGCCGTTGTCCTCTGTAAGTCTTCCCTTTCTTTCTTCTGTAAATAGCTCCTCTAGATCTAAGTGAGCAAACTAAAATAACAGTCAGCGCCTGGTTTGCAGGTGATGACACTTGTGGCTTATGCTGCGTCTCAAATTAGATTTCACGAGGGAAAAATGTGCTGGGTTCAAAAAAAGCCCCTGTTTATTTTAATGTTTTATTCTAAGTTTGACCAATACCGGTAAGATGATCAAAGAGCACTGAATAGTAGTTTCAGTGTATTTAAAAAGAATCCCAAACAAAGCGTAGTGCAGCAGGATCACCTTTGCCAGATAGAGACGACTCGATGCCGACTGCGAGTGGAAAACGCCACGCTGAAAATATTCCTGCGGTTTATCTGTTCATCACAAACTGCGAGACTTCATACGTGCGCTCGTGTTGATCTGGAAAAACGGTTGACTCGCTCTCCTGTATTGTTAATGTACCTTGCTGTGCAGTTGCCTAATATAGAATGATGAGCGCGAGGAATTCTGCATTTCAGCTATGTCTTTCCATCGCACGAACCCATCCACACTTTTCCTCTCACACAAAGCAACACTTTTTCCTTCTGCTTCTTCCACTTATTCACAAATGGCAAAATTCTCAATCAATCATGGAGAGCGAGCGACCCAGTAATGGATTGTAGAATCAACAGTTTTGAAACGATGGCAAATACTGTGCAAGCAGGCAAAGTGAAATCTACATTTTCTACTTTGCAAAATAAAACGTTTGGTCCACAAGCCTGCGAATATGAAGTGTCTGCAAAACCTGAATTAGCGAGCCAAAAGCACAGCATGTAAACAGTATGACAAGGTCTTGCACTTTCCAAAGAAAGATTGCTGTTCCAGTGCGGACAGGTTCTTGGCTGGCTGGCTCTGAATGACTGATTGGATTCTAGTCAAAATGGCTCACAGAAAAAAACTAATAGAACAATGTTGGGCTGTGTCAATTTGTGGGAGTATTCGATTACGTTACAAGATGCCGATCCAACCTATACTCACCAAACAGAACATGGATACCACGGATGATTCTGCAAACTTCAGATTCTAATCAGTGACAGTGTTCTGGAGTATTGGCTGCTAGCGTTTCCCAACTGATTCTTGCTGCGATATCTACAAGTGACAACTGCAATGTGACACCAGGGACTAATTAGGGTTTAAGTGAATAAATAACAAGTGACCCTCAATTCTTCAAAACCATTAAAAATGAACTCCCCGGCCTTTATTTTGATGGGGCAGAGCAACAACAAGCAACCCACAGTAGATCCCATTGCTGTATGTTAACTGACGCAATGACAACTACGGAATAAATCGATGATAGTTAGATATTGATAATAGATAGGATGAATGCACTCTCACAGTTACACACAAACACACAAACTCTCCCTGGTGAGAAACAGAGGGCTTGTAAAGGACAGGAGATAAGGGAAGGTGGGAGGATATTAATGTCTTTCCTTGTTATTATTATGAGCCATCACATATGAGCTGAAATATGGTTTTAATGAACGCAATCATGTGCTCTCTGTCATTTGTCATTAAAATCTTTGTGCCGAGGATGGAAAAGCGCTTGACCTGTTCGTCAACCACTTTCACATATCACCAAAGTTATCAATAACACACATCAACGCCTTTAACTAATGCACATTAGGCCGATCAGTCCAACGTAATCAATCTCATCCAATGGACGTTTCCTGTCCTCCCACTCGCTGCACTATCGCCGATATTCTCGATGTCTATAATCTTTCTCTTATAATGACTACATGAGCACTTAACACTGCAATAACATCAGCAGACCGCATGAACCCATTAAGTGAACTGAAACAAGAGTGTGATCCACAAAATTTGATTATTCATCAGTTCTTCATGCTTTTGCCGAAGTTGCCAAAGGAACATTGTGTTCTTCCAAGCAACAACTCCTGGATCAGACTCTGGTGTATGTTAACAGTACATTACTTTCACTTCATAGCCTCCATTTCTTGAGTTACCTGGCACTGTCACTGAGTGCATGCACGTGTCATTTCATCTCAAAGTCTCAGAGAGGCAAAAAAAGCTCAAGAAGGGGACCTCGCCTATTCATCTGTCCTTTTTGTTTTACATTTCACCAGAAGAGAAGAATCGTCCCACCTCCCTGAACTTCACCTGCCACCTATTATTTGTCTCCTAAACCTGATGTTTACTGGTCCACCCTGACATTTATAGCCCATTCCCGTTCACTTTGAAAGGATTCCCATTCACTGTGAAAGACACTCACTGAAAGCACCCATCTGGCTTTGATTTTCCTGCCGCCCCGAAGCCCTCGGCCTAACCAGTACAATGTGAAACCCTCGTGAAACACGCACGTGGACGCATACGTAAACACAACACACAAGGTGGACACAGCCAAATCAAGTGCTTTCCTTAAACAGAGCTGACAAAGAGACAGAGAGGGAAAATAAAGGAACATCCCACTCAGGGTAAACAGAACTGCCAAGCTATTTTTATTAGTCAGCTCCATCTCTATAGAAACCGGGGTGGGGACGGAACCTCCTTTATCGAAACCTGGCAAGTCCTGATCAGAAACCTGAGGGGATTTCTTTGTGTGAAAGGAAAAGATCCCATAATGACGACAGACATCTCTGTGGCATGAGGTCATCAGCAGAGGGGAAATGTCCCATTGATTTCATGTCGTGCAGAGGTGTGATTGGGTGGGAATCTAAGGCCAAAATTTCTTCCTTATGTAGTTGAGTGGAGCTACAGAGAAGTTTTGAAATTGACTCCGTACGCACTGAAACTGCTACAGCACCAACTCTACCTGCTTCAGAGGGAGGAGATGTGTGATACTCAAGCAGAGAGAGGGGAAAAATCCAGGATGTTTTTGCAAATTTATGACCAAACATTTCAGGGAAGTTTCAATTTTAAATAAATAAATAAAAAGAAATTCCGGGGAAATACATCTTGAACATTTTAACTTGCATGGAAGCTAGATAAAAAGAAAGCGAGGGGAATGTTTGACATTTTTTCCATACTTTCGATTCTTATTTTTAATTTTTGAATATTAAAAATATAATTGTAGAGAAAATTCCAAAGAAAATTGTCTTAGATTTTATGCTAATATGAAAATGTTCACACAGAATATTCTCCATTATAGTGCAAACATGTTTTATCCTCCTGCTAACTGTATAAAACTCTTTAAAAACAATTCTCTTCATTGCTCTGTTTTGATGAGTCCTTCACAGTCTTGTTTGTTGTTTACAGGCGTGGCCAGATTTAGACCTTGGACTCCAGAGGCTTGGGTCTATTCCTGTAAGGTAACTAAAGCTACAGGCGAGGTCTTCCCACCTAAACCTCAAGCCTTCGAAGAACAATAGTCCAGCTGTAGAGTGAAGCCAGGACCGCCTTCACTGGTGGGCCTGGAACTTCACAACCCAACATGACAAAGTGCCCAAAAAGAGAAAAACAAACATGTTTCAACACAAAGAGATAGCTACAGCAGGCTAGGAAGATTATGAGTCAAAAGTTTACTTAAGAATATAGGGGAATGATTGATGAGAAAGCTGTCACACTGGGGGCCCGAGAGCTTGGCCCCTTTGCATCGAGCTCAAAAGCTGTCTGACATTCAGCACAAGCTGTCTCTCAAAATTCACCACACAGGAATTTTGGAGTGCATCCCTCCTGTGCTATTAAATGTCATTCCACCCCGCTTCAAATGTGTGAAAGGAAAAGGTGATATGTGCACATATAACGTCTTTCAAATATGTGCGCTTCAAACAATAAGTGTGTCAACTCTGTAAAGCTCAGAATCTACAGTACGGCACAGAATGAGATGGACCTTAACCTCCTGGGCGGAAGAAAAAACAAATACAATGAAACAAATAAAAAATACATTCCTTGGTGATGTCATCGTATGAATTCTTGATAAAAGTATCAGGACTCTTCCTGCTGCACTCCCCCAGTGAGGCTCCAAGAAAACATCTACAGGCCCATCTCTGGCACGGGAATGCCTGGAAATACAGTGAATGTTTACCAGCTCTGGTTGCAGCTACACTGACATACCCGCGTGTCCTGTTCCCTTCCTATGTCACTAGAATGCTAATATGCTCATACGGCTTCATCGGACATGCGGCGGATGCCTGGAATGCCAGCCTTAGCATGAGCAGGGTTCTTCTTCTGGTATGTTTTCAAAGGTGTCATTTTCTCATTCCTTCCACTGTGTTGGAGTGCAGGTGTTTAGGGGAGCTCAAGTATACTGAAACACTATGAGGAGTAACATTGCACAGAATGTGTACCTTTGGCTTGGATACAATTGGCCTAGATGTTGACTAAGAGTGCAATGAGGTTAGGGATTGTTACTGCAGGTCCATTGCTTCATTTCATTTGAGCTGTAAAAAAATCAGCTATGCTTGCGTGTCAAGTCTGATTTACGGATGATCAGTAAGCAACAAAGCATCTATTAGGATTTGTGTGTGGTGTTCATGCAGCGAGACCATGAATGAGTGAGACAGGAGGAGTGAGTGAGCCAGAGAAGGACAGAAAAGGGGAAGAGATAAAGCACTGAATGTTTAAACCTGAGCCAAGTAATCCACAAATAAATCTTTTATTGACCTGCTTTCATTTTACCTTTGTACCTTTTCCCCACCCTGAACTTCCTTCCTTCCCACCCACCCACCTTCCTTCCTTCCTGCCTGCCTGCCTCCCTTCCTCTCACAATTAGACGTATTTACTTCCCAAATCTTAATCTCTAAAGCATCGGCAGAAGCTTTAACCCCGACTCCCCTCGCTCCGCCCCGTTTCCCCCTCTCCTCTTCTTCGCTCTTTTGTTCTGCAGGCTATGAGGTAATGTTGGAGCCATTCCTCTGTGGGACCTGGTGTGATACGTGTCTAAACAGAGGGGAGCCAAACCTCTGTTCACACATGAGATCAAGATAGTCGGGGGCATGTTTCTGCAGATTGCCCCCAGGTCCCGAGTCTGCGTGGGTGTGTCTGCGTGTGTGAGACAGAGTGAGAGATAAACTCAAGAGACCAGCTCATAGCTTGTTATTATAATGATCCTAATGATAATGGAAATATAATAACGCCGTCATTAGATTCTCTTTTCAAACTAAATAGTGTCAGGAGAAAGGAATCCTAAACATACTGGAGGTAATTCCTAAATTAAAGGAATACATGACACGGTCTGAGGGGTACTCCGTTTACGGGACACGCTGCATACTGTATTGTTCATATTTGTTGCTTATTAATTGTTGAGCAGCTCCCTCTTCACCTTGCCGCACCTCACCCATGATGACTGCGAGGTCAACGCCCCCCTGGTCATAATAGAACAGCCCCGTCTTTTAAACCAGAGCCTTCTGTTTTGGTTGTAGGTCCGGGTCCATATGGGACGGCTTCTGGGTACCCATACCCGAACCGCGGTCTGCTTGTTGGTAACCTAGGACCTACACTATCTAAGCAGACTGCTTCCTTCCCTTCTGTCCTTATGCATCCCACTAGGCCACTCTCATGGGCTATACACACTGTAATACATGCAGTTCTTGAATGGAGCACAACTTCACTGCCTCTGTGTGGGAGATGTGTTTTCACTTGATGCCTTCAACATTTCACAGAGTTCAAGGCTCGCACCTCTGAGACGATGCACGCTGATGTGCGACTGCATAGGTCGTCCTCATTTGTAGCTCCCTGCGTTTGTTTCCTTTGTTGAAACATCTTGCAAGTCGTAGCATGTAGTGAATTGAATAGGATAATGTGTAGGTGTAGTAAATATTTATCCATCCATCCATTTTTGAGTTGTGTCCTGATCATAGTTGTAGCAACAGGGCAACAGTAAATATTTCCACCTAAACTCGTTGACATTTAAAGAGAAGCCCATGACGAGCTGTGACAGCATTGCCAGCCTCTGATTTACATTATTTTATATGTGTAACCATGGAAACTGCAGCTATGTGTATCAGTCTCCACACTTGTTTCTCCTTTTGTTTTGGATTCCACTCAGAGCAAATTAGACTCATGTCAACATGCCGCTGAAAGAGAGAAGACGTGAGATTAAGAGAGTAATGTGCTTAACAGAAATGAGGCACCAGACTCCCATCATGCCCTGCTCACCTTGAGCCAAAGATTTTGATGGATAAAAATGTTAAGCAGGCTCTCTGCCGTCTGCACGCTGACACCAACCTCTGTTAAGCTGGAGGCTTTGTCATTTGCTCCCTGCTTGTTCTTTTTTTAAACTGAGAGTGGAGGTTCAAAATCTACGTAGATTAGAACGCATGTCCTTGCCTGTCTTGTGGAAAAGCAAATTCATGCTGCGGTACATGTTAGCCGCACCACCACAGGCCAAGCAGCAGTGTGAGATCAAAATTGGTTTATGAAAATATCCCCACAGAGAGTAAGTTATGGGTAAAAGGTATAAAAAAGAACAAACTCTGTCACCTTGCTTATTGTCTCCAATACAGGAAACTGCCTCAATGGGGACGTCGCCCAGTCTGCCTTCATCGTAAACACACTCCTCTATTGAACACAGCAAGTTGCAACCTATAGAATGAACTAAATGTCAGTAGGAACCATTTGGGTTGCACTTGCTCACTCAGTGACACGTCATCTACAGGTCTCCTTCTCAAGGCTTATCAGGATTTTGTCTTCGTGGACCCTTAGATGTAAAACAGCCATACTGTATATGAAGGTTGAAGTCCAGAAGGAAGTTGTTGGTCAGAAGAACAGTCTGGAGAGAAAGGCTGAACTGGTAACTAAGCTTCACCAAGTTTGGAAGCGGGTTGAATGCCATAACAGTAAATTATACATTAATATGTAAAAGGACGGCTCTGCCACTGCTGTCTCTGTTTGGCATTTGTCCCATCTGAGTCAGTAACAGATAAGACTGTTCATGTCTCCCAGTTGCATACGGATTTTGTATTTACCTCATAAAACCACATAACAAGGCTTGGCAAAATAGTAACAGAAAGTTAGATTTTGCACTCTAAGCAGGGTTAGGGAGATCTGTTAGGTTGGCATAGAGTGCAGACAGCACATATCTTGATGTCAGCAGTGGCAGTGTTTGTTTTGGATACTGTCCCTATTAAATAGACTTCTCCAGCCGCCAGCTTTTTCTGACAATTACTGACATGTAAGAATTTCTTTGGCACCACGTCAGTATATTTTGTTTTTGTAGCCTCAAACGAAAAAGCAGACAGATTTTCTTTGTCAATCCCATGCAGCAAATGAAGATGGTTGGTTTGATAACAGTGTGCAAAGATGTGCAAAGTTTCCTCCTTTGTGTGAGGTAATCCTGCTGCACCATCTCAATACTACATTAGTCGTAACTCAACACACCCAATAAAAAGGCCGTGCTAATGTTTAAAGGCTCTGTCTGGAGACAATGGTAATATAATACTACCACTAACACGGACACTGGCGTAGCTGCAAGCGGTACCAGCTTGGATGAGCTGGCTCATGACCGCTTGGACGAATCATTTAACTCAAGGACTGGCAAAAGGATGTTGCGTCTGACCAAAGGGCGGAGGGTGGAAAATATGTAGGAATTTAAGTCAGTAAACTGGCAAAATGGATAGAAGGATACAGTTTAAGGGCAGTGCCCCTGAGGAATCCAAGGGTGATGGTCAAGAGAGGAATGCAGAGGTCGTGCCAAGGAGCCTCGGTGGCGGCCACTGCAGAGGTCGGAGGTTTCCACACCACAAAGCTCACCAGACATGTGCATAGATATGCCTCATGGGGGTGAGCGCAGCCTCTTTTGCTTGGTCATACATTTAATGGCTCTCTGATGCCAATGATTGACAACTGTCTGATTTTGTGGTTATGACAACAGATAGATCCAGAGAAACTTTAATGAGTCCTAACAAACCACCCAGTTGAGTGTTGATTTTGTTATAATGGTACGCTTCAACTGGGCAAGAGGTACGAGCAGTTGTAATATGCACGATAAAACAGTTATAATAGTTCTACATAAGTGCATTCACATTTGCACATCTCAACTTGGCCAGAAAGAACACTGACATGGCATTCAGACATTGTTGTGGTTGTTTTGCTCTGTGGGTATCTATTTTGTTCTCCCACATTTATTTGAGATCTGGACGTCATCACAGATGGACTTTGAGAGCCCAACATGGCCTTTCTGTCTTCCTGTCTGTGCAGAGACCTGTTCAGAAAGTACGTCACCGGATGGGCTGAGTGAGCACAATGTGTCCAAACACGCCTATGCTAACAAAGCACATCCCTGGATGACCTTTCATTATTATCAAAATAAGTCAATCTAAGAGTTGCTCTATCACTGCAATGCAACATAACCACTGGATGATATCATTGTTTATAAAAGCAACAGAGTGGGCCTTGCTGCTTTAACCCTGCGACCGCCAAATGTTATCAGGAATTGGTAAAACAAATATCCAAGAACTCCTGATGACAATGCTTACACTTTTGTTGCTCCAAGGTAAGTAGGTCACATGCTAAAGAGTAACTGTAGCACCACGCCGCAGTCATTTATGTGTTTGTTCTGTGGTATAAAGACAGCAGAGAGTAAAAGAGCTGCAGGTTACTTTGTGATTTCATGCTCGGTCTCTGTATCCATGCTGACACTAAAGGCCTCAACCTGGAGCTGCAAAATGGCATGCTGCATTACTAAACATCCTCAAAAAGCTATAATTACAAGATAATTATATGCATTACATCAGGACCAACCCTGTGTGTAATATAAGTAGAACCCAAATATGAACAGCTAAATAAGCTACACAATCCTTATCACAACAGTAATCCTCTAAATAGATGTACTGTAACCCAACACTCTGAGGAACTTTTTTTTTTCTCAGCTGCTACTATTGTGTGCTGCCTCTCCACCCCTGTTCTGCTCATGTGGGACTCCTGCACATTGATTCACAAGGTTAGATTAACAAACTTAGCAATGTAAACACCCCGTCCACGCAATCACTTCCTGCTCCTGTCCTATGACTAAATCAACTGGAGATTTGCATTGGAGATTTCAGTAGTTTCTCAATGTGGGCGGCAAAAGGTCATACAGCTAAACATTACACTAATTTCCTGCGCTGAAGAAGGCTCTTGGTACTTTACTGCGCCAAAAATGTGCTGCATCTGCTTGTGACCTGAAAATAATTGCATCATGCTTTCAATTAGGGGTTCTTTTATGGGAACATGCATGGATAGACTTATTCATACAGCATAATCAAGAAACAGCATGAGGATTTTTTAATACAAACACACGGTGAGATCCTGTTTTCTTGAAATACAATATATATGGTGCAGAGTAACTATGGCAGTAAGAGCATGAGGGCATACAACTGTAACCGGCTATACCTTCATCACAACAAGGTTGTTATGATTGTGTGTTGGTCACATGAAAGAGTTTGACGTTAGTGGGTTGTTAATGCTGCTCTGTGTCTGCTGAATTTGAACAACTTTCATGATGAGCTCATTAGGGGATTCTGATTAAACCATATATACTTAATTTATCCCATCTAGAGGACAGGAGGCTTTTATTCCACGTTTACATTCTGAATGAGGGCAATAACAAGATGTCTTTTGTCGGACTTAGCTGCTCGAGAGGGAGAACTCCTGAGAGCTTGAAAGAAAGTGCTGATGACTGTAAGAGACAGTAAGAGAAACAATGGTGAATGCGGATGTTAGTAGAAGAAAGGTTTTGGCCTGGGAGCAGCTGAGCTTCCCTGTGGACCGCAGGTTTGGCCGCTTCGCTGGGGATGACTTCACATAACGCACCTGAGTACACAGATTTACACACAACCCTGGCTGCAGCTTCTGAGCCGGAATATTCGACACACTGCTCACTGACATCACTACAGCTGGTGTGAATTTAGCAGAACTCAGCCTAGGGCCGGCTCTCAGCAACCCCCCCCCCCCCCCCCCCCTACACACACTCCCCCAACTATTCTCACTCTTCCCTCTCTCTTTTCTGCCTCTTTAACGCTGAGGCGATTATTCTAGCTCCAAGCAGCTCGGGGAAGAAGATGATCTATTGGGATCTATTTGATGTGAGAACAGATGTGGTTCCAATGGGAGATCATCCATGCCAATCGTGCCAACAATATACTTCACTGCCTCCAGGCAAAAGTTGGATTTTGCGCTTTATCTTTGTTTTACTTTCCTGAACAGAGATCCAATTTGAATGACTGAATGGATTTTCTGGTTTTTGAAGTTTAATTTAACTCCTTCAGATGTCATTTGTTGGGTTAGACAGCATCCTGCACTTCTGCACATTCATTCTGCACATTCATTCAGTAAAAAGTGCTGGCATGGCACGTGTGCTTGGTTTATAAACAAACTTTATTTTTCCTCCCTCTGTCCGGCGTTTCCACTGCAGGGATGGATGGTTATAATGAGAGTTCCAGCGTCCAGCTATTTTTAAGGTCGGAGACAGGCTGTTATTGCACTGGAGGTAGTGAGGCCTTTGGGGTGGTGGATTATTCCACAGACCTGCACTCCAGACTTTATGGGCCTGAAAATAACTGTCCTACCTAGCCCTCCCATTGCTCCCCCCGATAATCACAAAGTGCAGCCACCAATTCATGAATGTGGTATCTGCTGAAACCGTCATCTCACTAATATTAGGTGCAGCTCCGGTTGAGGGCCTACGTCAGATGTATAAGAGTAACATCCTCCCTATCTGATAACCTATGAACAGTTCATTGACATAAGAGAACTTGACACTAAATTATGATTCTGTTAGTCACATAGAACCTTTTTGTGTTGAGGTTTTTATGGACCTGTACCCTGCACTGGTGTGAACACGGCTCTACCCTTAAACGCGAGGCCTCATTTATAACCGTTGCGTGTGCAGGTTCTGTCTCTGTTTTGGTCTTGGTCCTGCATTTAGACATCACCATTCTGATGAACAACTGCTGTGCAAAGCTCATTTTGTCATGCACAAAGTATTTCATGTCTGTTGTGATTTACAAAGTTTATGTGTGTAATGTTTTAGTCTGGATTATACGGAACATTTAATAAATGAGGCATTTCTGCACACAGACTTATACAAACAATAAAATCAGTAGAGAGAAAACCATGTGATTAAAGAACCGGCAGCCATTAAAAATAACTTAACAATAAGACCGTATTGATGTGGTTATAACCTGAATGTTAGTGATTTTGTTCATGCATGTAATATGACTGACATGTTCTCAGGCAATGCTAACCGTTACTATGTGCCTCGAAGGGGCCTGAAGTGTTTGGGTAAAAAATTATGTGATTGACAGCTTTGGGGCGTAACCTCTGAGTGAGTAGTGTGTGTGTGTGTGTGTTTTACAGGTAGCTCTCTCTGTGCAGGGAACTCCAGCAGGTGTGTGGTCACAACATTAGAAAGGATGATGTGAAAATATGAAACCAGCAGGGCTCTGATGCAGACACTTTGAAAAGCTTTCCAGCTGCCTTGTCGTTCCGATGGCCATCAGACGGAGTCCAACAAAGGCTTCGCTTCTGCCATTCCTGCTGTTTCTCATTTCAGATGTCATCCACTTACTACACACAAAACCAAACCCATGCCATTACTTCAGTTTATTTTGGGATTGCCTCCGCAGTTCAACCCCACGTTCCTTGAGTTGGGAATCGATCGTTTGGGAAACTTTGTTCAACTGGACGATAAGGTTTAGATGCTACTACCATCGAAGTTTCCTTTTATTAGTGTATGTACACAAGTACTGCTCCGGGATCGGGCTCTGGGGTTCGAACTAAAAACTTTCTAGTCTAACATATTGACAAATTTACAATCTTATCAAAGGAATCAAACATTTGAAACCACCTAAAAGTTAATTGTAATTGAATCTTTGAAAAGAACTCTCTTAACACAGTGAGTAAAGTCAAAGGGGTGGCAGAGGTTTAGGCACAAATTCAACCTCTGGGTAATTACAGCAGACCCACTCAGAGCTTCCCTGACTTTGTTTGAATGACCGTGTAAACAACACAGTGCTACGTTTACATGTCCGGTTTATTACCTTGGGAAGCTCATCACAAAAGTTGCATTTTCTGCCATCCATGATGAGAAAGACGATCACATAGTTTGTATAGGGCCATGGTAATTCAAACAAACAGTGATTGACCAAAGAACCTCTGCATGTGAGATCTGTTCATCATTTAAACTCTCAGTGATGCTTTCCACCTGCAAGACGCTCAGTTTATACCTCTACTTACTTACTTCATGTTATTCATGTTTTAATTCCCTCTCGTATAGGAAAGCATTTACAAGCATACAAATACATTTTCTTGAATATGCATAGCCCCAACGTGTGTATGGTTCAGATTATGTGCTGTCAAAAGCCCATGTAGGCTCTCTATGATGTATGACACTTTACAATAAGCAATCACTGACGAAAAGGCTTTTACTTGATAGTCACCAATTAGACACAAGTTCCTGTTGGGAGCATACATCTGTGCAACAGACCTACAATCTTCCAGTTCAGGCAGGAAGCTGGGGGAAATCTGACGAGCAGAGCAGAGGAAGACGCTTACATCACTGGAAAATGGGCGGCCAGAAGCTGTTGAACAATTTCATAATTTCATAAACAGACGAGATAATTCTTAACAGCATCGTGTTAATCAGGTCGCAAAGCAAGCAACAGGGTGCAGGGGCGGACAAAAGGAATGTCAGAACACAGGTGGTTTCCATTCCAAGTTTCCAGCTGAGCAAGCGAATCTGATTTGTCTGTCTTAATGTGACGAGCGAGGGAATTGGTATCTGAGATCATCATACACGATTAAGTCAAGGCTGTGAAAGTGCAGTGGTTGATGCTCCTACGTCAAGCCAATTAAATGTATATGTGTGTGAAGGATGTTGTAGTCTACTGTTGTGGCTCGTCGGAGGAAACTCAAGCAATCAATGCTGCTACACAATCACAACTAAGCCAAAGGTCAACGTCAAAAGGGAGGTAATCTGCTGCTTCATAATGGCTATAAAAATATACCGACCACAGGAAACAAGGTCTCTCATTTAAAATAGGAAACCAAACAATGGACCCCTGAAACAAGAGATAGCTTTGCTTACCCGTTGCCATAGAAGCAGAGGAAGCAGCCTCCACCGAGCAGGAGCCGCACATCGTTGGGGTCGTTTGCTGAAATATGCCTTAGTAATTGCTTAGCTTATCAAAACAAACAATTAATCTGTGTTCTTCTGTTTCCATAATGTCACGGTTGCTGGGGCTACTTGCCATCTGCAGCGCTGCCAATGGCTTTTGCAGAGGCTGAGACGTTCTCCAAACAACATGGTTCCTTTCCGTTAAAACATAAAATGAACAAGTCTCCAAAGAGTCACACAGCAGTTGGGTCTGACTTTGGCCTGGCAGGTGAACATGTCAGAGTGACGATTGGAATACGGTTTAAGCCCACATCCAGCGCTGCAGTGTAGCAATGCAGAGAACAGCTGCTTAGAAATAAATCTTCATGGACTGCACCTGACTGCATATGTTACAAAGTATTTCCTCAAATATAAGTCAATCAATACTCTAAGGCCAATAAACAATAATTAGACCTTTCTCTAATGCCACGATTATGAGGTACTTGACATAAACGATGCATATTCGTGAATACTGCCATAGGAACCCTGTATTAGTTCAAACTACTGGTTCTCACGAAATAACGCAACATAAGATGCAATACTGACAACAGTAACAACAGTAAATACTGCAATAATACGTCATGAAATAATTGTGCCTAAGACCTCTGGGTACTTTTACTCCTATCTTCCTCCCAGCTGCTATTATGTAACATTTACCTCTATTTACTGTTCTAACAATCATATTGAGGTCCCCCCACCTTTTCCTATTGATTCATTACAGCCGCAGCCCTTAAATGCATTCCCAAGCTCCAGCACTTGCATTTGCACAATGTGTTTAGTAGTTGTGCATTGCAGTGAGAACCTGCCAACTCTCCTATCTCACATTTCCCTGCCTCTCACCGCCACACCAAAGCACCATCAGTCAGTAGTAAAGTTTTCAAATGAGTTTGCACTTTGAACTACATGACCACACAGTGTTAAGATAACTTAAGACAGATAAAACATAGATGTGTTCTTTGTCGGGCATTATTTAGCTTCAGCCAGCTTCAAGTCTTGATTTCCGTGCAATTCTGACAGCAAGTACACTGATCACTCAAAAAGGCCTATGTTATAAAGAAATGCATTTACTCATTTATAAATTCATTAGAAAAAATTGTTGTGATAATTTTACATATCTTTATCTGTTAAAGGAACTAATTGGGGCGTATGAAAGATGTCAGGGTTACTTCCGTTTTAAGCATTGATACAATTTAGACTTAAACAACTTTTTTCTCAAAACAATCCAATCCAACATTATTCTCGCACCTTTTCTATATTTTTCTTCAGTACGACTTTATTCTTGTGAGATGTCAACCGGATGTTGAGTCCCATCTGAGTGAGAACGGTGAGGACAGTTCATCAGTTCATTTCATTAATGGGTCTAATTAGGAGCACCGCTTTATGAAAACAACATCTCTATTAATCTCTCTCAGATAGATTAATGAACTGTTGAAAGGGCAAGGAGAGGATCGCTGTTCTGCAGCTGGCAACGTTTCGTGGCTGTGTACGCACAAACCTCTCTTCCTGTTTGAGTTTAATTAGGGAGTCAGAGTTTTCTGATTAAAACAAAGCCAAGCCAGGATTTATGCTCCGGCATCATGAAAGGATTATGAAACACAGAGCCTTTTGGTGGTTTTCTGGGATGGAATTAAAAGTATAAAAATTCAAAAGTCAAATCCCACATCCAATGAAAATCCATAGAACATGAGTTTGTTCTTTATCTTGTGTTATTGTCTTAGTAAATAATACTTCCCATCTAAAGTTGTGTCATGACCAAACAATGAAATTCATCCTCTAAAACCAGACACATTAGGAGCGAGGCCGCAGTCAAATTTCTGCCCGATCAGCGATTGTTTGATGAACAGTTTGAAGAGACCACAAAGCCGATTATTACCCTAACGATCTATGGCTGAGTGATCGGACGGATTTGCAGTTCCCTGAAATGGTTTTTAGAAATCATGGTCAGATTTCCCAAAATTCATTATAAAGCTGCATTTGCGTCTATTAAAATTGTTTGGACCCGGCCATGTGTTCTGAATGGAATACATGACTTCATTAAAACACACCTGTCGAGGGCTCACATTCAGTGTGAGATTATAAATACTTCAAATTATATAAATGAATCTTGAGAGCTTGAGAATTGAGAGCTGTAACGTAATTTGGGGGCACAATTAACAACTTTTGACACATTCGAGTCTATCAGTCAAGTTAACACACACACTATCACTACCTGACCAAAATAACACTCGTTTTGTGCACATTTTCCTTGAAACTCATTGGTCCTTTAGTCGCCCAGATTTGACACTCTGAAGCAGCCAGTCAGGCCTCGGCACTTGCCATCTTGTCCTGAGCACTGAGAGGCTTCTGCTTTCCAAAATAAGTCATCAACAGGACCGTCTCTGTGGGACGGGACAAAAGAGGGCTGACGGGAGCCCACAGCTCTCACATTATGGCCTCTAAACAGCTGAAGACAACCGAAACAGACTGAACCTCTGCCGCACTATGAGGATTTGAAAAGGGAAATGGGATTCTTAAAGCGCTTCTAAGCATGAAAACACTCTTAAGTGCCAAGCATCATGCCACAGCAAGTACAGTACATTTTGTCTCAAAAACACCCACACCCCCCACTCCCTATACACACCCCTCCCCCTCCTCCTCATTTGATGCGAAGGAAACTAGTATTGCAGCACAGGCAATACCTCATCTGAGGTCACTTTTGTATGGTGTTTGGCTTAGCAGAGGGACTGCAGCTTTCTCTTTCTCTTCTCACAATATATGAAGCAATACCAAGTAAAATGGTATCTTCAATTACAATCAATCTACACATCTTGTTTATTTGGAGCATTTCCATTCAAGTTCAAGCTTCTCAAAAATTCTCACATGACACTCACACACACACGCAAGTGCACTAAAGGAGCAGTGTGCAGTGTGAACATGATATGAACTGATTCCGAACAAGCATCAAGACAATCTACTCATCTAAAGATCCATCATCCACCCTAAGACCCACGTTCATCTGATATATTGCCCACATGATGACTGTGACTAGGAATGTAAACTTATACAGATGTTAAACTGAACATGGGCACAGTCACTTCTTCCTGTTTTGACTTTGCTGCACCTGCCTCCTAACATTTATGACTAATAAACACAGCGAGCCTCTCATGTGGCTTTGGTTGTCATATTTTGGTTCACTTGGAATTTTGTTTCTGTGTGAAACCAAACCAAACCAAGACTAAATGTGTAACTGTGGGGACTTTCTCAGTCGAAACAAATCAAACACACTAATACATAGGTTTGTCACACAACTGTCACATACAGAAGGATTTACAGGTTGATCTATGATAATTGTCGCCTTGGGAAAGGATTTGGAATTGCAGTCTGTCTGAAACAGGTTCTGGAAATAAGTATAAGTATTAACCCAGAACCTTTCTGAAATGAGATGAGCCTTTGGTCTCCCTAAATGTTAACTCATAATGAAATGGCAGACAATCAAATGCTTGAAATCACCGTCTACCAGCTACATGTACTCGTGGCGGTGGTTGTTAAGTGTCAAGGCACACAAAACAAAAGGAAACAGCCTTGGAGACACAGACAAACAGGGGAAAGGAACAGACATCGGCGAAGTAGCAGTCAAGGAAAGCAGAGTAAAGGCACCTCAGAGAGGAAGGGGAGCGGGAGTCAGCCAGGAAGGGAGGAAGGGGAGGTGATGGTGCAGAGGGGAGAACGAGACGAGGACAAATGACAAAAAGGTGAAGGAATCTCAGGACGTCTGCTTGGAGAGAAAGAGCAGGTCCTCTCGCAGAGCACCTATTTGCTGTGGTACAAATCACTGTTCGGTCAGGCAGGCCCAGAGGGGAAAGCACTTTTCCTCACCCCATCATCAGGCCTTGGAATCCCATTCCACTTTTCCAGATGGCTCCAGGAGCAGCAGACTGACTGAGTCCGTCCTGCTTCTGCTGACCCGCCCAGCAGCACAGCCACTGCTGGCTGCAACTGTTTGGGACCAGGGAACCTAATCCCAGTCCCATGCTGGAGACCAATTTGTGAGATGGTTTTGAGGGAAAACCCTGCCCCCATCTCCAACCCGGCTCCTCCTGTACCCAGCAAACAAGCCTAAAAGGTTTATGGTCAAGTGACGGGAGGGAGGGAACGTGGGTGGGGGGTGAGGGAGTCCAAATGTCATTTTCTCACATCTCGACTTGCCTGGGTGTTGACAGGGGATTTATGTCAGCTGTGTGTGAGTTTGTGTGTGTGTTTGTCTATTTATCTGTTGAAACATAGCACTGAAAATAAATCTTTCTTAATTTCTCTTGGATAAATGTAATCTAAACATGATATATTGCACTATTCCATTTCCATCTGTGGTTCGCTCAGGTTGGAATCTTCTGGGTCATACACTCCTGGCAAACAATCCTTCCTTGGGTCCAGACCAAATTAGACCTACTGATAATCTATCATGGAATAACTATGACTGATCCCTGAAAGTGTTGTGCTTATTTCCAAATCAACAAACAGATAAACAGAAGTGAGTGAGTGAGTGAGTGAGTGAGTGCGTGAGTGAGTGAAAGTCTAACCGCCCCAGCTGGTGGCATAAATGCTGACGGTTTCACGCTCGGTGTAAGTGTACGTTTCTGTTCACAGATGTCGGCTTTGCTAATTCCCATTAGTACCCTTACGTACCCTGGGTCAAGTTATTGGCCAAACCGATTTCATTAGAAACTGTTATATGTGTGTCAAGTGGTTAATATACAGAACCAAGAAATCCGGTTACCTTGTTCAATTGAGCTGAAAAAGACCTTTTGCGGTCAACCAACTCTAAGGTCAGATGCTCCCAATCAAACTAACATAACACGGGGGATGACGCACCAAATAAGGACACTTGTGTGCCACAAATGCCTAATTGAGCCCTCACTCTGCATGCAGGGATATTTGAGCCTATTTATTGAGGCTTGCGGGGCTTTAGGACCCCTCTCAGTTTCCACCAGCTGAAAAGGCTGCAGAGCGCCGCCAAGTAAGAGCCAGGTTTTGGACTACAGGCCAAAAATCTCCCCAGCTGCTTCCACCGAGCAAAATATGCAGACCCAGGTGTTTGAGCAAGATTTGAAACCCAAGCCTGGCAGTGTTAACTGTTCCACAGCTCCTATCTTAACGGCACGCATCTTAATCAATCCTCCTCGCCCTGGATCCTTTCTAGCTGACGCAGATAAAGAAGTCGTTAAAGTGTATTGCTGAGTTGATGCATTACCTGGGTCATTTTTAGTTGGAGCCACTCACCACATCACTACTCATGTGCCACATGTCAGCACGGTATGAGAGCGTGTGTGAGACGGGTTAGAAATGTTGTGGGAATCATTTACCAAAAATGGTAAAATAGGACAAAACTAAAGGACGATGCTGAGGTCATATTTGATATGATATGTTTGATATACAGTGGAGAAACTTCTGCATGACAGATCAAAACATATTTGATTAATAATCTGAGTGAACTAAGCCTTTAAAGCTTACGATTGCAATCAATGTAATCATTAAACTCAAAGTGGATGTGTGCAGCTCATACAAATTTGTATCACGGTTAGGACTATGTGTGTGTTTCTGTGTCTGTGTGTGTGTGTGAGAGAGAGCTTCATAATTTATGTGACTGTAGCAGGATGACAAACAAGTAAATGTCTGGCTACACTTTCCCAGGCAGGTTATCTAATCTCTCTCGTGTTGAGTGTAACCCTTCTCTTACACGGTTTCTGGAGTTTGTAACCGTGTGTGTGTGTGTGTGTGTGTGTGTGTGCGTGTGAGTGTGAGAGTGTGTGTATTAAGAGGGAATTAGGTTAATGAGAAAAGTTCACACAAAGTCCAACCTCCCTGGTTCCAGCATTTCAGCTCGCAACCCAAAGGCAGGCAGAGTTCACGTTGAGCTGCGGTGAAGAAAGGCAAGGTGACAGGTTCAAAAGTTCAGCCTCTGCTTTAAACTCCCTCTGCCTGCCACTGCCATTCGGCACACCCCGGCAGTTTGGAGACGTCGGGGGTGGGGTTGCGGGGAGGGGAGCGGGAACCTCCTTCGCCGTTGCTGCGAGACGGCCGCTGTCCCTTCTGCGTCCTCCTTGATAAATTTGTAAAAACAGATCCACGATGTCTCACTGAGGACAAGCTGTGGCATGGCCTCCTTTTCAACCACGCTAATCTCTCAATGCTTCTTACCAACCTATGGAGATACCATGAAATCAATTCCCTCACCTATGGCCTCTAAATCCTATGGGATATTCAAGTGTCACAGGCGGGGAAATACAGAGAAATGTCTTACCAAAGGAGATTGGACCTTTCACTTTCTTTTCACTCCTGTTTGTTTGTTTCCCCTTAGCTGATAGAAATCAATCTCTCAACAATCTCAAACTAGAACCTCCTGTAAAAGCCTAATCATGAAATAGTCTGCGCTGCTTCAATTTATAATTTGTTTTTACAAACTTTTCAACACCTTCAGTTTCCAGGATGACTGCAAACTCCAGCCAATAACAGCACATATGAGAGAGGCTGTGTGTGTTAATGCATAGGTGTGAACACCTACTGTACATTTGTGTTAGAAGGGCTGCGTGTGTATGTGTGTGTGTGTTTGCATGACAGATGGAGAGATAGAGCAGGGAAAGCCTGAGGTTTTCATTACTGTACACCTCCCAGCACAGAAGGCCTTTGCCACGTCAAAAGGCCTGTTGCCGTGTGGCGGGTTGAGATCCTTGGCCGGTCTCCAGCCTCTGTCCTCCTCCTGACAGCTTGTCTCCATGCCTGCAGTGGCTCCCTGCCCACCAGTTCACTTTTAATTATCTCCCAAGTCAAATGCACTCTGAGGAAGTCCAGGAGCGCAGCCTCCAAACCGTATGGAGGCTTTATCCCTTAACTCTCTGCATGGTCGTGAAAGAGCTACACAAAGCTTTATTCATGACATCCTGGTCTGCACAAAGTTCAGGATTATGTGGCAAATTCAGTTCTGCATCACACGTTTCAATTCAAAAGTATCGGTTTCTGTATATGATTTTTTTTTTTTTTTGTTTCTTAAAGCGATAGTTCAGAATCTTACACACACACACTGTATAGGTTGTCCATTTTTTGTGTTGTGCATCCTTGAAAACATTTCTTTAGTTTCGCTTCACCACTAAAAAACCTGTTGTTTGGAGGAATGTAACCACGCCAGCAGATACTCCCCAAGGAGCTGATGAGTCAAACTTGGAGGATCTGTCACACTCACAAGACGCCGCAAATACGAGAGTATGCGTAAGTTTCCAAACTATCCCTAAGCCAGTGGTTCTCAAACTGTCTGAACCTCCAACCCTAAAATCACACAGAAACCTCATGCTTGCATGTGTGCTTACCACAGCTGATGCTCCTCTTCAGCAGAGACAGAAGAAGAAGAAGAAGAAGAAGAGATCTATACAACTGGATGAAACCAATTTTGTTAGTGAATATTTGCCAAAAATAATTCTATAGTTTTCTATAATTCTGCTCGTTCCACAGTTCTTCTTAAATGAAGCCAAACCAGTTGCAAAACTAGCTCAGTTCTCTCTGCGTTCACATGGACAGCGCCCTTTCTCCCATTGTTTACATCACAGTAGACTGTAGTTACAATTGTGCGCCAAAAGGCAAATTGTGTCTGGTTGTTTTCACCTTGCACCCATCAATCAAACCACAAACATTCAGCTTTGGGTCCGTTCAGCAGATGGGTGTGAGTTTGTTGGCCTTGTTCACTTTTCCACAAAAAAGCTGAGTCATAGGTGCCAGACCACTTTAGGGACTTCGAATGAAGCAGGTGTGGAATCACCCTTTGGTTAGAATGATGTGGCCTCATACTGTGGGTGCTGGACCCAAAGATGAAATGGGATTTGATGGTCTTAACCGAACGCTGGAGTTGTTGTAGTATTTTCAGCTCTGGTGTGATGTAACGGGACATTGTTTTGCCAAAGCGCTACTGTCAGTGCACCGCGGTCATTGAGCAACAAACTCAGTTTAGCCAGTCAGACTTGAGACACTCGTCTCTATCTGTCTGCTATCAAACTGTGTGAGACAAATGACTCCATCTGTTGTGTTTTATGTCGTCCCGCAGGATCCAAGTCTGAGTCTGATGATCAGAAACATCTTGTATTAGGGCAAAGAATACAAAAAGGGGCAATGGACTTGGAATTGCAATAATGTATGAATACAGTGGTGTGTTTGTGTGTGTGTGGCATTGGTCGAGACATTTATTACAAAATTTTTATGTGACTTATGTAGCAACAGCAGGAGAGGTGCAGTATTTTGGCACGACGTACGTATGAGAGAAATGAATTAGCACAAATCCACAAGACTTTGTTGACACAGGATTATGCCCTATTGGCTCTCTGAGTCATCGATACTTTGCCAAGCCGTCGGTAAATATTTTTTCCACACACACGCTCTTCAGCTCCACTTTGTAAGGATAACAGATAAAGCTCATGTCTTAGCACGCAACGGGGAAAAACAGCAAAAAAAAATGTGAGACGAGACAGGAGACAAAAGGCACAACCACCTCTGGGGTAGAGTCGGATTTTCTATTGTTAGTGCGTGCTTCCAATTTAGAGAAAAACATATTATTAATAACTCTCCATATTGTTTTGTTGACAGCAAAGAGCCCTGAGAAAAGAACGCTATTTTAAGTGCTTTGGTATGCGGTCAGAAGGCCAATTGGACTACATGTATCATATGTTGAAATCAAGCAGCTGCAAAATTACAGTAGCGTGCTCTCGCCGCAACTGAGCAGAGCTGTGCAATTAATCAGAGGTTAACCCGCAACCCCACAAAACTTGTGCGTAATCTCTAATTTCCGTCCCTTCTTGCTTTACGCTCGCAAACACACACACACAAACACACACACACATGCAGACGTAATGAGACGGCGAAGCCTCAGACTCAAAGATAGACACAAACACGCGTACATGCATCGCGTGCCTGCACTCAAAGTGTTTCCAGAAAGAATGTGTGGGCAAACATGTTCTATAAGTAGACGTCACCACGCCGAGGCAGCGCAATAAAGATGTTATGATATATGTCGCACAGAAATGTTAAGTGTGAGTGTAAAATGTAAGTTTACAGTGGTGAACAAGAGGAGCGGACTAAAGTCACATGGACACATTGTCTCACCGGAGACTCTTTACGTAATCAAACACATAAAGCAACGGAACATTGCAGCGAAACATTGAAACCAGCAGCTTCTGACTTTGCTTGGGATCCAAAGAAAGACTCAATACCTAAACTCTACAGTGACTGTGTGCAGCAAATCAACCCCATTTAACTGATTAGAGAAACTGGATTAACGATAATAACCATTGTGTGTGTGTGTGGGTGTGTGTGTATTCCCCTGACAGCCACGGGTCTCGACATTCATCTTCGCTCCTGTGGACTGATAGCTTTGTTATCTTGGCCTCACCTTCCTGCCTTCTCACCCTCTTGACACTGGAGCATTAAGACAGGAAGGCATCTGAACAATGGCCCGTCACATCACACACACAGCATCTGAGATCAGCGTTACGCAAGTGGGTGTTGTGGCGAGATGATAACAGGTAACGGAAACAGATTTTGCCAATTAGTGCTCTTGTGTAGCATTGTGTTTCCTGGATGGACACTTGCCTGCCAGACGTCTCTTATTCGTGGTCTGCAAATATACGGTGACTCTCTGTGTGCGGCCGTTGTAACCTGAGCGTTTGGTCGCGGTGGAGTCAGGTGTAAAATTATAGGCCTAATGCAATTTTGCATAATGTCTAATTTTGTTGTTTTTGTATTTTGTAGTTACAAAAGCAGCACTGTGTACTCCACCCAGGGACAACAGCCATTAGCTAATAACTGTCACAATACACATACATTACAAGTACATCTCCTTCCCTGAGACTCAGAGAATGAAGGATGAAGATATGAAGAAGTAAGGCATCATAACAGCTTCTCAGGCACCACGCCTCTGTATTGTCTCGTTTTTGTTGATATTTGACTCATGTCTGTCGGTAATTTAATAGTGATGTGTTCTCGCAGCATATTGTATGATTGTATTAAATCTAAGTCATCTCAGTGTAGAAACTGCCCAGTTCTGTCATGCAAAAGCCAAACCCCAATGCCAGAATGCATACCAGCTTGTCTAGTCTACACTATGATCTCACTGCTTCCACCAAAACACTTGCTTGCTTGGAAATACTCTGCAGCACATTTACATATTCATACATGTTGCTGTTAGACAAACGGGGTGTGTTCACTTTTAAAAACATGTGAAGGATAAAGGGGTTCTTATTGTGTGTCATAGTGTGAAGAAGAATGTGAGCAATAGCGATGTGTGTGTAAACGTACTGTACCTGCCGTACGTTCTCGAAAATAGGTGAGGTCAGGTTTAGAAGTGCTCCTTTACTGCTGCACAGTGGCAGGAGCGTTTCATTAGACACATCGAGTTACCTTTGACCTCCAAACCTTCCGAGTTGCGAGTCAACGTGATTACATTTAACCGTGTTATTGCAATTACCACATCTTACCCAACTTCTATTCTCACACTGCTGCTTATCGTAAAACCGTGTAGAACTTTGATCTCCATCTGAAATGAAAATTTGACCCACATTCCTTCCCCTTTTATAACACATCTGCAGTTTATCTTCACGCACTCTCCAAGTTTGGTCATTCTTAGCCAATAGCTGCAAGTGTTTATTTATCACTGTGGAAATATCTCAGGATCTGTGATTAAAAGTAGTTGCACATGTTACACGAATGTTTGACTCTCCCGGCTTCTTTTGCAGCAAGTTATTTCGGTCCAGGGAATAATGCTTTCTTCATCTGTTGATACACATCTTCCCTGTCGTAACCTCTTTTGCAAAACGGGTCAGGTTTTTATTTCCATCTGTTTTCCACATCCAGCAGGATCTGACATTATTCTCCTAATTCCTTCATATTGGGGAGAAGGAAACGCTCCTTCAGTGCACAGAGCAGCGCTTCATTGCCCTTCAAAGATTTTTATTTCTTTATGATTTGACTGATTTGTGGATCATTCACATTGGCACTGACTTTTATAGTCAATATTGTCAATGAACTTAATAATGACAACAATCTTGAGGTTGATGCCACAACCTCAATACTTACATCCACCAAGACAAAACCACAGCTCCTTCACTACCCTGAATTCAATAATATAATAATAATGATAGTAATCCACTGTATTATTGGTTGTAAGTGGCCTTCAGGACACCCAGGGACACTGCACAAGAGCTGAGCTGAGTTGTAAGGAGGGAGGGAGAAGCGTTACCATTGAATGATCGTTCCCTTTAAAGAAATCTAAAGTGATTTGTGTCTTTCTTAATATGACACATCTACAATCAAAGAGCAGTGAATAACTGAAAATTAAAATAGAGCGTCTGCCCAGCCATGACGTGTCAGGGCCTCAGGTGTCTCTACGTGGTATGGGGGAAATGGCATTCTCACCACTCTAAACCCTCCTTGTCTGGCATTGTTAGTCAATAGGCACCACTGTAGTGCCCAGCTGTAATCTGTCTTTTTGACAATTGACAATTGATGAATTTGGGAATTTCCAACAGTGGGCAGCACCTTAAACCGTTGCAGTTGTATTGTACGAGACCTCGGAAGTTCCCTCGCTCGATTCTTTTCTCAGCTGTCTTGCTCGATTGAAGAGGAGGGGGAAATCCTTCAACATCCTGGTCATGGCTTCTGTCTCAGTGGATGATATCATTTTCTGGATCTTCACTCTGCTATGTAGCATTGTGCTTCCCTTTGACAACAGGGAGAGCTCTGGCAAGGACACACACACACACACACACACTGTTCACACACGATATCAGTCTCTCACTTTTTCCTCCGGGCCGACCAGGTACAGAGACGGGCCAGCGGGTCGTTAAAACTCAATATGACATCATTTTCACTTTGTCTTATCACTCCATATCATCCCTCACTGTCAGGATGATTTAGATCTGCTGGGATTTCTTATTTATCTAAGAAATGCGTTACAGCTCGAGGGATGAAACTTAAAAGACAATGACATCACAGTAAGACGTTGACACAGGTGAAGCTCTTAAAGATGGAGATTACACACCCGACTATAGAATGACCACTTAATCTCTGTTTATATGTGCCTGTGTAAAAGCCTTAAAAGACAATTACCACAGTGTGTGTGTGTGTGAAACAATTACCGCTAAATCCCCCAAACTACTTTTTCCTGAGCACAAGCAGATTTAATTTCATGTAAGGATTTTGTTGTAGGTTGTAAATGAGTTGAAACGGGTTTAAATAAATGCAAGAATGTGATGCTTAAACGGAGCCCAAAGGCAAGTTTACCATTCTGTACATTTACGCAGGACAAAGGTTCACAACCCCACAGCTCTATCTACACGCACAAAGACTTTGAATTGTGACGTTAATGTTATTTAGAGTGAGGGAGGGGTGTGGTTAATGCTGGGGTTTGGGGTCCTGGAGTGAGCCTCCCGGGGAGCTCCTGGGGTCCTGGTTTAGGTTTATCAAGGGGATTAAACAGAAGCATCCGGGTCCCTGTGAGTCCGCTCGAATTAGATTGTCGAGTTGTTTTTGATTTTTCTTTAAGAGTGCGAAAGGAACAAGGCTAGTTGTAGGGAATTAGTCACCATAGTAACCTGTCAGTGTTGTGATAGTTTTGTAATGATCCACTTTGGGGAGATATAAATAGACTCCAGTACAACCGTTGTAATAACTGAATAAATATTTGGTTGTAAATGAAATGCGGGGGCAGATCTGCAGGCTGTGCTGTGTTTGCATAGGCAGTTGAAATGGGGAGATAACGTCGGTGTCCAGACGTGCACCTCACTGCTCAGCCTATTGAGAGGTTAAGCTTAATGAACAATACGTCAGGGCTTTCACAAGAGGCCTTTTATTCAAACGCCCTGCACACCCACGGAACACACACACAGGTGCTTTGACTTATTCTGCTGTGTACCAAGTGATTGATCGACATCTCCCTGATTCCTCTGTTAGCTTTGTTGCACCTGTTAGGGTGGGATAACTTACACCTTTAGGTCTCCTTTTAAAGCATAGGGAGTTTGATGATCTCAGCAAAGTCTCAGCTCAAAGCTCCACCCAGCGCCAACCTGAAAAGGATCAAGCGGAGTAACTGAAAACACCTGTGCGGGCGCCCGGGGCCTTTCAGACGCCCTGTTTCTAATCAAAACCTTTTGTGTTTCATGGGCATTACACAGTAGCACACGGCCGCTACATGATGTAACTGTTGACACTGTGGTCACTTATCAGACTCAGAAAACAGTGTTATTATAATCCACAGGGAATATCAGCAAAGAGTTGTAAAACATGTTGAGATAGTGTGGAATGGTCCATGGACACTTGGAATGACCACATCGTGAGGCTTTATGTAGTAACTATGGGGAGAAACACGGAGCAGAGCATTGCTTCTTTAAGAGAAAGAGCTGCAGAAAGCCATAAACTGCGCTACTGCTATTCTGTACGGGCATGTTTAGGTTCTACCACATGACTGAAGACATCTAATATACTCCCCGAGGTCAAGTCAAACAGACTGAAAGCCGCTTTGAGCTACATTTCTATATTAACAGCGAATCAAATGACTCCCGGGATTGTGAGAGGGCTGCTAGGATTGACGATCACACTGAGAACCCCCCACGCACTGCAAGCTCCACGCAGCTGCTTCCACACTGCTGCTTCATATAAAACTGGAGGCTGTTACGTCTCAGCATGCAAGCTCACGTGGTCGCACGCGTCCTGCTCAGCTCCAACTCAGGAGAAACAGCTAAAGGGGTGAAGAAAGAAGACTTAGCAACAGAGAGCAATGCTGCAGTAAGGATAAAAAGAATCTGAAATCCCCACACGTTGGTAAAGTTGCTGCGTCGTCCTCAGCTGTTTATTATGTTGTAAAAGGAGCTATGACATCACAATGCAGTGAATTTGAGGAAACATCTTGGGAGAGGAATGACTGAGATGCAGCTCATTGTTCCTCACATGAAAGAGCCGGCCGGTGGCTTCCTATAAAAACATCTCAATCACTAATAACGTCCTAGCCGAGGCACTCTATGATTCTGTATTCAGTGATTTAAAGCTCGACATGTGTGAACCTCAGCCACTGATGGAGTAAGATACTAAACACTGTTTTCTTGGCTGCTTTTACTCCATTTGGCTGAGTCAGCCTGGTGCAGGATGCTGTGTATCATAGCTGTGTTTATTGTTGTGCTGTGGAAACTTCCAATTTCCAGCATTCCCAGGATCTGCGGCGGACAAACAGTTCTTTTTAATGGGACACACGAGTAAATGTACATTATCGTTCTGATGGCATTTGTTGACTTACTGTTTGTTTTGTGGGTTTGAGTCAGGGACAATATTGCTTTCAGGCCTGAAGGCCAAGTTTCCCCACAGCATTCTGCTTCTATTCAATCTTATGCAGTTATTTAAGATCACAAGAAGGAATCCAAACTGTTCATCTGTCGAGCCCTGAAACTTCCACTGTGATATGCTGAGACGTAAAAAAGTCGAGTCAATTCCGCAATTATTGTTGTTGAAACACACACACACACACACACACACACACACACACACACACACACACACACACACACACACACATATTTATTAGCATATGGTGAATATTTATAAGCATTTATTTGATATGTTACAGTATATTTAAGGATTTGTAGTCAGTCAATTCTGGATTAATCTCTGTTGTGGAAAACCCAATGTGGCTATGAACTTCATCCAAAAAAGGGAGTGGAGCTCTTTAATTGTAATTGCATGTATACTTCTGCCTGACCAAAATGCATAGCAACTCCTATGAATTCCAAACTGAACCCAAACAAATGGCAGATGATGAAGTTCGCTTCCAAATCCCAACTTCGTTAACAAATGTTCATCCTGCTTTAATTCCAGGCATGAACCGGGGAGCTTAACTGGCTGCAGACGTCCGTAGCATTACCGCTGCGTTTGGAAAATGGCCCCTGAGCTGGAAGGCGGCCCGCCACAGCGGTATATCAGAGGTTCAAGTTGAAAAAGAGTGGGAGAATGGGGGAAGGGAAGCATGGAATCTCTCGTTCTCTCTGCGTGTGTGTGTGTGTTAGAGATGGAGATACAGAAAACAGATCTGATTGGCATACAAGAGGGCACATGTGTGAGGAGAAAGTGCACATTCAGCAGTTCCCAGGGAGGGGGATGGAAGGAGCGACAGTTGGAGAGTGAAAGGATGCAGGTGGTGGAGCTTGAACGTGCTGGTGAGCAGCGAACCTGACAAGTCTAATCAGGTCTTATCTTGCTCTGCTACAATTTCATGGCTGTTTGAACCAAGTGGGCCATGTTCTTCAGATCTCCTGGTGGAGGATTTTATCTGCGAGAAAAGTTTCCACGAGCCTCACGAAACTCGGAAAAGAAGGGCTTTCTGGGATAACGGGGATGTATGTGCGTTGGCTGGAGTCGGGACAGCTTATTTACAATGATGGCTCAGAGCCTATTTTCAGTAAAATACCGCCCGTATAACAGGGACAAGGTAACAACCCCATAAAATGTGATATTAAACACATATAATAGACTTTAAAAACAGTGAATATATAACCCGGGGAGCATGTGATGTGAAATCCAATCTGCTGGGCCAGGAGTGCTTCATCTAAACCCCCTCTATTATTTATCCAGACGATTCAGAGAAAGACAGTGCTGACATTGAGAAAACGCTGCATTTTTGCCAGCTTGGACTCCTCACAGGAAAGTTCATGTGACGTTAATAATTATCTGTAGCTCGGTACCTGCATGAGGATTACACTCAGAGCCTAATGGCATCACTCAAACCCGTCACATAAAAAGACCAAAACCAACAAAGAATTCATCCTGCAAACAAGAACTGATACGGCCAAAGTGCATTAGCAACACAGTGAACTACTTTGTTTCACTGCCACACCACAAATGTATTCAGATTCAGTGTATGTTGGACCTCCCTGCACATTAGCACCTGCTCGACGCTAGCTGCTAAGACCCAGAAATGACAGAGCAGCGGCGGTTCTACATGATAAGCAGCACAAGTGACGGGCCCCTGACGAGAGATTGCTTTAGTTATCCAAAAACATATCAAGATCCATCTGAAAATGATTGATTTGAACACATTTAATTTCTCAATCTCTTTTCCCCAATATGCAGACATGAGTCAATACTTCAAAGAAATTGAACGTCTGTGCAAAGTGAGAAAAATGAATCAGATCAGTGTCGAATCGAATCGAGTCACTGAGGAGAACGTGTCCACATGGAGCAGAGGACGGGAAAGAGCGGGGGGGCCTGAAATGTTAGGGCCGGCCCTGTGACAGATACAAAACAACACTTGCATACAAACCCTAACCCTAACCCTAGGGAGAACCACTATACTTTCTGTATAAAAGTCCAAATGTTCTAACTCACAATGATCCAACAAGAAATCAGATATAATGCTTGATAGTTGCTTGACTGTAATGTAATGTTCCACCATCTCCAGTCTCTGCCCGGCCGTGTTAGCTTGCCTGATCCTCCGCCATGCTAATAAAGGAGCTTAATCAGAAACACACACCTGATTTGAATAACGGGCAAGGGGTTTCTCCCAGAAGGTTGAACTCGTCCATCCTCTCTCGTTCCTTTACACCAGGAGAAACCCTTCCATAGCCCGCTGATGGAGAACACTGGGCTTTCTAACTGCTTCCATCTTTTATTTATGTATAAAAACTGCACGCAGCACTTTGTGTAGTAGTACAGTATTTGTTTTCTTAAAGCCCACTCCAACCTACAAATGACAATTTCTTGGAACCCTCCTTGCCCGTCTATCCACATCTTATTCTGGGTACACCACAAGTCACCAGTCACCAAAGGGTCATACCAAAAAGCCAAGCATCAATTTGCATTGTGTGTTTAACTCACTGCTAAAAAGACACAAATGATGTGTTCTGCCTGTTTGCTTTCTTAACTTGATTTGACCACTTTGGATTTTGGATTATTATTGCGGTTTGCCTGGTCATTTTTCAGGCCGAGCATACACATAAACTCACCCTGACAACATGAACCGGTTGACTTCCACTGTTCAAGGGCCTTTTGTTTGGTCTGACAAACCACATATAAATCCGGAGGTCAGCTCAATAAATATAACACACATTCAAGATGGTTGAAAACAAAAACTGCTCCCCGAACTTCAACAAACCAGACAATCTGTCCGGTGATTTAATTATCTTCTTGTGCAACAACAGCCCCGCTCTAAAGTATGCTGTGTCTCTGATGAGTGTGCATAAGTCCTCTCCTCATGTGTTTGCACTAAAATTTGATGACCTTGCTTCCCCAGTGTAATCTTCCGGCAACCTTCTGACATCTTTGATAAAATGTTCACGAGAGGATGTGAACTCTGTGGCCTTTTTCACCGCTGCCTGCTCCAAGTCAAAATAAAACCCACACCCAAATCTATAATGCTGTAAATGCAATGTTCCTGGAAACCCACACATGCAGCATACTGCAGGTGTTTCTCAAAACATTGCATTAACACATCGTGACATGTCCAATAACAATGCGCTGTGTTCTTGGCAAAAATGTGATTTCAAAAGCAAAACGTGTTTCTCCCTGCTTACACACAGGCAGAAAATAGAAAAGGGAGGCTGGACACAGCCCGAGAAAGGGAGGTTTGTGAGTAGAAAACCAAGGTTACGTTCTATTTTAATTCACAATAACAGCGGCCTCGTCCTTCTACTGCTGTCAACAAACAGATAACGGTAACAGAGTTGCTTCGGTGTGCATGCTGTGCTTCATGTCAAATCATTTTGATCATTAAAATGTGATAACTAGATGGCACTCAGAGGGAGAATACCAAGTACGAGAAGTCCTTCTATCAATTCCAAAATTGATTGAACTCTGTCCAAAACATTTTCAAATTTCTAGACAAACACGACACGAAAACATGCGGATGTAGATAAGGTCAGAAACACACTGTGCGACTCTCAGATTGCTTTACTGTTCACAACACACAATCTTGAAGTCAGGCTATAAAAAGACGAGATCTTTCACCAGGACTGAGCCCGGATGAGTCTGTCTGGGTTCCAAACTACATGCAGTCACAAAAGAGTAGCGTTGGTCGCTCTGAGAAGCAACCGCCAATTGTTTCTGGTCTGGAGCTTTCCTCTGAGACGTCCATAAACCGCTCATGAGTGGAAAATCAGGGCTAAAATCATACAACTCCCTCTAAGCCAATCATCCAACACACAATGACCACCAGTTGGCCCACCCAGACGACCCAATCCAAGCGATGTGACATATGTAATTGTTGTGGATGGAGGGAGTTTACAGTGCAAACAAACACAGGCAAATCCAGTAGATAAAGCCGTTCCTTCTCCGGGTGGTATGGTCACAGACAGGGGGTAGCATGGTTGCTAAGTGGGTGGCGTGGTGACACAATGGGTGGCACGGTGGCTCAGTGGTTACCAACGTCATCTCACAGCAAGAAGCTCCCAATTTTGAAGCTGCTCTGGCTTTCGTGTGGAGTTTGCTTGTTCTGTCGTGTGGATCAAATGTGATTTATAGATTTATAGTGTGAAAACACGAGGTGAAGAACCAACATCCAAAGATCAATGAGGGCAATTCTCATCGAACAATAATTTATAACAAACTTGGAGCCAAGTCAAGCCGAGTCAAGGTTTGTCTGACTTCAATATCCAAACTGTGACATTACGAGGTGAAGAAAGTTATTTATTAATGCCCAGAAAACTGCATGATATTCCAAAAAGATTACAAGACGTGTGAGGGAGGCGTAAAACCCTGTTAAAATGTTACTCCAGCAGATAAATAATTGCTGCCGATTTTGCCAGAGGAGCATCATAAAAAATGACTTGGCTCACACGATCCTCCCTGATGTGAACAATATGAGGAGGTCAATCCTGACTTTGCTGCACTTTTCTCGATAACAGGTAGTCTATTCATGATGGAAGCCAGAACTGTGCTACGCTAAGCAGAATCAGCAAAATCACATTGGTTGCAAAGGTGAGAGTATAGATGTGTGTTTATAAAGGGAAATACAGCCTGGACTTTATATCATATAATACAACTGAACCTGAGGCTGGGGGCTTTAGCGGACAGGAGAGCTAAAATGACACAGAGCAACGACAGAACTGCATTTGCTTCTGGTCACATCACTCAGACCACGTTTGAGACACAAAGCTGCTTTTGGAGTTCATCCTGGATGAAATCTAGCCCTAGAGAAGAATTCTTCAACATGGTTCACATTCCAGAGCGATTTCTGTATTCAGACCTGCAGGAAGGAATTGTAGCATGTGGGACTGAATGAAGATCCTGATTATGAAGATCCAGTCTGCAACATGAATCCAAACATTACTGCCCTCAATATTAATTTAATCTGCAGCTAGAGACAAACACGTTATATTGTGACACAGCTCAAAGGTTTGTATGTCAGTGAGTATTGTCTAACCCTATCACATACTGATATACAATCCTGAGGCATTGAGAACTACACCAAGACACGTTCACTCCTTCTGTACAATTATTTTTATTTTGAATGCAACACTGATTCTGATTTCCCTGTCTGGAAAAACAACAAGGAAACTTATCTGACTTTCTAAGTCGGTAACTTCATCAAATTTCTGTGGGAACACAGATAGACTGGTGCCTCCAGCATCGTCCTGAGACATAATATCCTCAAAGTAATGATTTATTTCTGCCAAGGTTGTCTCCAGCATTGTTTTGTTTGGATGTCTCCCTGTGGGAGACACCATGCTGCTCACATCTTCACAGTTGCAGAAAAGTTACTGTTTAGTCAATAGTTGAGCTATTTTACTGACTATTGCCAGCCAACCTAATTCCATTTTAATCATATAAGGGTTGAACCGAGACAAACTTTCTTCTTTAAAATGGATAGACCATTAAAAGACCAAGAATCCCATCCACTGCCAGTGATCTGTCAGCTGCTCTCTTCATCGTTTTTCACTTTCAGCGGGCCTTACTGAAGCATCACCATGATGGAAGGGGTGTGAATACGAGTGGATAAAATACGTAACGCCGCAGTCTGTTTCTAGTACAACTTTTAAGGGCAGGTCCTCTCCCTCCTTGATGTTATGTCAAGTGACTCAACACACAAAACCCAGCAATCAATCATCTAACACCTATTAGGGGGAAGTGGTAGGGACTTAAGCTGACAGGTTGACACGTACATGCAGAAATGGGAAAAAAACGCGGTGTGGGTTGAAGCTGCGCAGGTTTGTTTCACATGTGTTCTGGAAATATCCTTAAAGATAATAAGTAACAGAGGAACATCTGTATTTCTGGTTGTGGGAGTGATGTCTTATGTGGTCAGCTGGAATAAACAGGGCAAACCTAAAAAACGTGTAAAAATGTAAACAAATTAAACTCAAGTGTTTTTGTCAGAGCGCCACCATTGATTGTTTGATTTACGTTTCTATTTGTGCACTAGTAGTGAGTGCACACGTCCACCACGTTTGCTATCGGTTGACTGATTCATTGATGAGATATAGCACATTGTGAAGAATGAGCCACACCCACTCAACTTTGGCCGCCAATTACAGCGAAGATTGTTCAGAATTTTAAAAAAGGTAAAACATTTGATCTCAAATTTGTAGAAGGTTCTAATTATTATTAAAAATGTTGGAAAATGTAGTTTGGCACAAGTGGCCGTGGCGAAAAATCCATCTGTAACCTTTTGAGATATCCTGAACAACTAAACACAAATGAAAACCTCCTTGTTGGGAGGTAAAATTATTCCATTTCCTTTGAATTGAAACTGCCAGTGAGGGGAGAATTTGATTCATAGAAGTCGTTAGTAGGCTCTGCCTGTATGTCTGTACCCTGCCTTTGTTCGCTGGAAGTGATAAACCAAAGGGACAATAGTTGCTTCCTGGCTGCTTTCTGCCACACAGGAATGACTCAATGGACAGTCACGAGGATTGCATGGAACTTTTTTCTGCAATCCCGGAGCTGACGATATTCAAAAGCTTCTAAATCCCTTCCCAAGTTAAATATACCAACACGTGAATGGTTTCAAAAAGGTCAAATGGGGGAAAAAGACTTAAGAGATTTGGAGCCGGGAGAGTCTCAGCGTGGTCCCAGTTAACCGCGGTTGACGACATGAGGAACACTTGACTTTGCTGGTTCCCCGCTGTTGCTGGAGCTTTGTGTCCCCCGAGTGAATGCTTGTTAAGTCTTGCAGCACCGTCATGACGGTTCCACATTGCAGCACCGTCAGGCGGACACAAAACACAGCACGCCATTGTTCAGTCCCGCGGACATGTGGAAGTTTGTGGGTGGGCTGGTTAGCTACACTTACAAATTATTAGCAATGTCTGCGTCAACGCCCCTTTGTGTACATCAGTCTTTTATGCTGCATCACTATGGCGTTGCCTTAATGAATGAACTGCAGCCGTGGTGTTTGCCCTTTGCTTAGTTAGGCTCCATTGCCGCACTGTGGTGGACAATGGCTCTTTCTGAGTCACAGCCCCCGAACAAACCGATGACTCATTCTTGTTCTTCAAGGCATTGTTTTGGTGCAAGAAACACAGACCCGGCCGGGTGAGGCTTCACGTGTCCGTAATGCTATTTTACCCGTCCCAGTGCACACCCTAATATGTGTCATTGCTTGATAATGGCGATCTCGTCTCCACCTGTTTATTTTTCCACCATCACTTAATTTGCTCTCAGTCTAATCACAATACCTCATTGTGTCCGGCGGTCAGGACACAGACAGTATCCAGCTGATGACGGGATGAAATGAGCATGAGCAAAAAATTCTTGTGATATTTGAGTGTTTGCACCTCCGAAAATGAGCAGAGCAAAAGTCTTTGTGAACCCGGCTGGTGTGTTCAGGGTCAATAAAGTAGCTGCAAAGGTTTAAAGAAGAGGCTTGGGACCAAAAGTTTAACAGTGGGATTACCCAACAATGGTCTCTCCCCCTCTTCCACGGCAACCATGATCAAAGTAACCTGGAGCAAAGCATTACACCACCAGCTGCTCCTGAGTTCCCAGAGACACAGTTGGAGACTACGGCTGAAATGCTGGGACTTCGCTGCCTTGTGGTCAAAATAAGTAGAATGTGGACAGCTTCTTTCATGTCAAACCCCTTTTTGTTTGACTCCGTTTTGTTTGTATTGTGGAGATATGTTGAAGGGATTGTCGGACCCTCTTGAATGAGGGAGGGTCTGTCGTTCTCATCCAATTCAAGACCAAATTTTCATATTTATGCCTGTGCAAAACCGTCTCTGCATAAGTTCAAATACAGACCAATGTGTAAGCGCCTCAAGCTTGAGAACGGCTGGCAAAACTGACATGATGTGACGTGTCCTGGTCTCTGTATCGCCAGGGCTTATTCATCGTACACATATATACTACATACACGGTTATTTTAACATTCTGATTGAGCTGGAGCACGTTTGATGAATTCTCGGGGCGAGACGATGGGCCCCGGCCACGTTTGGCATATAGAAGGCCGCTTCCTCGAGGGAGGAGATGTGAGAACGCCCAACTTCACTTCAAGGAAAGACAACATGGTTCCCCCGCCTCGGTTCGGCGGGATGCAGACGCGTGCGCTCCTAAAACAATACGGAGGACCAGTCATCTTCATTTACCGTGATAAAGAATAACACAGCTTTTTCGCTAAGCTACGGTGGGCGAGAGCTTTTAATGTTATCCTTTTTGTTTCCATTTAGTGTTTCCATTACCACTTCTGATGACTAATGGTGGTTGGAGGGTGCGGGTGCTTGGCAGCGGCCGGGATCAGGCCTTATCGCCTGGCTTACTGCAGCTTTATACCTTTTGTTTCTCTTACACTTAGCTCTGTATCGGTTTCTGTGTGTCATTTTGTTTGTCTTTCATTCTGTCGTTCACATTGTCTCTTTGTCTGCCTGTCTGTCTCGTGTCTCCTGTACACTGTCAGTGCTGGTCAGCTTCGCCCAGAGGGAGTATCAGTCTCCAAACCTCACTGAGGTGTAACTACTCCCTAAACCAAGACATCATTCCAATGCCGCAGCTGCTGGAAAATGCTCCCATCGATCGGAAACATCCAATTAGAGTTATAAACAAAGGAGTCATTTGGAGAACTGCGGTCTTAAAATGAATAAGACATTATATCATGGCAGCAATACTGAACCCAGCGTTTTGTTCTGCATTACCAGACCTCAGTGACTAAACAGAGAAACCAGACACCTTTCACTTACAAGTTAACTTAATAACCAATCTGAAATTTAGGACCAAAATCTCACATCTTGGACGGAATTTGCTCTTTAAATGATTCCAAGTCATTCCAGTTTTCTCCTGCTAGTGCTACAATTTACGGTGCATTCATGGAACACGGTATTGCTCGTACACGATTTTTAACAAGGGAGATTGAAAGTATAGAGACATTCTTGTGTACAGAAGACGTTATTTCAAAGCCAAGTCCCGTTTGTCAGAGCCTTTCAGATCCTATCTCATACAACAACTGCAGCACTGAGCTTGTTTGTCAGTTTGTTAGGCTCCAGCTCAGCTTCTTGCTTCATCACTTGTGGTTGTGTTTCCCACACTGATAAATGAGGCTCATTGTTTTATAAAGTCAAAGTGGAGAGAATGCAATCAATTCCCTCCTCCCCCCTCCCACCAGAGACCATGAGACATGATTGAACAGTACAACACAAGAAGGCGTCAAATTAAAACAGGTAGTCTAATGAGTTTATAGCTTGGAAAAGGAGTTTATGGGGTGGTAACCAGAAGTAATTATGCATTTTGCCCTCAACTTTCAATAACGTGGTCACAATTAAGCTTCCATTTGTACAAAGGGAGGGAAGAAGAGAGCGAAATTGTGCGTTTTCTGGTCCTGGTGTTTGTTTGTGTGTGTCATGCACACAGATTATGCAGCTCTTCTCAAAAACGATTAGTTTTATTGATGTTTGGAGTCGATCTCTGCTGACTTCTAACGCAAAACATTTGCAACATGGCCTTATAACAACCATTGAGCTAGATCTAATAACAGTAAGTAATAACTTTTGAAAACGTAATCTTTACCTTCTGGTGATTTATAAATCACAGGCTGTGACAGTAATGACTTCCAAACTGCCAGTCTTCTCTTGTTCCAGAGCAGCGACCCAGTGTCTATAAATCTGCCTGTGCGTTTGACAGTCACCATATGTAAAACTGAGCTGTAATGAGGACAAGAAAGAAAGGGAACCTCTGTCTTATATTTTGCAACACATTGTATTCCTCCTATGAGAATACAATGTGTATCATGTTAGCACGATTGTGACATTTCGCTGCACACAATGAGAGATTGGGTTGCACAGGCGCGTTTGTCCACAGACACAGAAACACAATCCTGGAGCGTCTGACCTACTGAAAGGAGCTAAAGCCAGATAAGAGGCTGGAAAAAAGCACCGAGGCAAATTACCACCGCAAAGTTTTCACAGGGCTGTTATTGATTTGGTTTGTTTTACCTGCACAAAATGTGACAAAACGCACAATGTGCTGGCGTGTAACATGCCCGAGTTGTCTTCTGTGTCAGCGAGGCAAGAGGAGGCAGCCAAACAAAGATATGGAAAAAGGGAGTGGGGTCTGGGGCATCATGTTTTACCTTTGCACGTTCAGTGGCATGGTACACCAGCGCCTTATCAGATTGAGATTACCATCCGACCCCAGCTGTTCCCTTTCACGCTGGCCCCCGCATCCCCCCTACTATCAACTTTACTGCCGCCGAGCGTTCCATTCCTTTCTCCTCTCTCCCTTAACTGAAAAGCAGAGGGGCAGAAAGAGCAAAACGTTTTCGGCAATGTGTCGCCTCGTCGTCACGGCTCAATGGCTCTGTCCCTGACAACACGGCAGGAAGACGGCCAGAACGTGTTTGAGCCTGCGGGTAAGAAAGATAGAAATGAGAGAAAGCACATACGCTGTGCAAACAAACACAGGGCAGACGCCTGACTACACGTGCTGTGCTGCACCTCCCGTTTGCACAACTCAGACTATTTTGATTTCTCTACTGCAAAAAGACGCTTAGAGACGACATCATAACAATTCAGTCTCATTTTCATCATATTTTGAAATCAGTGCATTACATTTATACATCTCTCCTCTGTGCACACTGAGTGGAAACAGACCTCTTTGGATGCTACCTCTAAGGCCCCCACTCAATAAAAAAAGGTTCTGGTCCAACGCTCACCAAACTCTTGCTTGTTTTGTGTCTTACAAGACAACAAGACAGCAGAGGCAGCACAGGATCAGTGTCTGATCTGTGACTGTGAGGCTGCGTGACTGGAATGAGCTGGCAGAGAGAAAGTAAAAGTACAATAACTGCCAGTGAGGTTTTGTCAAGCAAGGTGTTTAAGCCCCAGTTGGAACCTCAAGAGCGGTCAACATCAGAGTCCTGTGGTTTTACGAGGGAACTCCCAGGTGTAAAAGCATCTAATTGTACAAATGAAAGCAGCAGGCCTGGTCAGCAAAAACCCTCTCTGTGAATATAGTGAAGCTTTTTAGACGTGAAGTTTTGAAGAGAGAAGAGGTTTTGACCACACAAGCCAATCAGGTTATTAATGAGGCCGTCGCTTCAGGCAACATAATGCTCATTTCACCACAAGTCTGTTCTCATTCCGGCTTATCAGCTTACATCATTACATCGGGATACCAGCGCATCATTTCATCACACTCAACATCTAACCATAGCAAAACAGCAGAATATACTTACACTTAGCAGGCATGCACTGCTGCTATTGCCTCATAGTGCCTTTCACACACTTTAAAACACACACACACAACCCACATGCATTCTTTCACGTCAAAAGTAGTGAAAATATCAGATTTCCATGATCTGTGTGTTTGTTTGATGCAGAGAGGACCTAGACAAATAAATAACCTTTAAAATGATGTCATACTAACCTCAATTGTACTAAGGGTGCAATCTGAAGCCTGAAGAATTAACAGTTAATAACAAAACAACTTTATTGACCTGCAGATCAAAGTTGAGCTCAGACTTTAATCTGTTTAAGAGGTTGTGAGCGCCTGACTTCACATTCTGGGTCAAACGGTCTTGAGGGGGTCCGAGAGAGTTTTGAAACCTCCAGCGTTTAATGTTTTCAAGACAGAGACATTAGTCATTGTTACTTTGTGTTGTTGTGTTACTGTTTCCAAGTTTTAGATCGAGTGTATGTTGCAGTTCTTTCACCAGATGAATGAGGAAGAACTGCGGTATTAAAGCTGACGGGAATTTGAAAATATAGAGCATGATAGGGATTCAGTTTGACAAAGAAATAAAACCTGCTTCAGATCATTCATGACATTTTGATGAAGCTCCATGAGGTCTGATTAGCCATGGATCAACATGGATGGAGAGACCTGTCAAAGACACAAGATAGACTCTTCCTTCAGCTTTGTTTCCATCGGTGCAGCAAATTTCCCCCAATACCTCAATAAGGACTGGATCAATAGAGAGAGAAACCCTCGCGAAGGATTCCACAACCTGCAGGAACACACGCACACGCACACGCACACACACACACACACACACACACACACACACACACACACACACACACACACACACACACACAGATAGACGTACGTACAAAAGAACCTGGAAGAGAAAAAGCAGGACTGTTTCTTTGCTTATTCTTTCCTGGCTGACAGAGAGAGAGAGAGAGAGAAGTGAGCATGTCAGCACTTTTTGTTGGAGTGACTCATCACATCTAGTCGTGGCTTGCCTAACATCACAATGCCTGAGGTGCAATGAGCCTGTCACGAGAGGAGCGCAGAGATAGAGACTCGCTGGCGTAATTCGATCTGCGAGCACAGAATCTGCATAAGCGGGAGGGAGGGAGCGCTGCTGCTGCTGCTGCTGCTGCGAGGCCAACGCTGCAAGTTCAACACCACACTGGGCAGGAAGGAGAGACGCACCAGGTTCTCTCTGGATTCATGAAGGTTCAGACAGGTTTGCAAGAGTCCAACACCACACATAGGGGAGCAGGGGAGCTTCCAGTTCAGTCAAGAAGAAGCTTTAAGCCTGTGCAACCTGCGGTGTAATGTTTGTTTGAGATTTCCAGTGAGGATTCTGAAAACTCCTCAGCAGCACGCAAAGATCCAGTCTGGAGAAGCAGCAAGATGAAACACACTAACAAACAAGCTCTCCAACAGATGGAGAGAGGGATGACAAAGCTGTTGACTTCACCCTAACTAACCTGTGATATCATCCTGCCATGTAACACTGACAGGTTCTCTCAGGGAACTCAACTCCTTCGCTGCTCCTGTGGGTTCAGTTGGAGGACAATCAGGTGACAACCCTCCAACTCCAAGTACAATGAATTAGTCTGCTGTAACCAAACCTGTTGGAGACGTGCTCTCACCATTTAAGCAAAAAATTAAACATCGACCTGATGGTGGCGCTACAACAACATCAGTTCAATTTTGCCAATTGTTCAATGACTGAACTGAACTTGGAACTGAACATTTGTCAGCATTTTGTCATAATTGGCAAAACATTGGGCCTTGGTGGAGGTATGCAGTCTTATAGTGAATGCTGCATACACACTCAGGCATTGATCTGACTGGAATGACTGTAATGTAATGAACTTCAACATGCCGTCATGCATTTCCCTCTCTAAGGTCCTGAGAGAGCGTCGCCTCCCCCTGACTGGTGCTTTGCTCCGGCCCGCAGGAACAGATGGTCTACAGGTTGCCCCCTTGTGAATGGCACCATTGTAGAGGCTTAAACCTGTGCAAGTGTCCATGCCAGGTCAAAGGTCGGGTTAGGCAGAAAGCACCAGGTCCCACAAGTCTTGACCTTTAAAATGAGACCCTAGTTATATGATACATGGGTCAGCAGTCACATGTTTTAAAAGCAGGCACACATGTTGACAAAGACCCCCTGACCCCCCCCCCCCCCAGTGCCCTAAAACCAGTCCCTGCCCCGGCTGTGCAGTGTGCCGACACGGATTCTCCTGGGACACAAATAAAGCCTGGAGGCTTCTGGATAATTAGGGGACTCAATCAAGTGAGCCTGGTACCAAGCCTGGACCCAGGAGTGTAAGAGCTTCATTTCTCTAAATAGGACACAACAAGCCTCCATGATATCAAACTGGCAGTCTTTGCTTGCACAATAAAGCTCAGCCTTAAACATGATAAAAGGTCAATATATCGTCATAATTTCATATTTAACATTAATGTATTGTTATGTGGCTGTGTTGTAAGTAAAGTTCCTCATCCTGCGTATTTCCTATGATTCATAGCCCTTGATTTGCGGTAACTTCATATTATGAAGCATCTTGGAAAGGCCTCCTCGTCTTCATCACCTGTTTGTTTGGCCTCCACTTTATTCCAACTGTGTGCACGTGTCCTCTGCTCATGTCCTCTGAGGTGGACTCATATTTACCGCTCAGCAGAGACTCTTCAGGTGACTCATCATAAATGTTTGGTGTAACGTCAAGTCTCATGACAAATTCCTGTCACATGGGTTGAGGTCTGAGGCAGAGCAGATGCACTGCTCAGTCCCAAACTGCCCCCTCACACTGGAGGCTTCTCTCTGACGTAATCCAGCCCACAGTCCTCACTAAACCAGATGGAGACACTTTATTTCTTTGGAGCGATTTGCACCTTCTCATGTTGATCTCCAGCAGATCACATGGCTGAGTACGCAGGGAGAGACGTTCAGCCAAATGTGTAAATTAGGAGTTATGTGTACATGTGGAGCCAGAGTAAGAGCGTCCATGCAGATAACAGCAGAGCAGGGCATGCATAGGAAACTGCTGGCATATCTAATTACTTATTTGTTATGTTTGTACTGGAGTGCCAAATTTCAACTCAGATATTTTGGGACTAAGTAGTTTGACCTTAAAATGGACCTACAAGTTTAAACCAACAAAAATACCCTCTCATCAGGTCTTAGTCCAAGAATTATTCACTCAAAATAGTTCTAATGGCCTACACACACACACACACACACACACACACACACACACACACACACACACACACACACACACACACACACTCACACTAGCCAGCCAATCTTCAATTAACAACCCCACAGTGCTGGTGGTCACAAGTCTGAATGATTCTCGGCTATGAAGTAAACAAAGGCCTTCCGCATAATAAATTAAATAGGATTACTCACTTTTTCCAGTAATGTTCAGGTTCCGGGCACTCACTTCCGGACCCTCCACACAACAAAAGAGGACTCGGTCCATCCTAGTCCAGGTGAGCAGCAGCTTCCTCCATTAGCAGGTGGATGCTCCTCCTCAGCCTCCACAGCGCCGAGGGTCGCGATAACGCTGCGCTGTGTTAGCCAACTCCGCTCCGTCAGTCGTCGGCTCTCTTACCAACTCTAGACTTCTCTTTGGAAAGTTTATTTAACGTTAGCCATGTTACACTTCGTGGTTTAGCTCAGTTTGTCGCTCAGCTCCTCGCGCTACACCTGCTCGCTTCTTCCGGTCTCTCTTCTTCTGTCTTTTTATTCGTCCTCTCTTGCCAATACTTCGGTTTCTCTTCCGGAACCGTACATTCACTGGACTCAGTCTGTTACATTCAAATAAAGTTATGCATTTTTAAATAACTCCTTCTTTTTTGTTTCTTTACCTATGAATACCAAATTATAACACCATCAATATAAATTATATACGCAACAATCAAACACATTCAACATGTAACCAAACCAATACACAACTTAAATACACCCTTTTTATGGATTTATATCATTGAATTAACTTATTTTTCAAGGTTACATATACTTTTAATACTTGAATTCTGGGTCAGCTGCTCATTCTTTGACCTTTTCTTGACTGAAAGTAGGCCCAAGTAATCTAAGCTACATCTCTAACTAACCACTGGTGCCTTGTTGGGGATGGTAACCTCTCCTCAGCCTTCCCACCCCTCCTCACTATTACATGGTACATTATATGGTAAATGGTTCAAATATGTGAAAAACAAGTATTAATATATTGTGATTTCTTGACATGTTATTGCGTGACAACCTTATTACAGATGTCAGTTTTGGTTCGTATTGAATCTTTTAGATGTATAATCCATTGGATGCCTTCTATGCAAACACACCCGAATCTATGCCACGGCCAAACCCATCAGACTCACAGAATCAGGGGATGTGACAGAAAGAGAAAATAATGTTTCCATCACTATTTTACGGTTCTTTTTTTGTGTGATAGTAATGTTTTTTTATGGGGTCAATCAGAAATCGAGTATGCACATATGCACTGTGTCAGGATGTTTGGAATTCATAGATTGGTGGGTTAATAAATCATATAAAAGCTCTCTGGATGGAAGTGCTGCAAATGGCAACAGCAACTGCAGAGAAAACTTGGCTGGTCATTTGGCCCCCGGAGCCAAAATAGTTCTTTAGCTGTTTTGATAGAACAGTTCTTGCTGTCATCACTGAACTTCTGCTGTCTGTTTTACTGGACGCAACTTGTTGTGTTGAGCACTGCTTTTCATTTCAAATTTTAAAGGGGAAATACTGCAAACAACTGGATTTCCATGTCTTTATATTCTTTGAAGCATTTTCACAATAGACCAAATCTAACTATCTAACATCTATCGACTTCTAGACCCCCTTGCTGCAGCACCACTGGTCACACCCAGTGACGATAGATTGTTTTAGGCACTGTCTCCTTAAGCCCCTGTCTCTTTATGCCCACTCTCCTCCTCAGTAGCCAAAAGGTATGTAAGCCAAAACAAAGCTTTCAAGATGGTGCAGAACGTATGGCTTTGTCTAACAGATGCACTTCTACTGACATCAACAAGAAATTTGGAATCTTTGAACTTTGCTGTTATTCCACCATGGAACAGAAGAAACTAACAAAAAGCGTAAATCGTCCTGTTTTAAAGCAAGAGGAGGCTCAGTATTTCTGTGTTATTCAACAGTCAAATGAACTGGAACCCCACCAATTCATATTCACTTATATGTCTTTGAGGCTTTGGGAAATTTGAAATGCAAAGCTTCAGCCTCTCTTTGCAAAACCACTTCCAGGTATAGGGTTCCAGCATAAGCCAAAGGTCTTCTCTTTTTTAATAGAGTGGCCCTGCATTGCCAGGAGCTTCCTTGTAAGCTGGTTTTGAAAATGAATGCCTTTATGTTTTGGTTTGGACCCACTGAATAATTTACTATGTAATTACATACTCTGTAAAAGCCTCTGTGTCCACTCGTTTGGGATTCTCTGTAGCATTGCAGACACAACCAGAGCCTTGACCAAATCAAAATTCAAACCCACTCTCTCATCAAAAAACTGGAAAACTCACATCCAGAGGCAAAGTTTGCTAAATACCCTCACACCGGCAATCAGGGTGTAATTTGTGATTTGCAGCTTGGCCGAACATTTCCCATTGGGGCCTTGGCAAACCGGCGCTTTGCTGAAACACTGCAGCCTGGCCGCGGGTCGAGCAGGATGTGTCCCCGTCATTATGGCTGGCAGGATTTTGCTGAAAACTGTTGCGGCTGATGGAAAGTGTCAAATGTAGTAAATTTGATGTGTGTTTGGATGTTTAGACACAGGTTTATACTTTATTTTCTTTATTGTTGAGATCGTCTAGGGCAACAAGAATAATCTGGGGACATTAAAAGGTTTTTGTTTGATACATCCCTGGACCATAAGGTGAAACAGTCCATTGCTACAATGAACATCAATTCCCTCTACACACTTTTGTAATTGGTTTGTGGGACTTTTGGCTTGTTCCAACCACATCGATCCCCTATTAGAATCCAGTGAATCAGTATTCCCTCAAGTGAGTAAAGGGGTCCTCAGGTTTGAGCGAGTTCCATCGCATCAGACCCACTCAAGTAGCTAACCACAATCATTCCTCAGCAGGCCGTGCTATGTGAGTCTCAGAATCGTGATTCAGCAAATCGGCATCAAGGGTCAGCCCTGATTCAGCACTGCAGAGTCATCCTAGGCGGAGGAACCACCATTGGCCTCTGTATCCTTACACAGACGGAGACAGTCCACGCCTGGTTTTATCTTCGATGTGGTGATGCCGTGAGAGCGATTTGTAAAATACTGCGTCCGCTTGTGGGATGGGTTCCTTCTGTTTGTGGTTCCGCCCAAACATACCAACCACCTATTAGAATCCGATGAATCAGCATCTCGTCAAGTTCGAAAAAACACTTTTGGTTTTGGCAAGTTCCACCAATTCAGACTCACTCAAGCAACCAACTATTCCAAAGTAGGTGAGGCTGAGTGAGTCTCAGAATTGTGATTCAGTGAACTGGCACCTCGGGTCAGCAATGAGTTTGAACTGGTGGAATGCGAGAGCAGATCGTCAAAGGCCTTCGTTGACTACTTCCTGCTTTGGAGGGGATTATCTCTCTCTACTGCCACCTTCTGTTTTGCAAAGTTTTGCACCGCAGAGGGAATTGAAGGTGCCAAAACTGGAAACGGTGCTACAGGCAAGATGTCTAGTCTGACTGAGCTCAACAGTAGGAGATGCATGGATGAATGTTCCAGGCTCATCCTTACTGTGCAGCACTTCTCTGTTATTGACATCATACGGTATTTAGTGGGCTGTTGCTTCACTCTCCATACCGGAGGCTCGAAACTGGGCTGCAGACTAATTAAGTTTGATTTAGAGCAGAGGAATTCCAATGTTGATCTTAGTTTAAGACATTAAGAGCATCAGATAAATATCTAAACTGAAACAAACAGAGACACACTGTTCGGATCTGTTCAAAGAATCCTTGAGTACTTCATTTCAAAATTCAAATATTTGTAGCTGTGATTATTTACTTTCGCCTGGCCTGCTGCCTTCACACACAGACGCACACACACACAAACAGCATTTCTTTTGTCCTGTGGATTGCATCAGGAGAGCGCTTAATTACAAGCATAAGCGATAAGATGGGGAAACGTGGGAGGCAGAGAAAGATTTGGCCTTAGGTAAATCATCCTTGAGGTTAAAGTAGTGAAACAGCGGGGAGGAGAAACCGCAAATACATCACCTTTTAACAAAACCTAATGCTAGCCATTTCAAGCTAAGGGTTTGGCTAGAGACCAAGCCACAAAGCAAAACCATCCCATGGTCTCTCTCTCTCTCTCTCTCTCTCTCTCTCTCTCTCTCTGTCTCTCTGTCTCTCTCTCTCTCTGTCTCCATCTCTCTCTCTCTCTGTCCCCATCTCTCTCTCTCTCGCCCACTTCCGCTCTCTCTCTCTCTCTCTCTCTCTCTCTCTCTCTCTCTCTCGCTGTCTCTCTCTCGCTGTCTCCCTCCCTCTCCCACCCTCCCTCTCCCTCTCTCCCTCTCTGTCTCTCTCTCTGTCTCTCTCTCTGTCTCTCTCTCTCTCTCTCTTTTTCTCTCTCTCTCTCTCTCTCTCTCTCTCTCGCTTTCTCTCTCTCGCTGTCTCCCTCCCTCTCTGTCCCTCTCTCTCTCTCGCCGTCTCTCTCGCTCGCTCGCTCTCCCTCCCTATCTCTGTCTCAGCTTTCATGCTTGCTTCATGTTTGAATGAGATTTGTTTGGAAATGCTTTAGCTCGACCGTACATTAATAGACCATAAAAGACGACCTGTTGTGTAAGGTTATTCACACTTAATGACCAGCTTATCTCAATCAGCCCAGTTTCCATCTCGCCGTCGCTCAGATAAGCGCCCTCGCACCGTTTCCAGTTACCAGATCGCGAGAGGTTTTCACATGGTCACATCGAAGTGATATTATTGGAAACCCGGAGAAGACTCATCGCCACGGAGTTCACCACGTTGTTGACAGTGTCACCATGGCAACACTGTCAACGAGGTCAAAGCGGTCCAAGTGAATTCTCCTTTAAATTACTGAGAATGATCTGATGATTTAGAAAATAAACAACAATTTTTTTAAGTTTTTTTTTTAAATCAGACGTAGAGCTGGGAATCCATTCAGCAAAGGCACACATACACACACACACACACACGTACACACACAGATACAGTCATTTTCAAAGGAAGGAAAGGAAAGTGTGTGTCAGTCAGTGTCACCTGATGATTCAGGAAGGACAGAGTGACCGGTCAGACTCATCTGCACGCGTGATACATAATCGTCAAAGAACTGTCACGAACCACGCAGTTCATACTTCAGATTGTTCCAGATTAAATAGTTCCCAAATTAGTTCTGAACTTCTGATGTGTAATGTCTAAACGGATTGCGTTGCTTTCATGAGATACTGTAAGAGGCAGAAGAAGACACTTTCTCTCGTTCTTGGCTAGAGAACGAGGCGAGCCACAAATCTCTCACTGGTTGGACCATGAGGTCACCGGCTGATGGGGGTCGGAGTTGAATGTGGTTGACCTTTGATGCTGTGGGGTTTGAAACTCACTGCTCAGTTCCCAGTACACCATAAAGGACCACCCATCTCTTCGTGCTCATCATGTGATGGCGGCCTCACAGAGCTCCACACACAGGACAAATGGAATCGATGTTCTTAGGTTTAGTGGCTCCTCACAGCAGAGAGACGCTGCATCTAATGCATTCATCCATACGCTCACCTCACTTGGCCTGCCAGTAACCTTACAGTGTGGGGGCGCAGTCTATCCCAGCATTCCCTGGGCAAGAGGAAGAGTGAACCCAGGACAGGTCTCCAGTCTATTAATTACAGGGCTAAAACACGCAC